>NW_012117377.1:5766512-5768547 GCF_000951035.1 Colobus angolensis palliatus | reverse complement strand
CCTGCCTCAGCCTCCCAAGTAGCTGGGATTACAGGCACCTGCCACCATGCCTGGCTAATTTTTTGTATTTTCAGTAGAGACGAGGTTTCACTGAGTTAGCCAGGATGGTCTCGATCTCCTGACCTCATGATCTGCCTGCCTTGACCTCCCAAAGTGCTGGGATTACAGGCGTGAGCCAACGCACCAGGTCCTTTTTCTGTATTTTCTGTGTTTTTTTTTTTTTTTTAAGATGGAGTCTTGCTCTGTTGCCCAGGCTGGAGTGCATTGGTGCAATCTCAGCTCACATCCTGTATTTTCTAATTGCCACATTTGCCTCCTGTTGGTAGAAGAGTTCATGCCTTCATTATGTCACCTGGTTGTCCAGCTTTTTAATTGTACTGTTTGTTGAAATTCTAGTATGAAGTTACTTCTTTTTTGATATGATGCTCAACTAACATCATGTTATTTGATTTAATTCTTGGACAAATTCTGTACTTTCTTAGATCTTACATCTTTCCATTTTCGATTTGTTTTACCATTCTCTAGAGTACTTCCTGAAGTAACTTTTTCGGGAGGAATGTATATGGGTGCTTGTCAATATAATGTTTGAAAATGTCTTTTTCACTTTCACACCTGATACATACATTGGCTGGATACAGAATTCAAGTTTAAAATAATTCTTTAGAATTTTGAAGGTTGCGTTCATTCCGCTGCCTTTTAGTAATAAGTTTTACTGATAAGGGATTTGATGCTAATATGAACCATTTCTTTGTAGGTAACTTGATTTTATTCTCTAGAAGCTTTTTGTGTTGATGACTCCTTCTCCTTGGAATTATAAAATTTAAGGAGGATGAGTTATAATTCTTTTTAAAATTGTTATTTATTTTTGAAATTAAAAATTTATTTTTTTAGAGAGAGTCTTGCTGTGTTGCCCAGACTGGATTTGAACCCCTGTACGCAAGATCCTCCTGCCTCAGCCTCTCCGAGGTAGGACTACAGGCTGTAGTCCTTTTTATATTCATCCTGTACATGTTGGTGAACCCTTTGAATATGAAAGTTTAGGTTTTTCTTCCATTCTGGGAAATCTTCTGTAATTCTTTGATTACTTCTTTCCTTGTATCTTCTCTGTTTTTATTTTTCTGGAGCTTTGGTATAATTTTTCTTTCATTTTCCATGTCTTTTCCTTTTCTCTCTCTCTTTTTTTAAATGGGAGATTTCTTTTACTTTTTATTCCAGCCCTTTACTGATTTGTTTATTTCAGCTGTTACTTCATATTTCTGGGAACTTTTTCTAGTTCATAGTTATCTGCTTTTATCTTATAGATGTAAGCTTTAATATTGGGACACTACATAGATTTCACATTTTTTTCTCCTCTTTGAATAACTCTTTAAACTTGTTACAGTTCTCTTTTGGGTGGTGTTTTCTTCACATGTCTGGTAATCTGTTTGCCTGTACATTTATGAAAAGTACTACATTCACTAGTAGTACCCTCTATTTTTTTATTTTTCCCTGTATTTATAACAAGTTAGATTCACTGAATGAGGATTTCTGATGGTAGTAATTAACCGTACTCTTGAAAGCATTCATTGAAATACTAGGGGAAACTAAATTTGACATTTTTTTCTCCACTATTTTTAATTTATTCCTTTAGAGATTTTCAGTATTATTTTAACAATAATTTTGTATTTTAGTCAGTTAAACTTGATTATATAGTTCATTGTAATTTGGCTGAATTTTGGTTCAAAGAATTTCTTTCAGAATAGCATTTTTATTTACTGCTAATTTATCCTGGGTAGAATATTATCACTTGAACTTTGGTGTACTCATCTGAAAATAAATATGATAAGGTCTGCCTTCTTTACCTCACAGTGTGGTTTTAAGCTTTATGAGATAATGTGCATAGAGGAGTGTTTTAAAATTATGTGCTCAATAAAAGATATTGATATAGGCCAGGCGCGGTGGCTCATGCCTGTAATCCCAGCACTTTGGGAGGCCGAGGCGGGCGGATCACCAGGTCGGGAGATCGAGACCATTCTGGCTAACACGGTGAAACCCC
>NW_012117377.1:5754823-5766397 GCF_000951035.1 Colobus angolensis palliatus | reverse complement strand
AAAAAAAAAAAAAATTGATGTAATAAAGTTATACTATAGTTATTACTTTTGAATATTAGTCTTTTTTCTTAAGACTATATTTATGCATCAATTCTTGTTATCTCCTTTCCAGATATAATCTGATTTGTACTTTTAATGTGAATAAGTTGCTTTTCAGTAAGTATCTTCTTAGAAAATAAAAAAATGGGCTGAATGGTAAATATTCATTATTATGTAGGGTAAATGCTTTCCTAACCTTGGTTATTAGTGATACATTAATAGTGAAATCCTTTTTTTTACACTTTTCTGGACAGTGGAAAATGATAAGTACTAATTGAGATAACACATGACCATAGTATTGTTAGGGTTAGAAATGGCAGTAAAAGAAACATCATGGAGCAAACATCAAGTCAAGTATTGTCTGCGTTTTCCTCCTTGATGGATCCAGGACAGTTCCTTACAACTTAGTTGCACATCAGCACAGGAGGCATCTGTGTGTATATTAAATACTTATCAAATTATCTTGCTCCAAGACGAGCCTGTGCGGATGTTCTAGGTGACTCTAAATCTCTAAATTTGATTTCAGCACTTTTCTTAATTTTTTCCCTTATAGCTAGTGGTAATATTTGCTATGAAGGTGTTTAGTGTATTAATAAAGTAGGAAATTTAACCAGTTTTAAAGGTCTAAATTATATAATTAAATAAATTGCAATGGTATTAATTAAGGGCTTATTATAATTTATTAACTTTCATTTGCTTAATAAAACTTTCATAGAAACCTAAGTAGTCTTTTATAAATGTGGAAAGCTAGTTCCTTGATAATAAGTTAAAATATAATATATAACTAGTCAATTCATAATGTTACTGTTTTGAGATTGGCATAAATCTAAGAGGTGGTTTTTGTCATTAAAAGCATTTTGATGAAAATGCTGCATGCAAGTGTTATTTTATTCTACTTTTTGTATTAGTATCTAACAGATTGAACTTTCATATTGTATTCTCTATGTGTAACCAGTTTTGGCTTTCAAATAACTTCTTCCCTTAGTTTTCCTTGTACTGACTTTGTCCTTTGAATAATATTTTTCTTATATTCCATGAAATGGTTTCTTTAGATGAACTACAGTGTTGGTATCTGGTAATTCCAGGGTAAAAATTTTACGTCTGTGAGTTGTCTCACAAGATAGCTTAATTCCACTGCACAAAATATACTTCAGCAACATAAAGATTGTGAGCTTGGTTATGTGATTGTTGTTATCTAGTCAAATTTAACAAGTTGTTACAGAAAGCAAAATTTACATTTTTGAGTGTTTATCTAAGTCCAGGGGCCTTTTCTTCTCCTTTGTTTTGTACATGCATGTGTTTTTTTTGTTCGTTTTTTATTCACAAAATGACTTTAGAAATAAATTATAAAATGATTAGTAGAAAGAAAATGACAGTGTGATTTCCTGTTTACTACCCAGCAGCAAGCTTTTTCCATAGAGAGTAAAGAGCTGTGGTAGTGACTGTGTAAACCACATGGTACATTAGAGAAGCTCACTTTGACTGTTGAGGTTATACATAGAGAGTAAACATAAGAAAATTAAATTTATTTTCTAATGGTATTGAAACTCCGAGATTTAACTAATGTGTTTACAATACTGTGAAATTAGCTTTTCTTAGAGTTTCAATATATTAGTTTTGAAAGTTTCAGCCAATAGAATCACATGGAACAAACCATCAAATAAGCTTTCATATACATTTTAGAGTTATTTATAGAATTGTAAAGTTGCTGTTAACACACACACTTGCTCCTCAATCAACAATCAAGTTTTATGTATTGATTTTGTAAGTTGAAGTCTCATGAAATTCACTTATTAATGTTAAAGATTTTCTACATAGATGGTCAAGTTATCTGTAGACATCCACAGTTCTGTTTTTTCCTTTCCAATCTTTATACCTCTAATTTCTTTTTCTAATCATATTTCATTGGATAGGACCTCTAGTACATTGTTGAACAAAAGTGGTAAGAGTGGATATTTTGTTTTATTGCTCATGTTATTGGGAAAGCATTTATTTTACCACTTAAGTGTCACATTAGCTGTTCCTTTTCTATTGCTGCCCTTTATCAGGTTGAAAAAATTCTTTACTATTCCTAGTTCGGATAGTTTTTATCATGAGTGGGTGGTCAGTTTTTCTAAAGATTTCACTGCTTCTATTGAAATGGTCATTTGATTTTTTTCCTTTTATTCTGTTAATATGGTACTTACTTTCATTGCTGGAATAAATTCCATTTGGTCATGATGTATTTAAAAAATATCAATTTGGACTTATATTTTGCTAAGGGTTTTTTGCATTTACAAGAGTATTGATCTGTAAATTTCTTTTCAGTTTTGATGTAATGGTTATGCTGGATTCATATAATAGGTTGGGAAGCACTTGTTTCTCATAAGGTGGATTGTATTTTTTCTTCAGTGTTTGACAAAATGTATCAGTGAAGCCATGTGGGTTGGAGCTTTCTTTGTGGGAAGATTTTTGATAATAAATGAGATTTCTTTAGATACAAGGTTATCCATATTTTCTATTTCCTCTTGTGTCATTTTTGGTAAATTGTACTTTTTAAGGATTTCCTTTTCATCCAAGATGTTCCTCTAAGTTACTGGGTGTAAAGGGTTTAATATTCCCTTATCCTTATTTTTATTTTTTTAGTAGAGTGAAGATTTGCTCCATTGCCCAGGCTGACCTTGACGTCCCTGGCACAAGTGATCCTCCCGTGTTGGCCTCCCAGAGTGCTGGGATTACAGGTTCCCTTATCTTTTGAATGTCTGTAAGATCTTAGTGATATCTCCTTATTAAATCCTGATATTGGTAATTTATGTACTTGCTCTCTTTTTTCCTTTGATATTCTTGCTAGGAGTTTATTAATTTTATGAAACTTTTTTTTCTTTTTTGAGATGGAGTCTCGCTCTGTCACCAAGCTGGAGTGCAGTGGCGCAATCTCAGCTCACTGCAACCTCCGCCTCCTGGATTCAAGCCGATTCTCCTGCTTCAGCCTCCTGCGTAGCTGGGATTTACAGGCATGCGCCACTATGCCCGACTAATTTTCCCTTTTTAGTAGAGACAGGGTTTCTCCATTTTGGTCAGGCTGGTCTTGAACTCCTGACCACAGGTGATCCACCCACCTCGGCCTCCCAAAGTGCTGGGATTACAGGCGTGAGCCACTGCGTCCGGCCAACTTTTTAATGATTTTTAAAAATGATCCATTATGTCGTCTATCATTTGGTCTTTTATTTTTTGGGGGTATAGTGTTATAAATATCTAGTCCAGATGATTGGTAACGGGTCATAATCTTCTATGTCTTTACTGACTGGTTTTTTTTCCCTCTGGTTCTGTCACTTAGTGTTATCGTCTGCAACTATGATTGTGAAATGTATTCATTTCTCTCTTTAGTCTACTTTTTACATTTTATATATTTTGAAGCTCTATTATTCTTGTTTGAAGCTCCTTTATTGTTGTTATATCTTCTTGATGTATTGCTGCTTTTATCCTTATGGAATGTCCACCTTTTCCTCAAGCGATATTCTATCTTGGAATTCAGTTTGTGTGATATTAATATAATCACTCCTGATTTTTTATGATTAGTATTTGCATCTTATATCTTTTCAAATATCCTATTATATTTAGTCTTTGTTTTGTATTTAAATTGTTTATCTCGTAGACAGCATATGTTTAGGTGTTGCCTTTTTTAAAAAAATCTGATTTGACAATCTTTAGCTTTTAAATGGGAGTTTTTAGGACAGTCATATTTAATGTAATTATTGATATGATTGAGTTTTCTGTTTGTGTCATGTGTTCTTTGTACCTTTTTCCTATTTTTTTGCCTTTGTTAGGATTTAGTATCTTTTCAGTATCCTATTTTATCTCCCCTATTGGCTTGTTATTTATGTGTCTTATTTTAAAGCAATTTAAAAATTTATAGTTAATGTTATTGTTGGTGTGGTTGAACTTAGGCATATTGTTATTTTTAAAAAAAATTCCTCTGTTCATACTTTCTTGTCTTCTTTTGAGTTAACTGAATATTTTTCAGTATATTCCACTAACAGTATGCATTTCCAACAGGAGTGGTAACTCTCCTATAGGGCAATCATTGGTTCTTGGAAGAGGGTACAGAATATCCTTTTATACTACAATTGTTTGTGGCTCTCCAATCACATTATATAAACAGATATATCTGTGGTATTAACATTTCTTGGTGGGGAACAGAGTGATTTAGAGGGAGTTTTCTAAAGAGGCTCCTTAGGTGAGCCAAGGAAAAAGCTTTGATAAACAATTCTGTTGTCATTTTAGCTTGCATTGCTTTTTTAGATATGGTTCTAAGGTAGTGGAATACAGAATACATGTGCAGGTTTGTTATATGGGTAAATTACATGTTGTAAGGGTTTGGTGTACAGATTATTTCGTCATTCAGGTAATAAGCATAGTACCCTATAGGTAGTTTTAAGATCCTTACTTGTCTCCTACCCTTTACCCTCAAAATACATCCTTAGTGTGTACCCTCTAAAGAACAACCAGGGTGATTTTGGTCCCCAGAGGACATTTGGCAATGTCTGGAGACGTGGGGGGGTGGGTTGGGGGGTGGGATTGCTACTGGCATCTGGTGGGTAGAGGCCAGATGTGCTGCTGAATGTTCTATAATGGATGGAACAGTATCCCACGACAAAAAATTTTCCAGTTCAAAATGTTAGTAGTGCTAAGGTTTAGGAACTCTGTTCTTGAGATTACAATATTCATTCTTAATTTATTACAGTCTGTATAGGGTTAGTATTTTACTGCTCCATATAAAATATAAGACTCTTGCAATACTATGTTTATATTTGCCCCCACTTCTGATAGTGCCTTGTGCTGTTGTTCTCCTGTATAGTATATCAACATGTTATAAACTCTGTGTTACAATGTTACATATTTTTTGCTTTATTCATACGTCTTTTGAAGAAGAGCAGGAAAAGTATGGTCTTTCGCACTTATATACCTATTTGCAGTTAAAAAGTTTTTTTCCTGTAGATTTCATTTTCTGTCTGATATTTTTTTTCACCTGAAAAACTTTTCCTTAGCATTTTTTTTAAACTTTTAGTTTCCAGAATACACGATGGGTTATATGTTATATGGGTAAATTGAGTGTTGAGGGGGTTTGGTATACTGATTATTTCATCATCCAGGTGATAAGCATAGTACCCTATAGGTAATTTTAAGATCCTCACTCTTCTCTCACCCTCCACCCTCAAAATACACCCTCAGTGTATACTCCCTAAAGGACAGTGTGTACTCAAATGTGTACTCAGTGTGTACTCAAAACAATGAGTATACATTGTCCATGTATACTCAGTGTTTAGCTCCCATTTACAAGTGAGAACATGTAGTATTTGGTTTTCTGCTCCTTCATTAATTTGCTTAGGTAATAGCCTCCAGCTCCATCCATGTTGCTGCAAAGGACATGGTCTCATTCTTTTTTATGGCTGTGTAATATTCCATGGTGTGTATGTACCACATTTTCATCTGCTGTTGATGGGCATTTAGGTTGATTCTGTGTCTTTTCTGTTGTCAGTAGTGCTGTGATGAACATATGTGTACATGTGTCTTTATGATACATGTATGATTTATATTCCTTTGGTCATATTTTCGATAATGGAATTGCTGGGTCGAATGGCAGTTCTCTTTTAAGTTCTTTGAGAAATTGCAGAACTGCTTTCCCCAGCAGCTGAACTAATTTACATTCCCACCAGCTATCAAATTAGAATCCTATATACAATTTTAAAAATCCTTCAAAAATGAAGATGAGCTCAGCCACAGGGGCTCAAATTAGAATCCACAGTATCAAATTGGAATCCTATATACAATTTTAAAAATCATATATGTGTCTGGCTAATTTTTTAAATTATTTTTTATAGAGATGGAGTCTCAATATCTTGTCCAGACTGGTCTCAAACTCCTGGCCTCAAGCGATCCTCCCACCTTTTCCTCCTAAAGTGTTAGGATTGTAGGTGTGAGCCACTGTGGCTGGGCTCATCTTCATTTTTGAAGGATTTTTTAAATTGTATATAGAATTCTAATTTGATAATTAGGTTTTTTTCGTCATTTTAAAGATGTCGTTTCATTTTCTTCTGGCTGCCATTGTTTCTGATGAAAAGTCACCTGTTGTTATTTTGACTTACTGTTTCTTTATATCGTCATGTGCCATTGATATGATTAGGCTTCATGTCCCCACCCAAATCTCATCTTAAAACTTGTAATCCCCACGTGTCAAGGGAGAGACCAGGTGGAGGTAATTGAATCATGGGGGTGGTTTCTCCCATGCTGTCTCGTGATACTGACTTGAGTTCTTATGAGATCTGATGGTTTTATAAGGGGTTCTTCCCCTTTCACTCGGCACTTCTCCTTTCTGCCGCCTTGTGGAGAAGGTGCTTTCTTCCCCTTCACCTTCTGCCATGATGGTAAGTTTCCTGAGGCCTCCCTAGGCATGCTGAACTGTGAGTCAATTAAACTTCTTTCCTTTGTTAATTACCCAGTCTCCGGCAGGTTTTTTTTTTTTAAATGTAGAGTCTTGCTCTATCACCCAGGCTGAAGTGCAGTGGTGCGATCTTGGCTCACTGCAACCTCTGCCTTTCAGGTTCAAGCAATTCTCCTGCCTCAGCCTCCCAAGTAGCTGGGACTACACGTGTGTACCACTGTGCCTGGCTAATTTTTGTATTTTCATTAGCGATGGGGTTTCACCATGTTGGCCAGGATGGTCTCAAACTCCCGATCTCAGGTGATCCACCCGCCTCAGCCTCCCAAAGTGCTGGGTTTACAGGTGTGAGCCACTGGCCCCAACCTCGGGCAGTTCTTCATAGCAGTATGAAAATGGACTAATACAGCCATATAATGATGTTTTGGTCCATAACAGATTGCTAACATGAGATTATAATACCTTATTTTTACTGTACCTTTTCTATGTTTAGATATGTTTAGATACACTAATACTTACCATTATGTTACAGTTGCCTACAGTATTGAGTACAGTAACATGCTGTACTGAGATCTCCCTCTCACTTTCCAGCTATTTTGGCAGCTCTGAACTCCGTCTCTTCAAACTAGTAAGACTGTGGCTTTCTGAATTCTAGCCATTCCACTCTAGTTCCAAGGAATGGGAGAGCGCCTTGAGCAAAAAGCTGTATCAGTGCGAATCTCATTTGGAACTCCCTTCTTTATAGTCAGTTTCCTTTGATTTCTGCTTGCTTTTGCAGCTTTTCTACTGCCTTCAAATTGTCATTCTTTATATTTTATACAGTTTATAATTTTATATGTAGGAGGGTTAGTCTGATACAAGTTACCATACTACTGCTGGAAGTGAAATTTTGCTCGGTATGTGTTTTGATGTATAGATATACAAATTTATTTAAGCTTCATGATTCACATACTGTTGTATTCCAATTTAATGCTTAAATTATGAGGAGAAGAAGTTTATGAGAAGTAGGAATGCAGGTTATAAAAATATATCAGAAATTATGAGGACTACAAGTTATAAGGAGTATGAAACCAATAGTTTAAACCAACTGAGTTCAAATCACTTACCTAGAAAGATAGCTTTTTCTTAAGCTCATATGTAGAATTTCAAGCTAGAAGAGACTTTAAAAGTTATCTAGCCTTTTTTTTTTTTTTTTTAAGTAGAGATGAGTCTTTTTATGTTGCTCAGGCTGGTCTCAGACTCCTGGCCTTCAGAAGTCCTCATGCCTCGGCCTCGCAAAATGTTGGGATTACAGGCAGGAGCCACTGCTGGTGGCCGCTGTAGTCTCACATCCATTCATTTGACAGATTCCAACCCTGAGGCCGTATTTCAAGTTAGGTATAGAGCCAGGACCAGTTACCGGAGATTTCTTTGTTGCTGATCTTAGGTACTTCGTATTTTGTTTCTTTCTTGACATTTAGAAATAGATTGGATTTCTTCAAAAAATATTTTGTATCTTGTTGGGGAGGGACTCAGAAGTTTTGGGTGGAAAGATTTAAAATCCTCTGAGTATGGAAAAGGGGGAGTATCTTCCACCTTGTGGAATCCTCATACTGTTTCAGTAATATTATTCAGTGCTCTGCTTCCCAGTGGAGAATGCAGAGAAGCTGTACCTCTTGAACGTGTGTTTTCTCTCTTTGAGTGTTTCCATAGTTACTATATCCTTTGACATAGAGAAACTTTCTTTAGTTTGTCTTGGCATTTTATAATCAGTCACATTACCTTTTGATGTGTGATAGCCCTGCACCTACCACCAATTTTCTGGTTTTGGTTATGCTAGTTTTTCTGCTTGGCATGTTTTTTCCCCTCTGTCTTTTTAAGTGAAAATCTCCTATGTCCTTCAAAGCCAAATTATTTACCCAGATCATGGTCTTACAAAATTAGAATGATTTCTTTTGTCTATATAATATTGCAACAATTTCCTGTCTTGACCTCCTTATGACTTTTTATTGCCTTGTTATTACATAGATCTGTTATTTCTCCTTTCTATTGTAAACTCCTTGACAGCACTGTGTCTAATACAACTTTATATTTTATACAGTTTATACTTTTCTTTCTGAATTACAGTTCATTATCTTGAGCACAGTAGTCTCTTAATCAGTATGTGATGCAAGAATGGGGAAGAAAATAACAATTCTAGAAGTTCAGATACCAGTATGCCACAAATATTAGGGCAAGGAACTAGAATTGGGACAGCTGAGGCAAGGTAGGAAACACAGACTAGATCACAGTTATGAAAGCAGCCTAATGTTCAGGAGAGGATTTTGGTAAGGGCAGCACTGGAATTCTAGAACCATGTTGTATATTTGTCAAGTTTTTGTGTGTAGCAAAACAGAACTGACAGGGTAGGAATTGGTAGATTTGACTGAATGGTTATTCCTGACAAAGATGGTGGGTTGTACCCTGATTGTCCCAGAATGGACTAGTAAATACGGTGTCTAAATTAGGTAAGTAGAATAAAAGACTGGGAATATTGTAGTGTTTATAGTTTGGAAGAGTAATGCATATTTTAAGGGTAATTTTTGCTTTACTCTTAGAACTGTAAAGTACCTCTGATTTCATGAAACCGAACTTTTTAAGCCTATAAGAAGAATCTTTTCTACTGTGTTTCTAATGGATCACTTAGATATTGTGGGCAACTAAAGTTGCACTGTATCTGTTTCATTATTTAACAGCTCTGAGCACTGGTGATCTTTGTTTGCTCTCCTGAGCAGTATTAAAACAAGTTGTTTTCCATTTTATAGGCCTTCGGATTTTTTGAGATTGCTATCATGTCTTCCCTAAAATCCCTTTTTCTAAGCAAAGTGTTGTCAATTCTTTATTATGTTTATGATTATAAGACAGGGTTTGCAGCCCTGTCATACATAGTACAGTTGTCCCCCAGTATCCATGGGGGTTTGGGTCCAGGACTTCCTGGAGATACCAAAATCTGCCAATGCTCAAATCTCTTAACATAAAATAGTGTAGTATTTACCTGCAACCTACACACACCCTCCTGTATGCTTTAAATCGTCTTTAAATTACTTACAATACCTAATCCACTGTAAATGCTATGTAAAGATTCTATGTAAGTAGTTGTTACACTGTACTGTTTAGGGAATAAGGGCAAGAAAAAAAGTCTGTAGGTGTTCAGTACAGATGATTTCTTTTTCCTGAATATTTTTGATCTGTGGTTGGTTGAATCCACAGATGGGGAACCCACAGATGTGGAGGGCTGACTGTATTGGTGTCTTACTGTGGAAATAGCTCAGTTTGTCAATGTTTCTCTTACAGTGTAGTGCCCAGAAGTGAATGTGTTACTGCAGATGTGGTCGGTGCAGGGAAGAAGCGCAGTGAGACTGTTAGCCTCTTCTCACAGTCTGTCACTGTAGGAGTCTTCAGTGCAGTTAAAGGCTGCAGCCACTTTTTTTCAGTTTTACTCATTAAGGGAACTTTTACTATATTTTGATTATATAAATCATTTACAAAGTCAGTTTATCGTCCAGACGCTGCCAGTTTACATTCCTAGCCACTAACATGTGAAGGTTTCTACTTTCTTATACCGTAGCCATTGCTGGGTGTTACTCTTTCTAGTTTTTGCCATTATATTGCTGTTTTATTTTACATTTCTTTGTTACTGAGGTTTAACGTTGCTTAAATGAATGATTATTATTCTTGTTCTTTAAGTTTTAAATATGAGGCCTATCCTTAAACAGGTTTATAAATTTTATGTTCTTATTTATTCGTTAGAGCTTTTTGTGTATTGAGAATACCTTTATTTGATTAATCTTTTTTGTTGTGAATATTTTTCTAGTTTGAATATAACTTTTAATATTATGGTATATTTTTGCCTTGTAGAATTTTTTAGTTGTTAAGTAGTTTAATATGTCACACTTTTCCCACTCAAGGAGACCATTGAGGTCATACTTATAAACTCTTCACCTTTTTCCTTTGAGCATCATTATGATGAAAACATTTTGTATTATCTAAGTAATGTGTTCTCCTTTAAAAGAGCCAAGCAGTAAATATATAGGGTATGGTGTGATTCCTTTACTTCCATATTCTTTCTCAGAAATAACCACTGCCAAGTATGTCAGGCCAATATAAAGCTAAAATTTTTAAAAAGTACTTAAGAACTAGAAGAAAATGCCAAACTATAGGTAGTATTACCCCTTGTCAAGAGATTCGGATTGAAGAGATTAGGCAGGGACAGGAAGGGGAATAATTAAGGAAATGAGACTTTTACACTTTATTCGGTATAAACATTGCATCTTTGTGTTTTGCCTCACATTACATAAATGATATTGTAATCACTATGTCTTAGAGATTTATCCATGCCATTGGAACCTGGAACTCGAAAAAAAAAAAGTGACTAGTTTGACTTAACCTGCTCTTAGTGAATCTATTCTCACTTCTTGTCCATCTACAATTTCAAAGTACATCTGATGCTTGAAACAACACGGGAGTTAGGGGCACAGACCACCTGCACGGTCAAAAATGCGCATATCACTTTTGACTCCCTCACAGCTTCACTACTAATAGGTTACTGTTGACTGGAAGCCTCGCTGATAACACAGTCTGTTAACACACATTTTATATGGTTTATGTGTAATGTACTGTTTCTTTACAATGAGGTAAGAGAAAAAATGTTATTAAGAAAATGTATTTATGTTTCATCAAGGGGAAGTGGATCTCTTCATCCTTGATGTCTTCTAGTCAAGTAGGCTGAGGAGGAAGAGAAAGGGTTGATATTGCTATCTCAGGAGTGGCTGAGGCAGAAGCAAATCCAGGTACAAGTGGAGTCATTCAGTTAAACCCATGTTATTAAGGGTCAGCGGTACCTATATATGTCATTTGAGTGTAATGGTAAAGAGGATGGGACTGAATTTCAAATCCTGGCTTTGCCATTTATTAGTGTCTGTGGGCAAAGTCCTTCATCTGTCTTAAATTTCTCATCTGTAAAATGGAGATGATGAAAGTGCCTACTTTATATAGGTGTAAGAATCAAAGCTCATAATGTGCGATTAGCTCTTGTCTAACTGCATGGGACATATTAAATAGTAAATAACTTTTTTTTTTGAGACAGAGTCTTGCTCTGT
>NW_012117377.1:5752204-5754028 GCF_000951035.1 Colobus angolensis palliatus | reverse complement strand
GGATTGGGTAAGGCCAAATAGTCATATTTTAATTCTTTGGTTAAACTTTATGACTAAAAATGCTTGCTGTGTAAGAACACTAATTTCCATATCTTACACAGTTGGGAGCTAAGACATTCCATCTAAAATTTCTGGGTCAAGAAATAGAGGCTTAAGTGTATTTTTTTAATGTAGAATACAAGCCAGTAGAAAAGCTAAAAATGAAAATGAAAGTAACAAAAATTGGGAAGAAAGGGCAGAGGGTATCTTAATTTCTCAATCTTTATAGACACCAGCGTGGCACAAGTATACATATGTAACAAACCTGCACATTATGCACATGTACCCTAGAACTTAAAGTATAATAATAATAAAAAATAAAATAAAAGAAAAAGAAAAAGAAAAAAAAAAGTCAGTTGATGTGGTTAATAGGTGATAAATCAAGAAATATCCACAATGCCAAAAGTATTGAAAGTGGCTGTTTTTGAGAAGTGGAATGGAGAACGAGGGCTTGTGTATATGTGGTCCTGTGTATATGGAAATGGTGGAAGAGATACTTTTATTTTTGAGTCTTACATGCTTTTATGTACTACTGAGTTATCACTTTCTACATGTATTAGTTAATAACACATCCTACATGATTACAGTTTATAAACAAAAAAGCATACTTTTATATATTGGTATATGAATGAAAGTGGATTGGATGGAAAAATACCAAAATATTATAAGTGGTTATTTCTGGGTATTGAGTTTTTTTCCTTCCTTATATTATTTTGTATTTTGTAAAATTTCTAAAATGCATGTATTTTATTAATTTATATAAAATTATTAAGAGAAGTTTTTTAGGACTTCCTAACATTTAATTTCTCACAGGTTTAATTTGTCACACTTATTTGGCACCAGAATGTTTGCTTTTTATTGTGCAATTACTAGAACTTTTTTAAATTAAAGGAATTGTACATCATAGTCTTTGCATGCTTGGTAAGGTTGGCATTCTGCTGAAAATAACAGAAAACCTAGCCAGCGGTAACAACAAAGGTATAGGTGGGCAGTTATAGTTAGCAGATCAGGATAGAATCATCAAAGATTGAAGCTATCTCTGGTTCATCACCGTTAGCTTGTTTGCTTTTCATATACTGGTTGCTTCAAGGTTTCAAGATGGCTGTAGTAATAATTACTACAGAGTAACATTACATCTCTGTTCAAGGCAGTCAAATGGGAGATGGCTGGCATCAGCCACACTGTCCCTTGTTAGGAATGCAGAAACTTTCTCAGAAGCTTGCTGTCAGACTTACTTTTCCAGAACTGGGTTATGTGCCGCTCCTAGCTGTTAGAAAGTGAATATTTGGCTTTCAATTTCTGTAGTGGGAAATGGTAAGAGTAAAGGGGTTTGGTAATTGATGTTGTGTTAGACAGCCAGCAGTCTGCTACAGAAAGTTTTGGTAAATATAACTAACGTTTGTACTTCAGCTCTCAATCCGATATCCAGGAGAGACAGTAGTCTTTCCAGAGGTCAGATTGAGATTTTGGCACACCAACTTTCTCTAAAATTTACTCTTGTTGGGGGTTATTCTGAAATGTAGCCATTTTGTTAGGTCCTAGGAGTACTAGGTTTATGCTCCCTTTTTTGTTTGTTTGTTTGTTTGTTTTGCGATGAAGTCTCGCTCTGTCGCCCAGGCTGGAGATGCAGTGGTGCGATCTTGGCTCACTGCAACCTCTGTCTCCTGGGTTTAAGTGATGCTCCTGCCTTAGCCTCCAAGTAGTGAGATTATAGGCACCCGCCACAACACCTGGCTAATTTTTGTATTTTTAGTAGAGATGGGGTTTCGCCATGTTGGCCAGGCT
>NW_012117377.1:5723686-5752154 GCF_000951035.1 Colobus angolensis palliatus | reverse complement strand
GCCTCCAAGTAGTGAGATTATAGGCACCCGCCACAACACCTGGCTAATTTTTGTATTTTTAGTAGAGATGGGGTTTCGCCATGTTGGCCAGGCTGGAGATGCAGTGGTGCGATCTTGGCTCACTGCAACCTCTGTCTCCCGGGTTTAAGTGATGCTCCTGCCTCAGCCTCCAAGTAGTGAGATTATAGGCACCCGCCACAACACCTGGCTAATTTTTGTATTTTTAGTAGAGATGGGGTTTCGCCATGTTGGCCAGGCTGACCTAGAACTTCTGACCTCAGGCCTGCCTTGGGCTCCCAAAGTGCTGGGATTATAAGCATGAGCCACTGTGCCTGGCTATGCTTCCTTCATAAAACAAAGATAGTTTTGGTATCCTGAGGTGATAATGAATTATGGGGTACGTTTGTTAAATTATTTCAATTAGTTTTATTCTGCTTGTAGAATCCAAATTTCTGTTTCTAGCCAGTAATCTGAGGATTATGAATTTTTAAGGTAACAAGTCAATTATGTAAGGGTTTTCATTTTTGTTTTTAAGTTACAGTATGCGATGAAATGGATAGTCACAGGTTTTATAGCTTATGACTCCACCTCTACCAACCCAAATAATGGTCAGCCAAAAATATCCAAATTACATAGTTTGAAGTATTAGGTGTTACAGTTACTTGGATTTTCTTAAATCCACATATTTTAATGGTTATTATCCCTTATTTTCTTATTCCTCTGTCACTCCTTTCAAAATACTTTATGATACAGATTTGAATAGTTGTCATTGTGATTTTTTTTTTTTTTAAGTTCTAGGATACATGTGCAGGACATGCAGTTTTCTTTCATAGGTCAACGTGTGCCGTGGTGGTTTGCTGCACCTATCAACCCATCATCTAGGTATTAAGCCCAACATGCATTAGCTATTTATCCCGATGCTCTCTCTCCCCTCATCCCTGACAGGCTGCAGTGTGTGTTGTTCCCCTCCCTGTGTCCATGTGTTTTCATTGTTCAACTCCCACTTGGCAGTGAGAACATGCGTTACTTGGTTTTCTGTTCCTGTGTTAGTTTGCTGAGGATAATGGCTTCCAGCTCCATCCATGTCCCTGCAAAGGACATGATCTTGTTCCTTTTTACGGCTATATAGTATTCCATGGTGTGTATGTACCACATTTTCTTTATCCAGTCTGTCATTGATGGTCCTTTGGGTTGATTCCACATCTTTGCTATCGGGAATGGTGCTGCAATGAACATACACCTGCATGTATCTTTGTAATAGATTGATTTATATTCCTTTGGATATATACCTAGTAATGAGATTGCTGGGTCAAATGGTATTTCTGGTTCTAGGTCTGGTCTTTGAGGAATAGCCACACTGTCTTCCACAATGGTTGAACTAATTTGCTTTCCCACCAGTGGTGTAAACGTGTTCCTCTTTCTCCACAGCCTCGCTAGCATCTGTTGTTTCTTGACTTCTTAATACTTGCCATTCTGACTGGCATGCGATGGTATCTCCTTGTGATTTTGATTTGAATTTCTCAAATGATCAGTGATGTTGAGTTTTTTTTTTTTCATATTTTTTGGCTGCATGTATGCCTTCTTTTGAAAAGTGTCTGTTTATGTTCTTTGCCCACTGTCGAATGGGTTTTTTTTTCTTGTAAATTTGTTTAAGGTCTTTGTAGATTCTGAATATTAGCCCTTTGTCACATGGATAGATTGCAAAAATTTTCTCTGTGTAGGTTGTCTGTTCACTCTGATGATAGTTTATTTTGCTATGCAGAAGCTCTTTAGTTTAGTTAGATCCCATTCATCAATTTTTGCTTTTATTGCAGTTGGTTTTGATGTTTTCATCATGAAAATTTTGCCCATGCCTATGTCCTAAATGGAATTACTTAGATTTTCTTCTAGAGGTTTTATAGTTTTGGGTTTTACATTTAAGTCTTTGATCTGTATTGAGTTAATTTTTGTATATGATGTAAGGAAGGGGCCCAGTTTCAATTTTCTGCGTGTGGCTAGCCAGTTCTCCTAGCACCATTTGTTAGATAGGGAATCCTTTCCCCTTTGCTTGTTTTTGTCAGTATGTCAAAGATCAGATGGTTGTAGACCTGTGGTCTTATTTCTGAGATTTCTATTTTGTTCCATTGGTCTATGTGTCTGTTTTAGTGCCAGTACCATGCTGTTTTGGTTTCTGTAGCCATGTAGTCTAGTTTGAAGTCAGGTAGTGTGATACCTCTAGCTTTGTTCTTTTTGCTTAGGATTGTCTTGGCTATTCAGGCTCTTTTTTGGTTCCATAGGAATTTTAAAGTAGTTTTTTTATTATTCTGTGAAGAAAGTCAATGGTAGTTCAATGGGAGTAGTATTGAATATATAAATTATTTTGAGTAGTATGGCCATTTTCATGATATTGACTCTTCCTATTCATGAGCATGGGATGTTTTTCCATTTGTTTGTGTCCTCTCTGATTTCCTTGAGCAGTGGTTTATAGTTCTCCTTGAAAAGGTCCTTCACTTCCCTTGTTAACTCTATTCCTATGTATTTTATTTTCTTTGTAGCAATTATGAATGAGAGTTCATTCATGATTTGGCTCTCTGCTTGTCTGTTGTTGGTGTATAGAAATGCTTGTGATTTTTACACATTGATTTTGTATCCTGAGACTTTGCTGAAGTTGCTTATTAGCTTAAGAAGCTTTTGGGCTGAGATGATGGAGTTTTCCAGATATAGGATCATGTCATCTGCAAACAGAGGCAGTTTGACTTCCTCTCTTCCTATTTGAATACACTTAATTTCTCTCTCTTGCATGATTGCCTTGGCCAGAACTTCCAATACTGTGTTAAAATAGGATTGGTGGGAGAGGGCATCCTTGTCTTGTGCCAGTTTTCAAGGGGAATGCTTCCAACTTTTGCCCATTCAGTAAGATACTGGCTGTCGTTTTATCATGAATGACTTGTATTATTTTGAGCTATGTTCCATAAATACCTAATTTATTGAGAGTTTTTGACATTAAGGGATGTTGAATTTTATTAAAGGCCTTTTCTGAGTCTTTTGAGATAATCATGTGGCTTTGTTTTTAGTTCTGTTTATGTAATGAATTATGTTTATTAATTTGCATATGTTGAACCAGCATTGCATCCTGGGAATGAAACTGACTTGATCATGGTGAATAAGCTTTTTGATGTGCTGCCGGATTCACTTTGCCAGTGTTTTATTGAGGATTTTTGCATTGGTATTCATCAGGGATATTGGCTGAAATTTTCCTTTTTTGTTTTCTCTCTCCTGGGTTTTGGTATCAGGTTGTTGCTGGCCTCATAAAATGAGTTAGGGAGAAGTCCCTCTTTTTCAGTTATTTGGAATAGTTTCAGAAGAAATGGTACTGGCTCCTCTTTGTACCTCTGGTAGAATTCAGCTGTAAATCCATCTAGTCCTGGCCTTTTTTTGGTTAGTATGCCATTTATTACTGCCTCAATTTCAGAACTTATATTGGTCTATTCCTGGATTCAACTTCTTCCTGGTTCAGTTTTGGGAGGGTGTATGTGTCCAGGAATTTATCAATTTCTTCTAGATTTTCTAGTTTTATTTGCATGGAGGTATTTATAGTGTTCTCTGATGGTAGTTTGTATTTCTGTGGGGTCAGTGGTGATGTGGTGATATCCCCTTTATCATTTTTTATTGAATCTACTTGATTCTTCTCTCTTTTCTTCTTTACTAATCTAGCTGGTGTTCTATCCTTTATTAATTTTTCCAAAAAACAGCTCCTGGATTCATTGATTTTTTGAAGTGTTTTTTTGTGTCTCTATCTCCTTCAGTTCAGCTCTGATTTTGGTTATTTCTTGTCTTCTGCTAGCTTTGTGGTTTGTTTGCTCTTGGTTCTCTAGTTCTTTTGGTTGTGATGTTAGGTTGTCAACTTGAGATCTTTCTAATGTTTTGATGTAGGCATTTAGTGCTCTAAATTGCCTTCTTCACACTGCTTTAGCTGCATCCCAGAGATTATGGTACATTGTCTCTTTGTTCTCATTGATTTCAAGGAACTTCTTGATTTCTGCCTTAATTTCATTATTTACCCAGGAGTCATTCAGGAGCAAGTTACTCTATTTCCATGTGGTCATGTGGTTTTGAGAGAGTTTCTTAATCTTGAGCTCTGATTTGATGGCGCTGTTGTCTGAGAGACTGTTATGATTTCAGTTTTCCTGCATTTGCTTAGGAGTGTTTTACTTCCAATTATGCGCTTGATTTTAGAGTACGTGCCATGTGGCACCAAGAAGAATGTATGTTGTGTTGTCTTTGGGTGGAGAGTTCTATAGATATCTTTCAGGTCCAGTTGATCCAGAACTGAGTTCAAGTCCTGAATATCCTTGAAAATTTTCTATCTTGATGATCTATCTAATATTGATGGTGGGGTGTTAAAGTCTCCCACTGTTATTGTATGGGAGTCTAAGTCTCTTTGTAGGTCTCTAAGAACTTGTTTTATGAATCTTGATGCTCGTATATTGGGTGCATATATATTTAGGATAGTTAGCTCTTGTTGATTTAATCCCTTTACCATTATGTAATGCCCTTCTTTGTCTTTTTTGATGTTTGTTGGTTTAAAATCTGTTTTGTCAGAAACTAGGATCGCAACCCCTGCTTTTTACTGCTTTCCATTTGCTTGGTAAATTTTCCTCCACTCCTTTATTTTGAGCTTATGTGTGTCTTTGCCCATGAGATGGGTCTCTTGAATACAGCACACCAATGGGTCTTGACTGTTTATGCAGGTGGCCATTCTATGTCTTTTAATTGGGACATTTGGCCCATTTACATTTAAGGTTAATGTTGTTATGTGTGAATTTGATTCTGTCATCATGATGTTAGCTGGTGGTTTTGCAGACGTGTTGATGTGGCTGCTTCATAGTGTCATTGGTCTTTGTATTTCAGTGTATTTTTGCAGTGGCTGGTAATGGTTTTTTCTTATTTAGCCTGTGAAGCTTAGTTTGGCTGGACATGAAATTCTGGTTTGGAAATTTTTTTCTTTAAGGATATTGAATATTGGTCCCCAATCTCTTTTAGCTTGTAGGGTTTCTGCTGAGAGGTCTGCTGTTTGTCTGATGGGCTTCCCTTTGTAGGTGACCTGGCCTTTCTCTCTGACTGCCTTTAACATTTTTTCTTTCATTTTGACCTTGGAGAATCTGATGATTATGTGTCTTGGGGTTGATCTTCTCATGGAATATCTTACTGGGGTTCTCTGGATTTCCTGAATTTGAATGTTGGCCTGTCTTACTACGTTGGGGAAGTTCTCCTGGATGATATCCTGAAGTATATATTCCAACTTGGTTCCATTTTCCCCATCTCTTTCAGGTACTCTAATCAGTCATAGGTTCGGTCTTCTTACATAATCCCATAGTTCTCGGAAGTTTTCTTTGTTCTTTTTCATTCCTTTTTCTCTAATCTTGGGAAGATAGTCTTCAAGCTCTGAAATTCTTTCCTTCACTTGGTCTCTTAGGCTATTTATACTTGTGGTTGCATTGTGAAGTTCTCCTATTGTATTTTTCAGCTCTGTTGGGTCATTACATTTCTCTCTAAACTGGTTATTCTGGTTAACAGCTCCTGTCATGTTTTATCATGGTTCATAGCTTCTTTGCATTGGGTTAGAACATGCTCCTTTAGCTCAGTGAAGTTTATTATTACCCATCTTCTGAAGCCTACTTCTCTCAGTTCATCTAAGCATTCATCTAGTTGTGTGCCCTTGCTTCATAGGTGTTGTGATCATTTGGAGGACTAGAGGCAGTCTGGCTTTTTGGGTTCTCAATGTTTTTTTCATTGATTCTTTCTTATCTTCGTGAGTTTATCCAGCTTCCATCTTTGAGGCTGCTGACCTTTAGGTGAAGTTTTTGTGGGGACTTTTTTGTTGATGCTGCTGCTGTTGTTTTCTGTTTGTTTCTCTTTTAACAGTTAGGGCCGGGTGCGGTGGCTCATGCCTGTAATCCCAGCACTTGGGGAGGCCGAGACGGGCGGATCATGAGGTCGGATGTATGAGGTATCTGGCGACCCCTGTTGGGTGGTTCTCTTTCAGTCAGGAGGCACAAGATCCTGGACCTGATTAATGAAATCGTCCAGCTGCCCCTTGGCGGAGGGGATGCACTGTGCTAGGGATTATTGCACTTCTCTAGACTACCTGGATTCCTCAGAGCCAGCAGGGGGAAAGACTAAGTCTGCTGATCCATAGAGACAGCGGAGACAGCGGCTGCCTCTCCCCCCAGGGGCTGAGTCCCAGGGAGAGCAGAGTTCTGTTCCTAAACCCCTGTTGGAGTTGCTAAAATTCCTGCAGGGAGGCCCTGCCCAGTGAGGAGGGATGGGTCAGGATCTGGCCTAAAGAGGCAGTCTGGCCATGATCTGCCACAGCCACTGTGCTTTGCTGTGGGGAATTTCTCCTGGGTCCAAACCGTCTAGTCTCCCTGGCACCAGCAGGGAAAAAACGGCAAACTGGAGCTACAGTGTTGGCTGCTGCCCCTCTGGAGCTCAGTCATCTTAGACAGCGGGCAGCTGCAGTAATGGCTGCTCTCCCTTCCCTGGGGAGCTTAGTTGTCTTGGACAGCAGGCAGCCGCAGTGATGACGATGGCCCGTTTCCCTGGGAATTTGGTAGTCTTAGGCATTCTCCAGTTGAGGGGCTGCCAAGCATCTGCACAGCTCTGTGCTCGGGACACAAGGCCCTGGTGGCATCGGCTCATGAGGGGGATATCCTGATCCATGGGTTGCACAGATCTGTGGAAAAAACATGGTTTCCCGGGCAGGGTAGCACAGTCACTCACTGCCTCCCTTGACTGGGGGTGGGAGCTCCCCTTGCTCCCTTGTGGCTCCCATGTGGGCCGCTGCACCACCCTTCTTTTCCTTACTCTCCGTGGGTTGCGCCAACTGCCTAGTCAGTCCCAGTGAGAGAACCTGGATACCTCAGTTGCTGGTGCAGAATTCACTTGCTGTTTTTGTTCTTGGTGGGAGCCTCTGGCCGCAGCTGTTTCTAGTTGGCCATCTTGGCCCCTGTCATTGTGTTTTTTATGGACTTCTGCATAACATATTGCTGAATAAAATTATCAAATTAGACTTGTTTAAAAAATTTAAGTCTTAATTGTTTTCATCAATTGTTGGGTAAACTTTATATTAATCTTTCTTACTAGTTAGAGATACTGTATTTATTCAACACCAAGCCATTTTTCTTAGTCCAAAAAAGTGTTATTGCCTTATACTTTTGAGGAGTAAAAAATTGTTCTTGTAAAGTAAATGGGCATATTTGTATCTAGTTTTTGGACAAACTGATTTCTTTGTTTACTTCTAGCGAAATACGTGCCAGAAACTGGGATGTGTGAGATACTGAGATGAAGCAACACTTGCCCTCATGGAGTCTAGAGTCTAGTGGGGAAAAAAGACTTCAAGATGAGTCAGTTTCCTCATTGGTAAAATGGGGGTAATAGTACCTGTCTATCTCATGAAGTTATTGTGAGGAGTAACTGAGTTAAATTATGTAATAATGACTTAGAATTTTGCCAGGTACATAGTGAGTGTTGCATAAATGTTGGCTGCTGTTACTATTTCTACAAAATCGAGATTTGTATAAAGTGCTGTGGAAGTGCAAACTAAGCAGCGGTTGACTTTCTAGAAAGTTAGGGAAGTGATCCAGTTTTAATCTGCTCTCAATCCTACTTCATAGTTTCCTTGTGCATAGTAAGTCCTCACAAACTGTTGAATGAATGAATGAAGCAAAGAATGAGAATATACTTACCTAAGTGGGGTTGTTAAGACAGCTTCTTTAAACATCTTAAAATAGGTGTCAATAAAATTGGAAGATGTAATGTTACAATTTAGCATTTATCTCCCATGCCTGAGTTAATTCATAGATAGAATTTAGAATATTTTTTCAGGTAAGTAAATAATGGAAGATAGTTTAAGAAATGAAAAAGCTATTACTTTCAGCTAGGTTTTTGAAACAAGCTGGGTTTTCAAACTGTTTGTTTGCTTATTTTTTTATTTGAGACAGAGTCTCGCTCTGTTACCCATTCTGGAGTGCAGTGGAGCGATCTTGGCTCACTGCAATCTCTGCCTTCCGGGTTGAAGCGATTCTCCTGCCTCAGCCTCCTCAGTAGCTAGGACTACAGGCATGCGCCACCACACCTGGCTAAGTTTTACATTTTTAGTAGAGATGGGGTTTCACCATGTTGGCCAAATTGGTCACAAACTCCTGACCTCAAGTGATTCGCCTGCTTCAGCTTCCCAAACTGTTGGGATTACAGGTGTGAACCACCACGCTTCGCCTCAAACAGTTTAAAATATTATTTTCTAGCAGGGTCTTGAAATACAAGTATCTTATACTACAGACTACAGATATTATTCATATATTTTGGCAGTGTTGTGTTGTTGTAGATCATTGTAGCTACATCAATTACCAGTGCTGTGTAATGGACTGCCCCAATGTTTATTGCCTTAAAACTATAATTTTTTTTTTTTTTTTCATGATTCTGTGGTTTGAGTCCATGGTTCTCTTGGAGATGTGACCTAGAGTCATTCCTATGGTT
Organism: Colobus angolensis palliatus; assembly: GCF_000951035.1. Lineage (NCBI taxonomy): Eukaryota > Metazoa > Chordata > Mammalia > Primates > Cercopithecidae > Colobus > Colobus angolensis. The sequence continues at coordinate 5,743,637 of NW_012117377.1, read as the reverse complement.
GCACTTAGAAGGTAGCTGGACTGAACTGAAAGATGCTAGAGTGGTTTATTCTCAGATTTGGTGCTTGAATGTTGGCTCAGAGTGCCTCAGTTCTCCTCCATGTTGCCTCTCTCTAGCAGGACAGCCTGGATTACTTTAGAGCATGTTACTAACTTCTAAGAATAGAAGCCACCAGCTCTTCTAAAGACTAGTTGCAGAAGTGGCAGATCATTGTTCCAATACATTTTGTTTGTGCAACAAGTTACAAGATTCATTAGCTCAGATTCAAGAGGAGGAAAAATGGAGCCCATCATAATGATAAGGAATGTGTGGCCTCCTTTAATCCATCATGATAGCATAGCACCTTGTTATCTTTGGTTAGATATCTGTAGCCTATCCTCCTTATCTGCCTTTCTCCCCTTATAAGTTTTATTTTTTATCTTTTTTCCTTAATTTTCCATGAATATTTGTAGTTTGTTTTCTGTTTCACTGGTTCAGATTTCTATTCTCTTGATACAAACTGTTTCTTTCTACAGTGGAGTTTTGTTCTGCCTTTGTGTTGTTTTACTTTGCCTATGTGTTTTTCTTATCTTTTCTAGTATACTAGTCGTGTATCCTACATTTTAGATGCCTTTTCTTGATATCATTTAATTTTAACTTTATGTAATGCATTTAAAATTTTTTCTCAGAATATAAATAATAGGTACAGTAGTAGAACTAAAGGTAGTGTCAGAAACAGTAGAGTGGTGCCTACCATGTTATGTTAGTGACATTAAGACCCTGTGTCTTTGGTTTAGGGATCTAGTGGAACATGACGAGATATCCCCTTTTGCCTGAGATACCCTCAGCTTTTGATCATCACTACTGAGTTTTTACGTGTTTTAGTGAAAGTATGAATTACTCAAATGTGATTTAAAGCGTGGAAGATAAGCTGTTGATATGCTAGTTCAAAAAGCAATTCAAACTACTGTGTGACCTAGAAAAACACCATCTTGACCTATGTAAAGGTAGAATGGCCATTAAGCTCCTATTCCCACCAGAAATGGAATTATAAGCCAAAAGCTATCGCAAACTTTTCCATCATGTGAGCAAGCCATAGTAGAAACCAAATAGGGTCTTCTGATGACTGACTGCATCCCTGGCTAACGTATTGCCTGCAGTTTCATGACAGACCCTGGGGCAGAACCATCTAGCTAAGCCACTCCTTTCCCACAGAAACTGTGCAATAAAACCTTATTATATTGAAAATACTAATTTTGGGGGGTAATTATAGCAATAGATAATAGAGATTTTGAGCAGGGCACAGTGGCACACAGCTGCAATCCCAGCACTTTGGGAGGCTGAGGTGGGTGGATCACTTGAGCTCAGGAGCTTGAGATCAGCCTGGGCAAGATGGTGAAACCCCATCTCTATAAAGAAAAAAAATACAAAAATTAGCTAGGCGTGGTGGTGCATACCTGTGGTCCCAACTACTTGGGAGACTGAGGTGGGAGGATTGCTGTCTCTAAGTTCTTGAGCCTGGGAGGTGGAGGTTGCAGTGAGCTAATAAGATTGTGCTACTGCCCTCCATCCTGAGTGACAGAGTAAGATCCTGCCCAAAAAAAAAAAAAAAAAAAAAAGATATTATATAGATTTTGGTATCAGAGTGGTTTTGTTTTGTTGTAACGAAAATGGAGTACTGTCTTTTGAATTTGGAAGTGGCTACAAGTTTGACGGATTTTGAAGCATTAGTGAAAGCATGTAGAGCCTTGAGTTGACTGTTAGTAGAAGTTTGATGTAGAAGTAGAAGCCTTTGAGAAGGCTTTGCTTGAGGGCTTAAAGGAAAGTGAGAAAAATATTAACAGGAACAACTCCAGGAAAGGGAATCCTTGTTCTGTGGTGGCAGAACGTTTAGCAACTCTGTCATGTGCAATAAGATGGAAAGTAGAAAAATGTAAGCTATGAATAAGTGATCTAGCTAAGGAGATTTCTTATCAGAACGTTGAAGAAGCTACCTGGTTTCTTCTTGCTGCTTATATATAAAATGTGAAAGGAGAGAGAGAAGCGAAATGAAATACTGTTAAAGAAAAAAGAGCAAGGAACTGTAGGGCTGGAAAATTCCTAGCCTCTTCATATGATCATTGATACTAGAATTAAGAAATGAATTCTGGAAAAGATCCAATCTAGGACACTCATGGGAAAACATGATCTACAGATCAAGCTGAAGATGTGACTTTAATGTCCTTTACGACCTTAGAAATATCCAGGTGTTTTGAAGATGTGACTTTAAAGTCCTTTAAGATCTTAGGAAGATCCAAGGTGTTGCCTCAGAACACCTGCTGGATTTCAGAATTGCTATGGATCAGTGACTCCCACACACCTCCTAATCGTCCTTTGTTTGAACAGGAGTGCTGATCGGAGTTTTCCTATGCCTTTTGCATCACTGGTCTTGAATTCCTGACTCAACAGAAACTGTGAGATAGTAAAGGCTTATTGTTATTTTAAAGCACTAAATTTTGTGGTGATCTGTTGATAGATAGCTAATGGAGTGACAGTTAAGTTGAATTTGGGAGGCTGATAAGATGGCAGCCTTGCAACAGAGGCAGGTAGTGGGGTTGCGGGAGAACATTTGATTCAGAGTAAAAATAAGATCTCTGATTCCAAAGGTCATGATTTGTTAGAATCATGGGATGACTGTGTATCATTGGAAGATGTAAACACAAGAATGTTTATGAATATATGTTCTATTAAAAACATTGGTAAGAAGAGTTTTATGATTATGTTTCTGACCAATAATTATTTCTAAGAGCTACAAAATTTTATGTGTAGAATGAGGAAGAATTTTTTCTACTTGTTTTGTACTTAGATTGTGAAGTTGTGTTTACATAGCTTATATTCTCAAGTTAGTTTATTTATTTTGTAAAAATATTTAAAATAAATGTTAGATGTAGTAGGGTTCTATACTTAATCTGAACTAAATCTCTTCAAGATGAGCCCCTCTATCAATTTACTAATATTTACAGTGATTAGAAAGAAAATTACCTTCACTTTTAACTTTTTATTTTGAAGATTTAAAAATATATAGAAAAGCTGAATGTATTGTGTTCATGAGCACAAAAACATCCTTAACATTTTGTCACGTTTGCTTTACATATATTTAAAATTTTTGTGTTATTTTGTGACTGAGTCTCACTCTGTTGCTCAGGCTGGAGTGGACCAAAGCTCAGTGCAGCCTCTAACTCCTGGGCTCAAGCGATCCTCCTGTATGAGCCTCCCAAGTATCTGGGACTACAGGTGTGCACCACCACCTGGTTAATGTTTTAATTTTTAAGAGATGGGGTCTCACTAGATTGTCCAGGCTAATCCTGACCTCCTGGGCTCAAGTGATCCTCCTGCCTTGGCCTCCGAAAATGCTGGGAATACAGGTGTGAGCCACTGTGCCCAGTTCATATACTTGAAAAAAATGTTTAATTGAATCACCTGAATGGAAGCTGTAGATACCACTTTATCTCTAAGTTTTTCTAACCTGTATTTCCAAGGATAGGCTATTCATAATCACAGTATCATTAACACAACTAAGAAAAAACATATTTCATAATTATGCCTAATATGGTAGTCCGTAAAAGTTTATAAAATTTTTTAAATTCAGGGTCCTTACAATATATTTGGTTGTGTCACCTGAGACTGTTTTATTCCAGAAAGTAAAAATCTAACATTATATTGCTTTCTATGACATTGATTCTAATTTTTTTTTATTATGTACTTTTTTTCTTTTTTTTATTTCTATAGACATTTGGGGAACAGGTGGTGTTTGGTTACACAAGTAAGCTCTTTAGTGGTGACTTGTGAGATTTTGGTGCACCCATCACCCAAGCGATATACACTGAACTAGATTTTGATTCTACTTTTTTTGAGGATTTTATATCATTTGTTTTGTGAATATCCCACATTCTGAATTTGTCCAATTTTTCCTCATTATTAGATTCAGGTTGAACCTTTTTTGGTGAGAATACTGCATACATGATACATACTTAATCAAGAAGGTGACTGCTGGACCTCTTCACTGTAAAGATACATTTTTCTCATTTATAAATCTGTGGGATGATAGTTCTCAATAGCCTTTTACCTCCATTGATAATATTGCCTGAGTCAGTTTTTATGTTATGAATTATAAGGAAATTGCTTTTTAATGGCCATATGTAAGAGATCCATATTTGAGATCCATATTTGCAAGGAAAGATGCGTTACTACCACTGAAAGAACCCACTCTTGCCTTTTCTTTTTAGAAGTTAATGCATATTTGGATCATGGATTTGAAGGTATTTGTTGTTTGAGTTCCATGTGTGCTTATTTTCCTTAATGAGTAATTTTGAAAAACTTTGATTTAATTTAAAACAATAAGTTAATGACAGATCTCTCAGATAGTTTTAGAACTCCTAACAGTGAGACACATCAAATAGCTATGTGATATTTATTGAGAGCCTACTAAGGTACAAGGAAACACACTAGATAATATAATGTGCTTAACATTAGAAGTTGTAGTCTGCAAGTCCTTACCCATTTAAGAAGATAAGACACATATGCATGTAAAGATAGAAGAATATTTGTGGCAGGAAACCAAAATGCTGAATGACTGGTGTAGTCAGTTAACGCTTTTGGTATTCACAAAGCTAGCACTTTCAGCTTTGACGCGTGCAAAGCACTGCAGGTATATGAAGTGTGTTGACATTCTGAACTCAGACCTTTCAAGCGTTTTTTTCCTTAATAAATACTTACCAAGTGCGTGCCTGTCATGTTACAGCAACTAAAGAAACAAAAAGAATAAAACATGCTCCTTGCACCTGGACATAGTTATTGGGTGAGATGAGAAACACAGGAATCTAAAATCATTTAAAAAGTGCTACAGTAAAGGTATCTGCTTAGTGCCATGGTTCTATAGAAGGGAGAACTAGGAAGTCATGTTCATTGGGTGATGGGTGTGTGGCAGGAAAGGCTTCACAGAGGAAGGGGAGTTTGAGACAGATAGGAATTTTTTCAGGTGAGAAAGGAAGAAGGGTGTTCTAGGCAATATAAAATAGGAAGTGTGCTGAGGAGTGTGTGTGTGCATGCCATAGTTTTAGGGGAGACAAGTGATGCCATTTGCAGAAAATTTGGGAGTAGTCATAATTTGGGAGGGAAAATGGTTATTCAGCCTTTTGTGTGTGTGTTGTAATTTTGCCTTATATTGGAGAACAACACAGTTTTAATGGTAGATATAATTTTTCTGAGAACGCATATGGAAAATGAACATTGAAGAATGGACTGAAGAATGAACATGAGAAACGCATACTTTATTCAGGGAATTAGAGGAAAAGGAGACCTCTTTAGAGAAGTCCAAAAGCAAGAGAGCTAAAATGGATTATAACGTCATTCAACCAGCAGGCAAGATTTTACAACAGGATAGTGAAATAACGCCACATACAGCAGTGTGCGGAGGAAATGAAAGCTAAAGGGGCCATTGGATTTGACAGTAAAAGAAATATCATGAATTCAGTTTCAGGGATTTGAGGGGAGGGAGGAAGCTAGACTTTTGGGGAATAAGGAAAGAGTGATGCTTAAATATCAGATTTAAACCATTCATTTGAAAAATCTGTCAGTGAAAAGTAGGAGAGCAATAAAGTGAACAGCGAATTTTTTTTTTAAAGTTAGAGAAAATTTTTGTATATGTGATAGCAGAGGGGAACGTGCTAGCGTGGTAGGAAATACTAGAGCTGGCAGAGAAAAAATAAGATGGAATGGAGGTTGGGAGGAGATGAGAACATAGGTGACGTGGTTCGTCTTTGAAAGGAGGAGAGGCAAACTCCCAGTTGGTCCTGAGGGAAGGTGAGCATGAGGGATGACCAGAGGGAAGGAAGAATTACTGAGAAACAGAAGAGGAAAAAAAAGGAGACTTCTTTGTGATGGTTGTGATGTTCTCTGTGAATTTGGAGAAGGCAAAATCATCACAGTTTTAGAACTTCCTCCTCTATTTGTGTATCCTGGGAGTGCGAATGAAGAAATCTCTACCCACCTAACATAACCTATAGTTGGTGAGTGGTATTGCAGAAGCATGAAAAGCCAAGGGAGCAGAGTTGTGGTGTGTTCTCCTATTAGAAAAATGTTAGTACAAACAAAATATCAGACACTGTAACACTCTAATACTACTTAAACATGCAGTTATTGTACAGCATGGTGACTGCAGTTAGTAATGTGTGTTGTATTCTTGAAAAATGCAAATATAGTGGATTTTAACTGTTCTCACCACAAAAATGATAACTATGTGAGGTAATGCATTTGTTAGCTAGATTTAACTGTTCTACAGTGTGTATATACTTCAAAACATCATGTTGTATGTGGTAAATAAGTGCAATTATTGCTAATAAATATTTAGAATAAGCTTATTTAGGAACACTAAATGTATTACTGGTTTAATTTCAAAAGTTTTGTTACAGTGATTTAAAAGTGTATTTTAGATAGACAAAATGGTTAATTGACCTAATTTTAAAATGTTTCAAATTTTGCAGTGTAGTGTTATTTTTAACTGAGGACTTCTCTCTGAGAATAGACAGTACTATTAAAATTTTAAGCAGCACAATCCAACTCAAGCTTAAGCAGTCAAGCAAAAAATTGAGACACAGTGGATATATTAGATTAAGTAAATGGGAGTCCAAGATGGACTGATCTCAGGCATGTGTGGGTCTAGAACCATGATGATGATATCAAGGATCCTCTTCTGCTCTGTGGGCTGGCTCTGTTTCCACCTGCTATGACTTCATTCTCAAGCAGGCTTCTGTTGTGTGCTTGCAGCCTTAGGGCGACATCACGGCTCACTGTCTGAAAGGAAGATAGACTCCTTCTTACCAGTTATATGGTAAGTTTCAGAGGTGACTCTGTTCCTCCTTAAGTCAGTTTTTCACCCCTTAATGTATCACGGTAGCCAGGAGTCAGGGGGACGGCACACTTAATCGTCTGGGTCCTGGGTTGTGTGCTCATTTCTTGAAGGAGGTCACTGTGATTATGAGTTGTAGGGGAGTAGTGGCTTTTAACATTTTTGGCACATTTCCTTTAAGTCTTATGTATGTCTGTGTGTGTGTGTATGTGTATATATATGTGTGTATATATGTGTGTATATATATGTGTATATATATGTGTGTGTGTGTGTGTGTGTGTGTATATATATATAGTGTGTTTGTATGTACATGTACATCTTTGTTCTGTAATAAACCAAGTGGATAAATGAAAGCCTTGTGTTGAAATCACATTCCTTAGGGGAAGGAATTAGTCTTTGATTGCTTATTTAAGTGAGTCTTCACAACTTTTTTAGTTTATATTTTCATAAAGATACAGTGGAAGCCTTTTCTTTTTTATAAGTAAAAATGTTTTTCAAGTACATAATGTAATATTTGTAAGTCCTTCACAGAAATGAAGTAACTCCACATGGATAACTTCAGTAGTAACAGAAAGAAACAAAACAACCATCCTGTCCCCCACTTGCCCCACCAACCTGGATCTCTCCTTGGGATTGTGAAAGCAGTGTGATGGAAGGGAAGGTACAGCTGGCTTTGGAGGCAGATAGATCTGGACTTTTAACGTTGTTGCGAGGATTTGAGATAATTACATAGACTCCTTAATATAGTAGTGCTTGGCTCATAATAGGTGCTTGATAAGTGATAGCTGTTATTATAATTTTTTTTTTAAATTTATTGAGAAAGGGTCTCACTCTGTCACCCAGGTTGGAGTGCGATCGTAGCGCACTGCAACCTTGAACTCCTGGGCTCAAGACATCTTCCTGCCACAGCCTCCCTAGTAGCTGGGACTACAGGTGTATGCAACCATGCCTGCTAATTTTAAAATTTTTTGTAGAGATGGGGTCTTGCTGTGTTGCCCAGGTTGGTCTTAAACTCCTGGCCTCAAGCGATCCTCCCACGTTGGCCTCCCAAAGTGCTGGGATTATGGGCATGAGCCACTGTGCCTGGCCTGTTAAAATTCTTACTGATAAGCATTGACTTTTTTGTGATGCCGAAAACCACTGGATGTGAATCAAGTCCTGGGTTTTAGTCCTAACTCTTTTGGTGACCAACTGTATGCAACCAAAATATAAAACTACTTGACACACTGGGCCTTCGTTTTCTTGCCTGTAAAAATAAATGGATGGATTCGAAATCTTGTCTAGCTCTAAATTTCTACTATTTAATAGAGTAATTTGGGTTACAGAAAAATACAAAATTGAAGGAATCCTAGTATACTGTGAGAAAAGTAATGATCTTGGTTTTGATGTAAAACCAAGAATTCTAGCTTCTCTTCCCAAACTTGCCAAACTTTGTTTCTTTAAGAACAACAATAATGACTGGAAAGTTTACCGTAAAAATGCATCTTATTTATGTTCGATAAAATTTTGTTTTGATTAGTGTCCCTAAAGTCTCTTGTAGCTCCAATATTTGATATTTCCTTTCCAATAAATTCTATCTAGGAGTATTACTTTAAATTATATATGTATAGCTACTTTAGTCACAGCTGCCTGTCATGGTTTCATTTGCTACCATGTAGTTGTGTAGTGTAGAGGGCTCACATGGATCTTTTCATAACAGAATTTGACCCTACCTTACCAGTAGTTAGGCTTGATAGCGTATTGTGTTGGAGTATACCTGAGGAAAGAGAAATTATGCCAGCAAAAAAGTATACAAACTTACACAAAGAAAAATTCTGACCAGGCATTTGGAAATGAGCTGTGACCTTGGGGCCCCAGTCAGGATTCCTACAGTCAAGCCAGGTATTATTTAAGATGATTGTGAAAACCAAAGGAAATAATGTATGCAAAGTACTATTATTAGCATAGTACTTTCCATATATATTAGCCCCCGCTATTGTTTTTATCTTACAGGACTATTTTTCCTCATATCAGATTTCAGGAACTAACATAAGATCATAAACAATAAAATTGTAGTTTGGGTTTCGGTTGGTCTTCTTCAGTTTTTTGGATATGATTCCAGTAGCATCCATATAAAAACTGCATTAGATTTTCCACTGGATATTTGCTCTTGACTAAATGTGGCTGGGTAATTTTTGTAGACCACTACTGTAAGACTAGTGCTTCAGCTTTTTTGAAAGAGTTGATTAAATTGGTAAATATGCCAAACCGCTCTTGGTTTTTTGATGCTCCCTTCTGCAAAGTCTGCTCTATGGCTATCATGATCTGAATTTGTTTCTTTATTTCTTTTTTTTTTTTTTTTGAGACGGAGTCTCGCTCTGTCGCCCAGGCTGGAGTGCAGTGCCCAGATCTCGGCTCACTGCAAGCTCCGCCTCCCGGGTTCACGCCATTCTCCTGCCTCAGCCTCCCGAGTAGCTGGGACTACAGGTGCTGCCACCACGCCCGGCAAGTTTTTTTTTTGTATTTTTTGGTAGAGACGGGGATTTCACTGTGTTAGCCGGGATGGTCTCGATCTCCTGACCTCGTGATCCGCCCATCTCGGCCTCCCAAAGTGCTGGGATTACAGGCTTGAGCCACCGTGCCCGGCCTGTTTCTTTATTTCTAGGTAGCTCTTCTTGAACTCTGTTTCAAAGAGTTTCTCTAACCTCAGAATTCTCACACCTGGCTGCTTGGCCTCTAGGGAGTATTCAGAAGGTGGTCTTTGCCCTATTATACTTTTTTGTTGGCTGGATAAACATCAGTAGTGTTTAAATAAAATATTTAATAACCCTGAAAAGATTTCTATTACTATTTTTAAAACTTTATCCATGGCATGGCAAGTCCTGTTTCATCATTTACGTATGAAATACATGGGTTGATGGAATTATTAGGTCAAAAATGGCTTTTAATGATTTTTAAGTACTGAACAAGAAAATTTGAATTACCGTTTTTTCTTTTAAGGATTTCATTCTTTGTTACAATTTCCATATCTCTCATAGTTCAGAGATAATAGAAATTGTTTTTAGTATTCATTCATTCATTCATTCATTCAAGAAATGTTTATTTAATACTCATTATGGGATAGGCCCTGAGGAATAACATAGATAACATACCTTATATTTTAAAAAGCTAGTAGCTCATTTTAATTTCATTTCAGAATAACTTTGTAGTTGCAAAATAAAACAAATTGAAGCTATAAAGTCAATTAGCACACCGGTGACTTTTGGGTAGGCTAGATGGTAAACTTCATCTTTCCAACATACTTAGCTTTATTTAACTTGATGTTTCTGAAGTGTTTTGACCTATTCAGCCATCACCCCTACTGAACCCACTTTCAGAAATAATAGTTAAGTATTTGCTAGGTTTTCATTAACTGGAACTGAACATTGTTAGGTTAGTTATGTGATATTTACAGGGCAGAAATGGTGCATATCAACAGTATTTTATGGCTTATCCTGACTAGTTAGGTGACACTGTCTTAATTTGCCTGAGATAGTTCTGGTTTGCTATTGATGCTCCAGTGTGATTATTAATACGTAATCTCTTTTTTTTTTTTCTTGAGACTGAATCTCACTCTGTCGCCAGGCTGGAGTGCAGTGGTGCAATCTTGGCTCACTGTAACCTCCGCCTTCCAGGTTCAAGTGATTCTCCTGCCTCAGCCTCCCGAATGGCTGGGACTGTAGGCGTGCGCCACCACACCCAGCTAATGTTTGTATTTTTAGTAGAGACGGGGTTTCACCATATTGGCCAGGGTGGACTTGATCTCTTGACCTTGTGATCTGCCCACCTTGGCCTCCCAAAGTGCTGTCATTACAGGCGTGAGCCACTGTGCCTGGCCCATAATCTTTTCTTTAAATCTTAGAAGTGCCCTGGGTAAATTATATGGTCCTCTTATAGCTCTTAGTTAGAAAACATATTATGTGCCAGGCAGCATTGTAAGCGTTTTATATATATTAACCCAGGCCTCACAGTAGCCCTGTAAGGTTGGCACTGCTTTATCCTTGATTTACAGATGAGTAGACTACGGTACAGAAAAGTTAAGTAACTTGTCTAAGATTGTACACCTAGCAAGTAGTAGGGTCAGGATTCAAACACAAGCACATTTGGTCCTAGAAGGTATACTCCTAAATGGTGTGCTTTTCTGGTACAGATGAGATTGCTCAGTGAACATGTTTAAGAGAAGGATGAGAGGATAGTACTCTGGAGAATACTGACATTTAAAAGCAAGTAAAGGAAATAGAAACTTGGAAATGAGGCAGAGAATAAGAACTAAAAAAAAATGAACTTTAAGTTATATACAGAATTCAGTTACTTGGGTCCCCCCGCTCCCCAAGAATTGTCTTCATCATTTTTTAACTGGAAAAAAATATTTTTCTTTTCACTGATTAATAAGTGCCCCAAAGTGCTAGATAGTTTTCCTGTGAAATATAGTAAAAGAGCATTTATTGATATCACCTTGTTTATGTGTGCTTTGTTTAAAAATTAGAGACATTTTATTTTTTCTTAAGTAACAGAAATCAGACTTTCAAAAAAGCTTTTTAAACCTAGACTTATTTATGATAGTTTTGTCTTAGATTTGAAAGTTAATTTTAGGAAAATTATAGAGCCTTTTAACCAACCTATGGCCAGACTTCAGTGTTGTTTTTATTATTTCTACCTCATTTCATGTTGAGTCCAACTTCACTGTCTCTCTTTATCATCCCCTACTCCCAGTCTGAATGTTGAAGAATGCTAAAGTATATTTTATTGCTTCATTGACTAAAACTATGTTTCTAAAACTATGAATTTGCTTAATGAGTCAGCAACTATAATTAACAGTATAGTTTTTACAATCATAGCTTTGTGGTAAATGTGCAGTTCTCAGAGTTTTAAATGTAAATGTTCAATGAAATTAAACAAAACCCAAATCTCCATGCAATAGGTGGTATATATGTATTCAGTAAGAGTCACCAAACATTAATTGAGGTTCTATTATGGTTAACTTTTCTACTTTGTACTTAGGGATAAAAAGATGAGTAAAATTGTTTCCTGCATTTTCCCCCACCCATTCCCTCCCCGTTTTCCTTCTTTCCTGCCTTCCACAGCCCTATTGAGTGTCTACTTAATGTGCCAAGCACACAGTATATAAAGATATAAAGAGCTCAAGGATATCAAGATTGAATGAGGATCTAGTGCCTGCCCTAGTTCATTTATCCCTTAGGAAGACAGACCAGTCCTATGTCAGCCAGCTCAGAAAAGTGCAATAACTGTTGAAGCCAGGGCCACACCCAATCTTGTCTGGGTTCACTACCCCACTTTCCACTCATACTTTAAGGATGAATAGAATTTAAGTCATCTAAAAGGAGGAACAAGATTAAAACAGTGAAGGAAGTATGATGAGTAACAGAAAAGAACTCATTGGTGACTAATGAGAGAGCAACTGCTGTGTTAAGGGGTTGATGACCATGTTTGCCACTGTGGAGTGGAGGGTTAAGGAGCGAATGGGAAATGAGAAAGTAGACTTCAAAAAAGCTGGATGTTGTGGAGAGGAATAGAGAAAATTAGAGGTTGAATGTGTAGTAAGAGCGAGTGAATATTTTTTAGAATGGGGAGATAAGTGTGTTTGTTTGCTGTCTAGGAGTGAGCTATAGAGAACTGTCCAGGTGAGATGGAAAGATAAGAGAGAGAAGATATAAGACCAAAATCCTGTAGGAAATGAGATAATATCAAGAACATAAATAGAAGGCAGGGCACAAAGTCTCATGCCTGTGATCCCAGCACTTTGAGGGGCTGAGGCGGGCAGATTGCTTGAGTCCAGGAGTTTGAGACCAGCCTGGGTAACATAGCGAGACCATATCTCTACAAAAAAAAAAATTAAAAATTAGCCAGGTGTAGTGGTGCATGACTGTAGTCCTAGTTACGTGGGAGGTCAGGAGACTGAAGTGGGAGGATCACTTGAGTCCAGGAAGTCAGGCTGCAGTGAGCAGTGGTCATGCCACTGCAGCATTCCAGTCTGGGCGACACAGTGACACCCTGTCTTAAAAATAAAAAAAGGCCGGGCGCGGTGACTCAGGCCTGTAATCCCAGCACTTTGGGAGGCTGAGGCAGGCAGATCACGAGGTCAGGAGATCGAGACCATCCTGGCTAACACGGTGAAACCCCGTTTCTACCAAAAATACAAAAAATTAGCTGGGTGTGGTGGCAGGTGCCTGCAGTCCCAGCTACTCGGGAAGCTGAGGCAGGAGAATGGCGTGAACCCGGGAGGCGGAGCTTGCAGTGAGCCGAGATTGCGCCACTGCACTCCAGCCTGGGCGACAGAGCGAGACTCCATCTCAAAAAAAACTTTTTTTTTTGTTTTTTCATCCTAACTTTGAATTACTTCATAAAGGTGTTTAGTGATCTATTTTATTATGTGGAAGCTCTTCTAATAGGTATACATGCTAAATCATTTAAGAATAATTAAATTAAAGGAACTATATTGTCATGTTATCAGGCATTCCTATATGAAAATGTTAGAAGCTCCTCTTTCATCTATACCTTCCCCACTGTTCAACCCTCCAATCAAAAGCACATTCTTTGTAGTAAGAACAGAGAATATCTATTTTAAGGGCCATTTGTGTCAAATTGTCCTAACTAGCTGTTGGGATTGGGAGGTGCTGTTTGGGTCATAAATAGCAAGTTTTCTCTCCAATAAAGCAATGTCTGAGAATCTCAAGATTCTCATTTAGTAGATCTGGGTTGAGATCTAGAAGCCAGTTAATTCATTTAGCCACCAAATGTATATTGAGTGCCTTCCTATCATATATTTATTACCATATTGTGCGGGTAGTGTTAGAAGACATCCCAGGTGCCTACTCTGTAATTGGAGGACAGATAATAAACAAACAGAGTAATTTTATATAGTGGTATTCTGTGAAGAAAGTATACCATGATACGTGCCAGAGAATTACCTGGCAGGGGAAAGGAGAGAGAGCTTTGCATAGAGTAATCTTGAGAAGTGTCTTTTGAAGAGATAACTCTTATTCTTTATCTTGCTTTTTTTTTAAAAAAACAAAGTATTTTTTAAGTTGTAGTAAAATATATATAACATAAAATTTACCATTTTAGCCATTTTTAAATGTGCGTTTCAGTGGCATTAAGTACATTCACACTGTTGTGCAGCCATTCACCACCATCTACCTCTAGAACTTTTTTCATGTTGTAAAACTGAAACTCTGCAGCCATTAAACAGTAATTTTTTTTGTTTTCTCTTTCAGCCTCTAACAACCACCATTCTTTCTGTTTCTATAAATTTGACTGCTCTAGTGCCTCATGTAAGTGGATCGTACAGTGTTTGTGTGGCTTATTTCACTTAGCGTAGCGTCTTCGAGGTTCATCCATGCTGTGGCACATGTTCGCATCTCCTTCCTTCTTAAGGCTAAATAACATTCCGTAATATGAATGTACCACATTTTGTCTGTCCACCTTTGAACTGAGATCTGAAGAATGAGAAGGGGCCATGCAAAGAACTAGAAGAAGAATGTTACAAGCAGAGGAAAGAACATGTGCAGAGGTCCTGAGATAGCAATAAACTGGTTGTTAGTCAAGGAATAAACAGAAGGCCTGTGTTGTCAGGATATATTAATAGTAGAGAAAGTGGCTGGAAAGAATGGTATTAAATGGGATCAGAGATAGACATACATTGGCCATATCATTTTAGGCTTTGAAAGACCTTGGCTTTTAAGTGGAGTGGGAAGCTGCTTATTAGGAAGTTTTAAGTGGCGTAGTGACTTAATCTGATTTCCGTGTAACAGCAAAAGCAAAAATCACCCAGCCTGCTGTGTGGACAAGCATCCTTGTGGATTCTAATGCAGATCTGTGTTCGGACTTTGAGAAATACTAATTTAGTCCGTAAGTCAGTATCCTGAGATAGCTGATTTCAGAAGAGCTCTCTCAGGGCTGCTGACCAAAAATGACAGATTGGCTACACCTGTGTCTCCTCTCCTTTCCTAATCCCTGCCTAAAGGGAAGAAAAAACAGAGAGACTGGGAGAGGTTACAACAGGAGACAGGCGCTGCTCTACCTTTTTGAAATAAGCAGATGGGCAAGTGGTCACTGACTTTGCAGAGGAATCACACAGTACCTGTAAGTGCACAACAATACCTGTAAGAAGTGCAATACTGTATGTGTCCGAAGCTTCCAAGAGGCTCAGTATTTGGAGGCACCAGATACTAAGGAAGATAGGGGTCAGAAATGGAGCTGAAAACAGGGAAGCTGGTCAGAAAATCTGTGTACACTGACAGGTGGAATCCTATTATTTTCTCCCTATGTGCCCTTGTAGATGGGTGAGTTTCTTCACTACCAACTCCCTGTCCTCAGGAGAACAAGGTTTATTCTTTGCAAAATTCATGAAGAGGTGTCTGGACTTCGAAACCAGGGGCAGTGGATTGTTGCTTGGTTTAAAACAAGGAGATCAAGGGAATCCTATGCTTGAACTGTAGAACTCTTAGCTGTCTTCCTCTGTTCTCCTTCCAGAACTCCGCAGTCAAACCTGTCCCATCCTTCTCCTGTGGAAGACTGAAGATAACAGCATCTTCAGATACTGATAGGCTTTCTGCTGAGAGTACCTTAAGTGAATTCTACCAATTGTTAAACCCTGTTCTCCCACACAGATCTTTCAGTCAGTTCTTTTCAGGGGCTTGTTCTTAAATATAAACTAACAATCCAAGACTTGGTCATTTCGGGGAAAACTCCAACATTTTAAAAAAATGGTAGACAGAGGTAGAAGAGGGAGTGACACTTGGAACACTGGGAGAAAACAGATACCATAAGGGATCAAAAGAAAACTTTAAAAATCTCCAGTATTATTAGAGAAACATGTATTTCCCTCCCCACTAAAATGATAGTGAACACATATAAAAGCAGAAATCCATGAGGGTAAAGAGAACGGATGAGAGATGACAGCAGGCAAACAACGTCAACTAAATATTGGAAGCTGAGAACCTGGTGCGTGAGTGGTAACAGAATTTAGCAGAGCTGAGAAAGCAGAAACAGTCCTATGGTGTGGGTAGTTGTGTAAAAATTGGTATTCTTTTAATTAATGATGTGCTTTGCTCTATTTGGACTGCTCGGTTCTTATTTTTGAGCAGTATGCTCTCTCCCAGTTGAAGCTGTTAATGGGCTGTCCACCAATGGAGAAATCAGAGTGATTAAAATGTAGTTCTTGTATTTTTATGGTTCTTTTAAGCAGTCATGCATTATACTCTTCCTGTGTCTGAGCCAACATTTCATAGGTGTAGATAACACCCGTTTCTGGTGGCACTGACAGCAGGGTTGAAAAGAATGTTATAAAAGAAAATATGAATAAAATTTAACTTGAGAATGTGTTCCAAGTTTTGTTTGTAAAGTAGTTGTGTAAAACTTGGTGGTTCTTATTGATATAATGTTATAAATTGCTGTTATCCTAGACCAAACTTTAAAAGATGTTTCATTAGCAATTAAATGGGCATTTTTAAGTTCCCAGGGAAACCTAACCCCATTGTATAGTATTTTTTAATGAGGAAACACTGGCTGGGTACAGTGGGTTATGCCTGTAATCCCAGCACTTTGGGAGGCCAAGGTGGATGGATGGCTTGAGTCCAGAAGTTTGAGACCAGCCTGGGCAACGTGGTGAAACCTCATGTCTACAGAAAAATTAGGTGGGAGTGGTGGTGTGCACCTGTAGTCCCAGCTACTTGGGAGGCTGAGGCGAGAGGATCACCCACCCCGGGAGGTTGAGGCTGCAGTGAGCTGAGCCATGATCGTGCTACTGCACTCTAGCCTAGGTGACACAATGAGATCCTGTCTCAAAAAAAGAAAAAATGCTTTTTAATGGTAAAATGGCTACATGGATTTAAATTTAGACTTGAATTCAAATCCTACTTCTGCCATTTTTCTACTATGTAACCATAGGTAAATTACTTAATGTTTCTGGGTCTTAGTAAAATGAGAATAATATCTAATCAGAGGGTAGTTGTGATGATTAATGGAAATTAAAGTAGATAAGCCACTCAATCGAGCTCTCCTAGACCCTAGGGAGTCAATAAATAGTCGTTTTCTTCACTTATTTTTTTATTTTTTTAAAGAGACAGTTTTGCTGTGTTGTTTAGGCTGGAGTGCAGTGTTGTGATCATAGCTCACTGCAGCCTTGATCTCCTGGGCTCGAGGGATCCTTCCTTTTAAGCCTCCCGAGGAGCTAGGGCTACAGGTGTGCACCATTGTGTCTGGCTAATTTTATTTTTTTGTAGAGACAGGGTTTCACTATGTTCCTGAGGCTGGTCTTGAACCCCTGGGCTCAGGAGATCCTCTTCAGCCTCCCATAGCATGTGGGATTACAGATGTGAGCTACTGTGCCCAGCTGTTTTCAATTTTACTATTCTGTGTTATGTGGTAAGAGGGAGCATTTGTTTTCTAGAGCCTACAGCATGTGCGGGTCAGTTGAAAATGTATAAAAATTTTGAGTTACTCATGGTGGCTCATGCCTGTAATGCCAACACTTTGGGAGGCTGAGGAGGGAGGACTGCTTGTGCCAGGAGTTTAAGACCAGCCTGGGCAACACAGTGAGACCCTGCCCCTAAAAATATTTTTAAAAATTAAAAAATAAAAATTTTGAAATGGAATTTGTGTCTTAAAATTCTGTCTTATTTATTTGCAATGTGTGTTTCTTGTCATACATTTGCTGTTATATGCTGGTAGAAAAAGCATAGAGAATGGACTCAGGCAATCCAAGCTCTAGCTAACCTCCTGTTCTTCTATGAGCTAGATGTGTGACATTATACATGCTCCTTCTTCACTTTGGGTGTTATTCCTGATTTGCACAGTGAAAAGTGTTTTATTACAAGATGATTTCTAGAAGTTTGTTTCTGTTCTAACATTAGGTGACCTGTGATATGTGAAGCTTAAGACATCTTTTTTCATTACTGGGTTTATATGGGGTGTTGAGGCTTGTGATACATTTACTGTTATAAATTAATCTTAATGTGTTTGAAGGACTTGAGATTATTGGAGATTATTACATTGATAGCTGATGTTTAGCACTGGAAAATAGTTCTAGCTATGAAATCTATTTTTGAGTGGAAATATGCTAGGAGTGGCCATTGCTTTTCTTCCTACAGAGATAAGTGATCTCTTGGTGTTGTACACGTGAAGCTCTCACCTTTATTTTTAAAGTCATGGATTTTACCTTGGCTTCTGTAAACGTTTCTCCCCTCCCCCACGTAGCTGTAAGCATTCTTACCCCTAGGATGATTTGGAATGTGTGTGTTTCAAATGTTTAGCGATTGTAAAGCTAATCTCATCTTAATTATCACTGCCAAAGGAATCCTCTGACCCCCAGGGCCAGATCATATTATTTGCTTTCATGGTATATTTTTTCCTTTTTGTAGTCTGGGTTATGTATGTGTGTATAATTTCATAATATCTCCTCAGCAAAACTGGAAGCTCTGGGAGGGCAGTGGCAGCATCTCTTTTGATGACTTTTCTCCACAGTGTCAGGCACATGAGTAGCAGCATTGGGGATATATTTTTGAATAAGCGAATAACTTGTTTCGCCACAAATAATACATTAATAGAAATTTAATGGTAAATAAAAGCTCAAAATGTTTATTAGAATCATGATTGTAGCCTTTGTTATTACCAAACAGTGAATTTAAAAGGAAAGAATAATGAAGGTGTTTGTATAAATGACTTTTATTATTGTTTGTGCAAGAACAGTGAACGTTCCCTAGTACAGGAAGCAGCTTTAAAAAACTGCTGGCAGAACTAAGAAGTCAGACTGTCCTTGACCCCTAGATCAAATGTTTTCCAGCCTGAGTTTCCTTAAATCTTCTTCAGTTGAGAATAAACATTTGACAAAGTGGAAGGTTTACTCTGTTTGGTCTTCATAAACAACATTACTAAATTCACTAAAACAACACAAAGTTTTTAATTTTTACTAGTTTCATTGTTAAAAAAGTTTGTTTCCTTTTAAGTGCATAACACTTTAAAATGAGCTCAGCTGTATTAGCAGATAAACATGTTGATTCATTTGGTCCAGAGCTGCTGATTGAAGCTTGCAGGAGCACAGTGTGTTCTTTATGCCACCCAGGGGCAGAATGTTTCTCTTCCTCTCCTCCTTACTGAGAGAAGGGGACTGGAATAAGTGACTCCCCTTATTGAGGTTTGCCGGAATTGTTTACGAAGGAAGGGGGCAAAATTTCTTCACCACTTATCCTTTGTCTCATTTAATTTCTTGTCGTTAACATAAAGTATATGCACTCATACTGTAATAAACATGTTAAATTATGAACTTGAATTGTGAAATTATGAAATTGAAGATTTGTGGCAACCTTGAGTCGAGCCAGTCTGTCAGTGCCATTTTTCCAAGAGCGTGTGCTTATGTTGTGTCTCTGTGTCACATTTTGGGTAATTCTTGCAGTATTTCAACTTTTTCATTATTATGATACCAGTTATGGTGCCCTGTGATCAGTGATCTTTGATGTTACTGTTGTAATTGTTTTGGGGCACTCTGAAACGTTTACCCATGTAAGGTGATGAACTTAATAAATGTGTATGTTCTTACTGCTCCAGCAACTGGCTGTACCCCGTCTCTCTCTTTCCTGAGACACAACAATATTCAGATTAGTCCAGTCAGTAACCCTACAATGACCTCTACATGTTCAAGTGAAAGGAAGACTCACACATCTCTTTGGAAATCAAAAGCTAGAAATGATGAAGCATAGTGAGGAAGCTGTGTTAAAAGCCGAGACAGGCGAAAAGCTAGTCCTCTTGAGCCAAGTGAATGCAAAGGGAAATTTCTTGAAGGAAATGAAGAGTGCTATTCTAGTGAACCCATGAATGATAAGAAAACGAAACAGCCATGTTGCTGATAAGGAGAAAGTTTGAGCGGTCTGGATAGATCAGACCAACCACAATATTTCCCTAAACCAAAGCCTAATCCAGAGGCAGGCCCTAACCCTTTTTTTTTTTGTGAAGGCTGAGAGAGGTGAGGAAGCTGCAGAAGAAAAGTTGGAAACTAACAGAGGTTGATTGGTGAGGTTTAAGGAAAGAAGCGGTCTTCATAACATGAAAATG
>NW_012117377.1:5646634-5723636 GCF_000951035.1 Colobus angolensis palliatus | reverse complement strand
CGATCTCGGCTCACTGCAAGCTCCGCCTCCCGGGTTCCCGCCATTCTCCTGCCTCAGCCTCCCGAGTAGCTGGGACTACAGGTTCCCTCCACCAGGCCTGGCTAATTTTGTGTACTTTTAGTAGAGACGGGGTTTCACCGTGTTAGCCAGGATAGTCTCGATCTCCTGACCTTGTGATCGGCCCGCCTCGGCCTCCCAAAGAGCTGGGATTACAGGCATGAGCCACCGCACGCAGCCCTAACTCTCTTTAATTCTATGAAGAGAGGTGAGGAAGCTGCAGAAGAAAAGTTGGAAACTAACAGAGGTTGATTGGTGAGGTTTAAGGAAAGAAGCGGTCTTCGTAACATGAAAATGCAAGGTGAAGCAATCAATGCTGATGTAGAAGCTGCAACAAGTTATCCGGAAGAACTAGTGAAGATCATTGATGAAGGTGGTTACACTAAACAATAGATTTTCAGTGTAGACAAAACACTCTTCTATTTGATGAAGAAGATGTTATCCAGGACTTCCATAGCTAGAGAGGAGTCAATGCCTGCCTTCAAAGCTTCAAAGGACAGTGACTTTCTTGGTTGTAGCTAATGCAGCTGGTGACTTTAAGTTGAAGTCAGTGCTCCTTTACCATTCCAAAAATCCTAGGGCCTTTAAGAATTACAGTAAATCTGTATTCTGCCTGTGCTCTATCAGTGGAAAAACAGAGCCTGGAATCCAGCATATCTGTTGATAGCATGGTTTACTATTTTAAGCTTACTGTGGAGACCTACTGCTCAGAAAGATTCCTTTCAAAATATTACTGCTCATTGACAGTGGACCTGGTCACCCAAGAGTTCTGATATAGATGGACAAGGAGATGAATGTTGTTTTCGTGCCTGCTAACACAACATTTATTCTGCAGCCCAGGTATCAAGGACTAATTTCAACTTTCAAGTCTTATTATTTAAGAAATACATTTTCTAAGGGTATGACTGCTGCCATAGGCAGGGATTCCTCTGATGGCTCTGAGCAAAATCAATGAAAAACTTTCCGGAAAGGATTCACCATTCTAGATGTCATTAAGAACATTCATGAATTGTGGGAGGAGGTCAGAATACCAACATTAACAAGAGTTTGGAAAAAGTTGAGTTTCAACCATCATGGATGACTTTGAGGGACTCAAGACTTCAAAGAGGGAGGTAACTGCAGATGTGGTGGAAATAGCAAGAGAACTAGAATTAGCAGTGGAACCTGAAGATGGAACTGAATTGTTGCAGTATTATGATAAAACATTAATGGATGAGGAGTTGCTGTTTTTATCTGTTTATTAAAAAAATTTTTTTAGAGACAAAGTCTCATTCTGTTAGGTTGGAGCAGATACAGTGGCATGATCCTAGATCAGTGTAGACTTGAACTCCCTGGCTAAAGCGATCCTCCCTTCTCAGCCTCCTAAGTAGCTGGGACTACAGGCATGCACCACTGTGCCTGGCTAATTTTTTTTAAAAAAAGATCTTTTGTACAGACAGGATCTCACTTTCTTGCCCAGGCTGTTCTCGAACTCCTAGCTTCAAGCAATCCTCCTGCTTCGGCCTCCCAGAGTGCTGGGAATACAGGTGTGAGCTGCCACCCCTGGCCAGGCATTGCTTCTTATGGATGAGCAAAGTAGGTGGTTTCTTGAGATGGATTCTACTCCTTGAGAAGATGCTGTGAACATTGTTGAAATGACAACAAAAGGATTTAGAATATTACATAAACTTAATTGATACAGCAATGGCAGGGTGTGAGAGGATTAACTCAAGTTTTGAAGAAAGTTTTACTGTGGATAAATAGCATGACACGTTACAGAGATATATTTCATAAGGAAGAGTCAATTGGTATGGCAAAGTTTATTGTCTCATTTTAAGAAATTGCCACAGCCACTCTAACCTTCAGCAACTGCCACCCCAATCAGTCAGCAGCCATCAAGACAAGACCTTCTACCAGCAAAAAAGCTATGACTTGCTGAAGGCTCAGATGATCCTTAATTAAGGTGTGTGCATTTTAAAAGCATAATGTTGTTACACAGTTAGAAGACTATAGTATAATGTAAACGTAACTTTCATATGCACTGGGAATCCATAAAATTTGTGTTACTTTATTATGGTAGTCTGGAACAGAACCTGCAATGTCTTAAGGTATGCCTGTATACAGGATAATGTGTGTAGGTTATATGCAAATACTATACCATTTTATATAAGAGACTTGAATATCTGTGTATTTTAGTATCCTTAGTGGGTCCCAAAATCAGTCTCCCACGAATACCCAGGGATAGCTGCACTCACACATAATGAATTGATAGTGGAGATTCTATGAAATGTGTATAGAGTTGTTATAATATGCCTAGGATGATCATTGGTATTTTGGAACAGCTTTTAGAATATGACCAAGATATGTGACATCTACTATTACATAAACCTGTGTTTGTTTCAGTATGTTTTTTTTCCCCTATATTTTGTTCCATGTTAGATGTCATGAGTTTGCAAAGGATAAACTATATTCCCTGCCTTCAAGTAGCTTACCATCCACGTACCATTTCCCAAAGTGTACATCATTAGCAGGTAGGTATTCCTCAAAAATAGATTATTGTCTCTGATTAAGTTTCAGAGATACCTGGACTAATCAAAATTGAAAGTTTTTTAGAATAGGGTTCTCAAATGTATACATTAGGGAATTCCAGAAAGTGACTATATGTTGCAAGGTTTTCCAAGCTTTGTCGACATATTTTTTTTTTCTCATGAAACTTCTGTGGTGGGATCTGAGGGGAATGGAGGTGGGGGAGAGAGTGGCAGTGGTATTTTTAGGAAGAAGAAGATTAATGTAGGAGAGTAGTGGGAGGAACACCTAGGACGATAGCTGTGTACCTGGCCCAGGTTCCTCAGTCCAGACGGTAGCAAGTCTGAAGACAGGGAGAGACTTCTTCCAGAAGATAACGTTGATAGAAACCTGAGGCAAATCAATATACTCAAAGGAGCTTTGTCAGGCTGTTGAGTCTGGGGTGAATTGGGATAAATGTATAGTAGATAAGTATGTAGAAAACTAAATAAATGAGAAACCAGTTAGTGCAAGGGAAACAAAATGTTGTGAAGGAAAAGAAAAGTAATTATTGTTTACTACTTGGTTCAACTCTGAACACCTTATGTAGTTATAATGATACAAGCCTTAAATATTGATCTAACCAAAGTTAGTATTGTGTTGAGACGTCAGGGGTGGGAAGTGTGGAGGATGCCAGGACCAGGAAACAACTGTATCTCAGACTTCCTCAACCGACAGTCACTGAATAGACTGAGGAAAGCTTTTGGGAAAAGGAAATATTGGAGAGGGAGCTGGGACTAGTTGTTCATAATGAGCCTTGTAGATCTAGTTAATTAAAAAAAATGTGCATGGGTAACATTTATTTTTACCTTTATCAGATATTTTTCTAGATCAAAATTTTTACAGTTGTTTTAGCTTCTCATTGAAATGTTGTCTTAGTAGGTTAAAGTTTCACAGTGTGTAATTGGATTTGAAAAATGTAAATTCACTTTGTCATTGCCTTTATGATTTAGTTACAAAGATCTTACAGATGAGATGATGACTGGCAGTTATTCCACACCAACCACTGTGGGACCAAGGTTGTCTAGATTAACCTAATCCTACAGTCCTTTTATTCTGTGTTTCCCACTCCTAAATTTTAAACTTTGTATCTGTATTATGCTTTTCCGTGCATGTTACATTACACACTGTGTTCTCAGGTCAATTCTTACTTGGACCTCTTCTTTTTTTGTCTTCTTTAATTTCCTTTTCCTCACAGCTTCTTTAGCATGTCAGTAGCAGGGCTTACTTTGTGTGATGAGAAGCTACTGTGTGCTTTTCTTTTGACCCTTCTCCCCAAACATGGATGGAAGGGCAGAACAGGAGACCTATGGGTGAGTAGGAAGGGCTGAGGAATGCCATCACCCTCCAGCATTTCTGGTTCAACAGCTTCTAATCATTTTTACCATCTCCACCCCACCCCTCCCCCTGTGCTTTTAATAACTTCAGGGTTCATGATTGACTGGTTTACTATTATTTGTTTATTACATACTTACTTGTTGGATTCAGAGCTCTTAATTGGTTGTAAAAATGAACTTACTAGTTAAATTTTGCTAATTTAAGTATAAAAGGAATTGATTGAAGATATTTGTGGTCTCCTGAGCTGATGGGAAGGCCAGGCTATTAAGATTCGGGCTGCACAGCTAGGAACAACAGTACCACCATTCCTGAAATAGCTGTAGAACAACACTTAGTCACTGAGTATCCCGCTTTTAAAGACTGCTGTTCTTTTTTTACAAACTTGCAGGTTGAGAAATTATTGCTTCTATTTTCAGTTAGAAGTCTTTGGGAAAATTATGGGATGACTGGATTTGTGTATATCTATAATCCAGAGATAAGGAAAAAGAGGAAACCCAGATTTTCAGGAGAGGGAAGCATAACTTTGTTCTACGCTGTGCTTGAGTACCACTTTTTGATCAGGGTTAGAGGATAGCCTTAGGTCAGTGCATTTCCCTGTGTGTTTTTGTTAAAACATAGTTCAGATCCCTTGATTAAAACCCTCCAGTGATTTCTTGTCTCATGAAGAAGAAAAAATCCTAACTGTTCTTGATGATCTTTAAGGCTCAGAATGATCTGGACAGAGGTATTTACCTTGAAGCTCATAAAGCGTAAGGCCTCTCTCACTTGCATAGTATCTTTCTGAAGCTGGACTGAATTGGTTAAGGCCACTGTAGTTTTCCACTTTGTCTTCTTTCCTGTCACACACCTTATCCTTTCAGGCTGTCTTGGGATGGACAAAGGCAATTCTGGAGTCCTAAGGAGAAGATGAGTGGGATATGTTTATATGACCTGAAATCATTTTAAAGTTGAGTTGTTGCTAGCTGACTCCATGTAAGAACAGCTTCCAGGGATTTTCTGGCTGTGCACTCTGCCAGTGTGGCTGGCATGGTCATAGGGTGCTTGGCCGAAGGTTTGCATAGCAATATGAATGCATCCTGTGACACATCTAGCCAACACTGGAAGACTGTGGGTAATGGACGAGAAACCAGGATTGACTTTTTGCAAGTTTTTAAAAATATTCTTCTAATCTTATAACTCACATGTGAAAGAAACATGAGAGGTTTTCACAAATTGTAATTTGAGACATTTACATGGCATCACCTATAGTTGTGAAGCTGAAACTTTTCTAAACTCTAAGTAGTAAAAAATAAACATTGATTCTCTATTGTAAACAAAAGACTGAACTATTTTCTGTGTTCTCTCTGTAGAAAAGTATATTATAAAATTGAGTTGGAGCTGGGTGCGGTGGCTCAGACCTGTAATCCCAGCACTTTGGGAGGCCGAGGTGGGCGGATCACGAGGTCAGGAGATCGAGACCATCCTGGCTAACACGGTGAAAGCCCTCTCTAGTAAAAATACAGAAAAAAAAAAAAAATGGCTGGGCATGGTGGCTGGATCCTGTAGTCCCAGCTGCTCACACCTGAGCCTGAGGCAGGAGAATGGTGGGAACCCAGGAGGCGGAGCTTGCAGTGAGCAGAGATCGTGCCACTACACTCCAGCCTGGGCGACAGAGCAAGATTCCATCTCAAAAAAAAAAAAAAAAAATTGAGTTGGACAGTGGCTTGCACCTGTAATCCCAGCTACTGGGGAGGCTGAGGCAGGAGGATCACTTAAGCCAGGAGTTCAAATCCAGCCTGGGCAATATCGTGAGACTGTGTCTCTAAAGAAATAATAATAAAAAATAGCCAGGCATGGTGGTGTACTCCTGTAGTCCCAGCTACTTGGGAGGCTGAGGTAGGAGGATCCCTTGAGCCCAGGCCTTTGTGGCTGCAGTGAGCTATGATTGCGCCACTGCACCCCAGCCTAGGGGTGGGAAGGCGAGCACAGGAGGCCGTGAACGCCAGCCCTGGTGGCTGTGGCTACTGTACATGGGTCAAGAGCGTGTGCAGGGTGAGGGCTATGGTTGTGCCCAGAGAGCAGTGCCCAGCATGAGGGAGATCATGGTGCCTGGAGAGCTGGCGTAACACCCAGGATGACGGAGATGCTGGTGCGCTGGCTGTGGGTGTGAGCTTGCCTGGTGCCAGAACTCGGAGGGGCCAGACTCTTATTTAGTGTTTTTTAATGTGGTTGGCAGCTTCTAAAAATCTGTAATTTGATGTCGTTCCCTTTCTTATTCTGAATAAATACTCAATTTAGGACCTAAATTTGTTTTTATGGTTTTGTGTTCCTTTTTTTTAAAGAGGGTTTTTCCCCAAATTTTATAAGCTTTAAAATTCCATTGAAACCTGAATTCAGCCCTGGATTTCCTTGTCTGCCTTTTTAATCTTGTCTCATACTCACCCCTCATTCCCTGCAGTCTAGGCACTTTAATCTTCCGTTCCTCAATGGATTATGTTCTCATGTCCGGATTTCTGCACTTGCCTGGGCTCCTCTTTCCTTAGCTTTTTGAAGGATTTTCATTATGTACTTCTCAGGACAGGTGTCTTCTCAGAGAGTCTTAAAACACGCAATCTAAAGTATCTTTTCTCCCTCCCTCATCTCTGTCACATCATCCATTTTGTTTTCATAGCATTTATCAGCATCTTTTTTATTTGTTTATATTTTTGTTGGCTGTCTCTGCCTTTTAGAATGTAAGTTCAGTGTATTAATATAAGAGCTGTATTGTTCACTGCTGTCTTCCCAAAGTCTAGAATAATGCCTGGACTTACTAGCACTCAGCAGGTATATTTTTTGGATGAAAAATTACTAAAGAGCTGGAATTTGTACATTTTCTCATGTGTTTATTTATAATACTAGCATAATTTCTTATTGTTAATTTTGTGTTTGTGTATGGTACTGGTTTCTATTATCAATTGTATAAACTCTTTGGATCTTTTCTGCTGAAAATGTTGACTAAGTTATTATTTACCATTCATTTTGGTTAAACATATTTTGTTATGGACTATTCAGGCAGCCAGAAGACTATAGAGAAGAATAAAATGAGCACTAAAGTACCCATATCCTAGCTTTGTCATATTTTGTCACCAGATTTTTTTTTTTAATTAAGAATTAAAAATTATTTTGTTAACTTTTAATTTACAAATTTTTAATTTTTTAAAAAATTCACTTTGATTAACTGAAGTTTATGCATTCTTCTCTCATCTTACTCCTCTTTTTTCCCTACTTACCCAGAGGTATACCTAGTCCAGGTGAAGACATAGGGTGGGGTACAGAAGGAGCCTGAGCACAGGAGCTTCTGTCCTGTGGAGTTAGGGTATGCCACCCTGCTGGCACATGGATGCCATCACTAACTCAGAAGTTCTTCAGGCCCCATGGTTTTGGCTTTTATGTGTAAACATGATCAATGAAATCACTGGCCATTGATGGTCAGCTCAGTTTCTAACTCGTCTTTCCTTTCCAGAGGTTGAGGGTGATGTGAAGCTGAAAGTTCTAACCCTCTAATCAAGCTTTAGTCTTTCTAGTCACTGGCCATTATCCTGAACTGATCTAGGGGCCCCACCCACCAGTTCACTGATATACAAAAAACACTCTTGTCACTCCAGAAATTCTTAGAAGCTCTTGTATTAGGAACTGGGGACTGAGACCCCATTTATAACAAAAGATGCTTTATCACTCAGGAAGCGGGAAGAGTTTTAGGAGCTCTGTGCTAAGGACCCAGAAGCTTGGGAGGAAGATAAAAATATATGTTTCTTGCAACATCACAATATCACAGGCTTGAATACCAGGGTGTGAGGATCATTAGAAGCCATCTTGGAGGGTAGCTACCAGAGTCTCATATATTTCCTTATAAAATTCCTGAAGTTCTTTCACATTTACTGCTTCTTTAATCCACCCAGAATGGGGTGTGTATGTGTGCACGCGTGAGCGCCCATACATGTATTATGTATGGTGTTAAAGGAATCTAATCTTACTATTCTTTCAGAGATATGCTAATTGTCCCAATTCCATTTGTTAAATAATTCATCACCATTGTTCCATTTATATATGGGTTTGCTTCTGGGTTCTCTGTACTAATCTGCTATGATCTGAATGTTTGTGCCTCCCTACCTCCCCAAATTCCTAGTCGAAACCTAATCCCAGATATGATAGTGTTAAGAAAAGGGGCTTTGGGGGAGGTGATCAGGTCATGAGGGTTCTGCCCGCACAAATGGGGGCAAGAAGGTACCCCAGTGAACTAGTTAGCTGCTTCTTCCATGTGAGGACACAACAAGAAGGGTGCTATCCATGAAGAATGGGCCCTTCCCAAACACTGAATTTGCTGGTGCCTTGAACTTGGATGTCCAGCCTCCAGAACTGTGAGAAATAAATAAGTTGTTTCCTGTGTTTATAAGCTTCCTCCTTTATGGTATTTTTGTTTTAGTTGCCCAAGCAGGCTTAAGATGCTTTCCTTTAGCCTGTTTTTCTGTTCTTATGCCAATACCACTTTACAAGTGTTGATCTCTGTAAGGCAAGTCTCACCCTTTTTGTTCTTCATGTTTGGCTTGGTTCTCTTGTCTCCAAAGGACCATTAAGAGAGACTAGTTGGGGGTGTAGTGGCTCACACCTGTAATCCCAGCACCTTGAAAGGCTAAGGTGGGCAGATCACTTAGCCCAGGAGTTTGAGACCAGGCTGAACAACATA
Source organism: Colobus angolensis palliatus (assembly GCF_000951035.1). NCBI lineage: Eukaryota > Metazoa > Chordata > Mammalia > Primates > Cercopithecidae > Colobus > Colobus angolensis. Next base: position 5,714,995 of record NW_012117377.1, on the reverse strand, counting down.
GCAAGACTCCACTTCTACAAAAAATGTAAAAATTAGCTGGGCATGGTGGTGTGCACTTGCAGTCCCAAGCTGCTCAGAAGGCTGACATAGGAGGATTGCTTGGGCTCAGAAGGTGGAGGCTGCAGTGACCTGTGATTGTGCCACTGTGCACCAGTCTGGGCGACTGAGCAAGACCCTGTCTAAAAAAGGAGTGATTAAATAAATCCATCAATCTATGTGAGTTTTAGAATCAGTTTTCCAGGTTTCATCAAAAATCTTGTTGGAATTTTGCTTATTTTATGGAACATAAAAATATGACCTTTTTAACTTAAAAAGTAATACTTCCTAAAGGTATTAGATACATTTAAAAAACTGTTAAAAAAATCCATAGGCCCATCACCCAAACATCAGCATTATTGTGGCATTAGGAATCCATAAAGATTTGATATTGTAAAAGTGAAATCATCTGTACAACAAAAGATATATACTGGGTAAAAAATGGGGTTAATATTCTTATACAGTGTGCTTCTATAAATCATTAAGAAAAAGATAAATGACCAATAGAAGAAAGGACAAAGAATATGAAGAGGCATTCGACAGAGGGAAGTACAAGTGGCTAAGTATAAATGGCTAAAACGAGGAGGAAAATGTGAAGTAAAACAAAAAGAACCAGTGCTTCCTTATTCTTACAGCATTGTATATGAAATGAAAAAAGTTGGAGGCAGTCTTTTAAGTACTCAACAAAAGACGAATAGGCGAATGAATTCATTCATGCTATGGAATTCTAAACAACCATTAAAAAAGATTATGTGCTAACATGAAAGAAGGTCTAAGGTTAACTTTAAAAATGTAAAGTGAAGCAATAGTTTATATAATGTTGTATCATGTTTATAAAGAAAATTATATTTACGTAATTTTTTCCATAGAAAAAAATTTTAGAAGGCTATATAGCTCTATTAACAGTAGTTACCAAGAGTGTAGGAATATTCCAGAGAAGAGACTTTAACTCTATTATTTGGATTTTTTAAAAAGAATTATGCCCTACTTTGCAGTTAAATATAAAACATTTTTGGTGTAGTTCCCCTTAGTGTTTGTTTTTTTTTCCTAGGCATAAGTTTATTTACTCATTGTTTTAAATAGTGGTAATCTCTAGAAAGGAACAATTGTGCTGTTAACATTTTTCGCTCAGTGGAAGGATTCATTCAAAGGAATATTTGATGGAAATTGGAGTTAGAATCAATCTAGGTTATAATTCCAGATCTACTGAAAATTTTATCTTGACATAATTCAGCCCTATATAAAAGTTAGAACAATTGCAAAGTTCGTATGCTCATTACTCAAATTTTAACATTTTTCCACAGTTTTATTATCTTTCTTTTTTCCTCTTCTTCCTTTCTTCCCTCCATTCCCTTTCTCTGTCTCTCTCCCCTTCTGTATATATTTTAAATATATTTATGTAGATCTTAAGCATATTTTTAAATACTTAAATATATTTATGTTCAAATATATAGAATTTTTTCCTGAACCATTTTAGGGTAAAACTGAGACATGGTGCCTCCTTTAGTCTTACATACTTAAGTGCATGTTTCCTGAAACAAAGGTGGTATCCTACATAATTATAGTTACCAAAATCAAGAAGTTAACATTGATATAATATGGTTATGCAGATATTGCCAATAATCACCTTTATAGCTCTCACTCTACAAAAAATAATCTTGAGTCATATGTTGAATTCAGTTGCCATGTCTTTCTGATCATCTTTAATCAGGAGGCACATCATGTTGATTTGTCCGAGTCCTGGTAATGTTAACTTTGATCACCTGGTTACAGTAGTGTCTACCAAGTTTCTTCTTCATTATAAAGTTATTATTTTTCTTGTTTATAATTAATAGGAATCTTGTAGTATGATTCTTTGAGATTATGTGGTTTCTTTGAGAATATCTGGTTGTTCCTCAAACTTTGGCCCACCACCAATTTTGGCATTCATTTAGGTTTCTTACTTGAATACATTGTTAATGATTTATGGTAATTTTCTAATTCTGACATTCCTTTTTCATTTTAGTTGGCTTTTTACTATAAGGAGGAAATTTCTTTCTCATGAATTGTGTCCTACTCAATGGGCTATAATCTTTTACTATCATCACTTATTTTGAAATGCTGAAATGATTCTAGATTGGGCCCATGAAAGCACTTTCAGGCTAGCTCTTCAATTCTTTTGACATGTCTCCATCAATTTTTGAGGACTTGCTGGGACAACAAGATATTCCAGGCTCGTCATATACTTTCCTAGCTCTAGAAGCAGCTCTCTAGGGAGCTCTGGTTCTTCTTAGTAGAGAGTAGTATTAACTTTCCTTTATTTTTAATTCTTTTATTCTTAATTATCTTTGTTCTTCATACAGTGTTTTTGTTTTCCCTATCTTGTCCTGATCCATTCTGTTTTTGCACGAGTACTGTACTGTTTTAATCATTTAGGTTTTGTATTTTGGTTAATTATTTATCTTATTAAGTATTTCTATGTATCTGACACGGGTGAGCAACCACTCTTGCTTGTCCCCTGGAATCTCATGATCTCCTGTTTCTTTTTGACCTCTTTGAATGTTCTTCTCATTCTTCTTTTGAATTCTTCCTGGATGAGGTTTTTAAAGGGTAGCGTTCCCTAGGATTCTCTTTTTACTCTGGAAAACCAGGCATTGTCACTGCTCAGATATTGCTGGAGGAGAATCTACATTGTAGGAATCCCTACAAATTTTAGGGACAGTTTGACAATATATATCAAACTTATAAATGTATCTTCTCATTTCTGGAAGTGGATCCTGTAGGTAAACTTGGGAATGTTTGTTATGTGATATATACAAGGTGATTCCTACAACTATTGTGTGTAACAGCAAGAGATTTGAATATTATCAACAGTAATCCTTGTTAACATTTTTCTCCCTTTTTCTATTCATGTCTGCATGCGGCTGGATTTTCTTCATATATGCCAAGACAACATACAGGAGCAGAGTAGGGAAAAGCCCAAATGTCAATTAATAGGAAATTGGTTAAGTAAATCATGGCACAGCAATACAATGGAATATTACATAGTTGAAAAAGAATGGTAGGATGAGGTCCATTCAGTGACAAGAAAAATAAAAGAATAGGAAGAATAGTATTTATGTGGAAAATCATGGAAAAATCACTTCAATTTATGTAAAGGAGAGGAAATAAGATGATATAGTTGTATTTGCTTATATTGTCACAAACTCTGGAATGAAAAACAACTAATATTTTATTCAGAAAGCAGGGTTAAACAGGGCAGATGAATGAGTGTGATGAGACTTTTTACTGTATACCTTTTTAATGTTTGATTTTTGACATATACATATACTATCTGTTTAATTCAATTAAAAAAATGATTTTCAGTATAACTTAAACCTAGTTTTGACATAGCACACACTTACACTTTGTGCCTCTAAACCACTGGCCTACAGCACAGTATTCTTAACATAGTGTGGAAAGCCTTTTGTCTGTCTCTATGGGATGATACTCTGCCGCTTCCAGCTTCATCCTTGACATTCTAGTGACACTGAATTTCTGGTAGTAGTTCTCCACATGTGGGACCATTTTATATTTGTGTATGCTTTACCTATATCTTCTTCATATCTTTTAAGAATCAGTTTGTGTCATCTTCTCTGGGAAGCTGGCCTCAACCCTTGCAAGGCTGAGTTGGGTGATTCAGTCATAATACTTTGTATATTTGTCTATTATTGCTCTTATATTGCATTGTAATGATTAGCTTCTTTTTTGTGCTTAGACATAGATGCCCAAAGGTTTGCTTTAGTGTATTTTTTTCACTGTATTCCCAGTAGAAAAGCATTAATGTATGTTCTTTGATGTCTTTTTCTGCAGGGTAGGTGCCATGCCTCAAATAGCTTATAGTCTTTAATGGAGACATGCAGGAATGCAACTGACATAAGACGGAGTATAATAAAGCAAGGTCATACTTTCAAAGAAAGCCAGTCTTTGAAATAAATCTTAAAGATGGTCCCAGAGTCCGGATGGAAACATTCTGTCAGGGCCTATTTAGGAGCCCCAGATAATGTGGGGTAGCTTCAGTATAAAGGATTCATGCCTCAAGGTCAATCAGGGAGAAAAGGAAAAACTGGGACAGATTGTGAGAGGTCTAACATTCCAGTCTAAAGAATTTGAATTTGGATATTATCTTGTGGGCAGAGTAGGACTATTTAATGCTTTTGAACAAGGAATCAGTATCTGTACTTTCAGGGTGATTTTATGCTTTGTGTAGTGTCTTCCAAAAAAGATGAGAGATGGGGCGCCTGTTAATATATTTTATATTATAAAGTACAGTGTTGAATATGGGATCAAAAAAGGAACAGCCAGCCACATTTCCAAATCCCATGTTTTTGACCAGATAGTCCCTTCAACCTAGAATTATGTCTCATTCAAGCAGTGAGATTCTAGTCATCTCAAGTTGTCATGAGAAAAACAACTTATATGTTACTTCCACTAGGGATCCCTGATAAATGCCTTCCAAATGTTATTAACTGTATCCTGTTCTGACTGCATTGTATTTATTTCTGTTACAATTTTTTTCATACCCTACCTGTTTTAAAGTGCAGGGGTCCCCAACCCCCGAGTGGGGTATCAGTACCAGTCCGTGGCCTGTTAGGACCACCCCCTGCCGGGCCACACAGCAGGAGGTGAGCATTACCACCTGAGCTCCACCTCCTGTCAGAGCAGCTGTGGCGTTAGACTCTCATAGGGACGCAAACCCTATTGTGAACTGTGCACACAACAGATCTAGGTTGCACGCTCCTTATGAGAATTTAATGGTAAGTGTAATGTGCTTGCATCATCCCCAAACCATCCTCACTCCCCACCCCCCATCTTCCCCCAACCCCATGGAAAAATTGTCTTCCATGAAACCAGTCCCTGGTGCCAAAAAGGTTGAGGACTGCTGTTACAGTGTCTGCCTTAATCACACCCACAATTGCTTCCTCCCGGAAACCCTTGTTTTACTTTATGTAACCTGCTCATACAACACTTACTACATTGTATTACTGTCTGATGGTTTTTTGTTTATTTCACCATCAAACCAAACATTTGGTGAATGTTTCACCAAACATTTCTTAGGTGCCAGACCTCAAGGAAGTCATTCTTTGTCAGTTCATATGTTTGACTATACTACTTGATTATCATTAGATATATGAATTCCTTAAGGGCACCTTATTTATTTATTTATTTTATTGCACTTAGCACATCTCATGATACATTTAGGTACTCAATCATATCACAGACATCAGTGGAACAGTATTGGTTAAAAGTTGGGTTTAAATTCTGGCCCTATCACTGTCACTTGGATCCAGTGTAGGGAGGTTATTTAGTCTGTGTAAGCTATAATTTTTTCTTCTTTAAAATGGGGGAAATAATAGTTTCTATCTGAATTAGTGTGTTCAAGCTGCCATTAACAAAATTTCCTAGTCTAGGTGTTTTCTCACAGTTCTGGAAGCTGGATGTTTGAGATAAGGTGCCAGCGCCAGCATGATAGTTTTCTGGAACGGGCTTTCTTTCTGGCTTCTTGCCGTGCCTCACATGATGGAGAGTGAGCAAACTCTCTTGGGTCTCTTCTGATAAGGGCACTAATCTTACGACGGTGAGGGCCCCACTCTCCTGACTTCATCTAACTCTAATCTCTTCCCAAAGGCCTCATTTCAGATATCATCACACTAGGGGGTTAGCGCTTCAACATACGGATTTTGTTACAGTCTTTAGTGGGGACAGTAAAGCAGGATTAATTAATTTATCGAAAGCATTCAGCAGTGTGCCTCTAACTTAATGTTTTATTTAACCTATCATCATCATCATCATCATCATTTTGACTTGGCCTAAAATTTTGCATATGGGATAGTGGAGAAAAATTAGAACCAATTTGGTGATTTTGCTCTTGATTGATGGAGAGTATGTGATGACATTCATTAAGAAGGGCAGTGTAGGAAGAAAGGGAGAGTTGCAGGCATGCTGTGGAGAGATGCTTTCTTCACTGTATCAGTAGAGAAGAAGATGGTTGTCAACCTCAGGTTTATGGATGAATCCTCAGAATGCTGTGAATAGAAGAAAAGAGATGCTTTAGTATTCTTTATATCTATGTGGCCTTTAAAATGCAGTCTTTTAATTTGTTTTTATTCAAATCTTTATTTTCTTTTCTCTGATTTAATTGATAGATTGGGTTTTTCAGTGAGCCTGGGAAAGCAGAAGTACCATTTTGATCTTTGTCTATAAATAATACTAAATTTATTTTGCTGGATTTTGTAAAGCTCTGTATTAAATATTTTGGATCTTAAATATATTTTGGTGTTTTAAAATTAGACTATAATCAGTTTCTGTTCTCTAGCCTTTGAATTTAGACTTTTTCTTCTCTAAGTTAATGAGTCCAGGACTGATTTTATTAGCTTTTCTGGAGCTGTTAAGAATTCGTATTCTTTCGTTTTTGGCAGTAATTGTCTCCACATTGGCCTTATAGAGTCCTCTTTGGTGGATCCCACAGGTGGGGAGGAAGCATAGTGTGGGCGGCAAGCCACCCAGGTGCCGAGGCAAGAGACCGAGGATACGAGCTGTTCCAGTATAATAAAATATATAAAATAAGAATAGTTATACTAGATATAGATAATAGATACGATTATATAGGGATATCAATAATTAGTTTGTAGCATTTACTCTTTATTCTTATGTTATAATAATCCTCGCTCTACAATCATAACCTAGGAAAAGCCAGGCCATACAGAGATAGGAGCTGAGGGGACATAGTGAGAAGTGACCAGAAGACAAGAGTGTGAGCCTTCTGTTGTGCCCGGACAGGGCCACCAGAGGGCTCCTTGGTCTAGCGGTAACGCCAGCATCTGGGAAGACGCCCGTTGCCAAGTGGACCGTGGTCTAGCGGTAGCGTCAGTGCCAAGGAAAAACACCCGCTACTTAGCAGACCAGGAAAGGGAGTCCCCCTTTCCCCGGGGGAGTTTTAGAGAAGACCCTACTCCTCCACCTCTTGTGTAAGGCCTGACATCAGTCAAGCCGCCCGCAGTTATCCGGAGACCTAACCGTCCCCCTGCGGTGCTGTGCTTCACTGGTCACGCTCCTAGTCCGCCTTCATGTTCCGTCCTGTACACCTGGCTCTGCCTTTTAGATAGCAGTAGCAGAGTTAGCGAGAGTACTAAAGTCTCTGATATGCAGAAATAATGGTGTAAGCTGTCTCTCTCTCTCTTCCTCTCTTTCTCTGCCTCAGCTGCCAGGCAGGGAAGGGCCCCCTGTCCAGTGGACACGTGACTCACGTGACCTTGTCAATCATTGGAGATGACTCACACTCCTTACCCTGCCCCTTTTGCCTTGTATCCAATAAATATCAGTGCAGCCAGGCATTGGGGGCCACTACTGGTTTCCCCGTCTTGGTGGTAGTGGTCCTCCAGGCCCAGCTGTCTTTTCTTTTATCTCTTTTTCTTGCGTCTTTATTTTTGCAATCTCTCATCTCCGCACAAGGGGAGAAATACCCACCGATCCTGTGGGACTGGACCCTACACACAGGATTCATAAGATGGCAGGTGGGTGAGTGACTTAGAATCGGGGTTAGTACTAGCCAGGTGTGATGGCTGACGCCTGTAATCCCAGCACTTTGGGAGGCCGAGGTGGGCGGATCAGGAGATCAGGAGATCAAGACCATCCTGGCTAATACAGTGAAACCCGTGTCTACTAAACATACAAACAATTAGCTGGGTGTGGTGGTGGGGGCCTGTAATCCCAGCACTCGGGGAGGCCGAGGCGGGAGGATCACGAGGTCAGGAGATCGAGACCATCCTGGCTAACCTGGTGAAACTCCGTCTTTACTAAACATACAAAAAATTAACCTGGTGCGGTGGCGGGCACCTGTAGTCCCAGCTACTCGGGAGGCTGAGGCAGGAGAATGGCGGGAACCCGGGAGGCAGGGCTTGCAGTGAGCCGAGATCGCGCCATTGCCCCCCAGCCCAGGAGACAGTGCCAGACTCTGTCTCAAAACAGACAGACAGACAATAGGAGTAAGGACGGGTGCGGTGGCTCACGCCTGTAATAGCAGCACTCTGAGAGGTTGAGGCAGGAGGATTGCTTGAGTCCATAAGTGTGAGACCATAATGGGGAACATGACGAAACCTCGTCTTTACAAAAAACCAAAAATTAGCCAGGCGTGGTGGCACGCACCTGTAGTCCCAGCTACTCAGGTGGCTGAGGTGGGAGGATCCCTTGAGCCTGGGAGGTCGAGGCTGCAGAGAGCCATATTTGCACCACTGCATTCCAGCCTGGGTGACAGAGCAAGCCCCTGTCTCAATAATAATAATTGGAATAAAATGTGAAATTTGGACATTACATTGTCTTGGTGAAATCTGTAAATACAATGTAATGGTTTTTAGTTTTTTCTTTGTGTTAATTTTATTAATGATTTATATGGCAGAGCGCTCATGCCCTCTGTATGTACTAGGATGTTATCACAATGCATGCAGTTGACAGTCCGGGAGAGCACAGAGCTAGAGCAAATAGTGTATCCTAACTAGATCTTTTCTTTGGCTGTAGTAGTTAAAAAGATATCCTTAAATTATGGTTTGGGGCTTTTTTTTTAAATAACAAAAATTTCAACTCTTAATAAACACTATTTTACTTGTGATAAGTAGGCAGGTATGCTTCTGGAACCACAGAAATCAAACTTGAGAGAAAACATACAAACAATTATGGAGGGACAGTCTCTAATTAACATGAACATAAAATAACCATCAGGTGACAAACCTTTTCACAAGAAAAATGATCTGTGCCCAAGATCAACTTTATAGACATTAACTCAAAGCTGTGATTTTATACACAAAGCAGTATTGTAGCAATGGTATAAACACAGGAAAAATTCTCGTTGTGAAAGGAGTGGAGCCTGCAAATGTGGAACTGTATGACAAAGGGAAAACTTTGCAGTGTGTGGAGCTATGGCAGGTGTTTATATTTTGCAGTGTAAAAAATAAATTGGTACACTGGTTTACTAATGAATCTATGAACTTTTGGTGAATTTATTTAGAGGTTATTCTGTTAGATGGGGCTAATTGTAAGAAATAAAGTAGGAAAAGTTTGTCTCTAGGACCCTTTTATGGCCTTTTTTTTCTTGCTCTTTCAAACCCCTCATGTAGTGGTCACCATCCGTAGATCATTCTCTGTTCACTGTGTTCAAAAGAGGTCTCCAGGACCTGTAGGTTTTGTTAAGTTGTCTTTAAAATGATGAATAAACACACTAAAGTATTGATGGATTGTTTCACATTTAATTGGGGCTCTTGAAAGTCCAACAGAATTTTCTCATGGTAAAACTTCAAACATGGGTATCTATTAGGGGAGATATTTGTAGAGAAGAGAGCTTTTTGAGTCTGCCCCTTAATTTACAACCTCTTGTCAGTTGGGAAGGAAATTAACATTGTTATATACTTACTATATGCTAGTGTCTGGGTGTCTGTGCTAGGTCATACATAGTATAATTTGATTCTCACAATGAGCTTGTGAGTAGGACATTCTTATTCTTATTTTTAAAAACTTTTTTGTTGAGGGGGGATGGGGTCTCACTATGTTGCCCAGGCTGGGGTGCAGTGACTACTCACAGGTGTGGTCATGGCTCACTGCAGCCCGGGACTCCTGGACTCAAGCTATCTTCCCACCTCTCCCTCCCCAATAGCTGGGACTACAGCTTATTCAAGTTTTAGAAGAGATAAACTAAAAGAGGCACAGAAGGATGAAGTGACCTTTCTAAAGAGGTCACAGTGGAGGTAAATCGTTAAAATCAGAACCCAGATTTCAAAGCCTCTACTTTTACCACCAAGCCAGTATTTCATAGTTATTTTGTTCTTCTGTTTTACTCATACTTGGTGAACATGACAGTATCTTTACCCTCCAGAATTTCTTTACATGCCTCTAAAGAGATGATTCTCCAGTTTCTTTTTGAATCACCACGTGAGACCATTCTGCTTGTCATTGATTAGTCTTACTTGAGCCTTTTGTGGTATTTTTAGTGGAGTATATAGAAATGCCTTATTAGCGGAGAAGACTGACAACTACAATATTCAGTTCTAAATATATTGTTAGGTTTTTGTTTTGTTTTTTGCAGATTAGTTAACTCTGAAGTTTGTACTTAGAGCAAGTAAGTATTGGCAAGTTATGTGTGAATAATGTTTGGAATTATCACAGCAAGAATTAACAAATTTATTACCACTTTAGAATGGATGTATTCAGTATTATAAGCAGTCTTAAAATATCCATTCAACAAAGAGTTATGAAGTACTTACATGTGCCGGGGCTGTGTTAGGTTCTGCACAGAATAGAACCTGGAAAACACATGGTCTGTGCCCTCAATGAGAACGTAGTTTAGGAGGGAGGCACACATGATGTAATTAATAGAATGCTCTCCAATAATCATAGTAATGGAGGTGTGTAGTAGGAAGAGTGGGGGCTATAGGAAAGGAATAGTTAACTGTGTTTGAGGGACTCTGGGAAAGATTCAGAGAAGAGACTGTAGTTTAAACTGAGGCTTAAAGATTTTGACTACGAGAAAATTCATAGTCTGCTTGTACATTTTACATGTACAACGTTTGCACATACAGCATTTCCCTCACATGTACATATGAATGCAGTATTTCGCTTGAACATCTAGCCTCTTCCTTTTCCCTGAAATCATACGTAATCATGTGGATTCTCCTTACCCCGTATATCTTTTGAGAAGGCTTCTCTCAGAGCTGCTCGGTTGTTTCCCTTTAGTTCTCTGCTCTCTAGCTTTTAAATTCCTCTGGCTTTTGAAAGCAGGCAGACTCTGTTTCTACAATCTTTAAAACAGTAATGAATGAAGAATGACAGCGATGGTGGGAAATGTGGAAGAAAACAGGGTAGTGGAATTAGGTCCCTGAACACTTGATCGTTTTTGCTGTCACAAAAATGGTTTTCTTCTATTTAGAATAATCTCCAGGCTTAAAAGTGTGACTAGGTATCTCTCAAACACAAAATGAAGTTAGGAAACAGCTGTCTGGAAAGGAGCGTTGTATTCTGTGGTATACTATTTTCTGGCACATTCTGGTTGTAAGGCTTTTTGGTGATACAAAGGATTCCACTCTGATTGAGCTTACATATACATGCCTATCTCTGTCTTCTCATATACATGCAGCTTCTCCCAGACAAGCACATTGGTGGATGTTAAAGCAATTAGTTTTACTTGAAAAACAGCATGATATTATGGCAAGAGCTCTGGATTGGAATTAGGAGACTGAAATTCAGGTCCTACCTTGACCTATGATTAATTTGTTCTCTTCGAGCTAGTCAGTCAACCTCTCTTAGGTTTCAGTTTTCCTGTTTATTAAATAATGGGATAGGATAACACCCTCTAAGGCTTTTCCTACCTCAGAAATTCTGTCATTTTATTATTGATGGAGTTGGCTTTTCAGCTGACAAATCTGTATTGAGTGCTTCCCACCTTTAGGCCCTGTGCTAGGTGCAGTCAAAAAGAGACATAGAGGAGAGATGTAGATCAATGGAATATAGTTGAGAATCTGGAATTTAAACCATACATATATGGCCAATTGGTAATTCAACAAGGATAGCAAGGTGATTCAGTGTGGAAGAATAGTCTTCAAGAAATGATGATGGTACAACCCAATTTCCACATACAAAAGAATGAATTTGGACCCCTTACCTCATACCACATATAACAATTAATGCAACGTGTATTAAACACCTAAATTATAAGAACTAAAACTCTTAGAAGAAAACATAGGGATGAATCTTTGTCATTTTGGGTTGGGCAATGATTTGTTACATTTGACACCGAAAGCACAAGCGGTCAATGAAAAAGAAAGTATACTTCATCAAAATAAAAAACTTGTGTGTCAAAGGCCACTGTCAAGAAAGTGAAATGTCTTCAGCAAACAACAGTTTTTAAGAAAGTGAAAAGAGTACAGTATGGGAGAAAATATTTGTAAATCATGAATCTGATAAGGGCCTAGTATCCAGAATATATTAAAAATTCTTATATCTCAATAAAAAGACAACCCAATTAACAAATCTGAATAGACAATCTGAATATTTTTCTCCAAAGAGGATAATCCAGTGGCCAGTAATACATGAAAAGATGCTCAACATCATTAGCCATCAGATAAATGCAAATTAAAATCATGTGAGATATCAACTCACCTGTTAGGATGTCTGTAAACAATGATAAAAAGTGTTGGTGAGGATAGGGAGAAATTGGAATCCCCATACGCTGCTGGTAGGTTTGTAAAATGGTACAGCTGCTTTGGAAAACAGCATTTCCTCAAAAACTTAAAACATAAGAGTTATAGGTCTCAGCAGTCTCTACCTGAGTGTATTTCTAAGGACATCAAAGTCATATGTTTGTACAAAACTTGTATGTGAATGTTTATAGTAGTAATATTCATAATTGCCTCCCAAACCACAAATGTCCAATCTGCTGTAGAGTGGATAAGCAAATTATGATTATCCATAAAATGGAGCATTATTCAGACAGAAAAGAAATGAAATAACCTTGAAAACCTCAGCTAAGTGAAAAAAAAAAACTACACACAGAAGGCTACAATATTGTATGATTCATTAATATGAAATGTCCAAAATAGGAAAATCCATAGGGACAGAAAGTGGTTTCATAGTCAGGAGATGAGGGGACAAGGGAATGGAGAATGACTGCTAATGAGTTCAGGATTTATTTTTGGGGTGATGAAAAGTTCTGGTATTAGTAGTGATAGGTTGCACTGCTTTGTAAATATGATAAAAACTATGGCTTGTATACTTGAAAATGGTGATTTTTATGGTATGTGAATTATATATATATATATATTTTTTTTTTTTTTTTTTTGAGGCGGATTGCTCTGTTGTCCAGCCTGGAGTACAGAGGTGTGATCTTGGCTCACTGCAACCTCTGCCTCCCGGGTTCAAGCGATTCTCCTGTCTCAGCCTCCTGAGTAGCTGGGATTACAGGCATGTGCCACCACACCCTGCTAATTTTTGTAGTTTTAGTAGAGATGGAGTTTCACCATGTTGATCAGGCTGGTCTCGAACTCATGACCTTGTGATCTGGCCACCTCTGCCTCACAAAGTGCTGGGATTACAGGCGTGAGCCACACGCCTGGCCTATATCTCAATTTTTCAAAAGATGTGGCACCTAACTAAAATGAACTATTTTTGATAGGGATAGAAAAGGGTTCTGTAGGAGGATACAGAATGACATTAATATTTCAACAGAGACCTGGAAAATGAATTGGAGTTACTCATGTGAAAAAACTGTTAGCAATGGAAATGAGGAAACATGTAAGAATATATTAGTTAAAATTAACAGCTGAAAGCCAATTTTAGCTGTAACAGGTATAAGCTTCTACTTCTGTCGCTATGTAAGATTTTGTCAAAGACTTTTTGCCTTAAGTAGTGTAATTTTCCCATGGAGAACCATAGCAATATAATATTTGTTATAGAATATATATATGTATGTGTATCTCCTAGCTTCTGGGTAAAACAGGGCATTTTTTTTTAATTTTTTGATTCTAAATATTTTTAAATTATAGTATATGGCATTTTGTAATTTTAAATATTCTTGAAACCAGAACCAAATTTTTGAATTTGTTTATGCTTGATTTTTCCCCCCTATATATTTTATAAGGCAATTTTCTAACCTTTGATCCTATAGAAATTTTACTGTTTTCATTACTTTTGACAGTTTGAGATTAGTTTCAGAACCCTGTAAGCAAATAGTAAATTTAAGTAGGGAAAATTAAAATATTTCTGTTTCCTGATAGGCAATAAGACATTAAGAAAAAAATTCAAACTTATACCAAAGTAGAGAGGCAAGTATAATCAGCATCTGTGTAATCATCACCAACTTCAAAAATTTTCAGTTCATCACCAATCTTATTTTATCTATGTATCCACCTACTACTACTTTACCCACTGGATTATTTTGAAGCAAATCTCAGATATTGTATCATTTCATATGTGAATTTTATTATCTCTAAATGACAAATCCTTTAAAAAACATACTATTGGATATTTTTTAACTTGAAAATACTTCTTTCTTGTGAAGAAGTATTATTTAAAACGTTATCTGTTAGTGGAAATACTCTATATAATTTTTTATTTGCTTATATATCCATTCTAATACATATTAGATACATTTATAAAAATAATGAAATTGAGGTTATGAGAATGTGGTTCATATATTAGTCTATGCTCATCTTTGTGATTATGATTAACGAAACCATAGGCATGATAAAACTCTTCTCTATAGCCACTAATTACCTCCTTTTATCATAACCAATGGCCTTAACTCTGTTTTGCCTTCTGGGTGTGTCTATCATTTAATTTACTGATTGCCCCCTCCTTATTGAAACATTCATCTCCCATGGCTTCCCTGATGTTTGGCTTTCCTGGTTCATCCCTACATTGGAGTGTGCTCTTTTACTGACATATTTTCTTCTGATACCTACATAATGTGACTATATCTCATCCTTACTCTGTTCTTGAGCCTTTTCTGCTCTCTGCAAATTCTTAGCTCTTCTGCTGTCATGGCTACAAATCTTCTTTGTGTATCAGTGAATTCCAGGTACTTATTGAAATAACAAATCAAAGAACTTCTCTTTAGTGTTGTAGCTGAAAAAACTTCCCTATGGATATGCCATTGTCATCATAAGTTCAGATTTTTAAAAACTGAGACTATCTTCTTTCTCATTAATATCAATTCCCTTTCAGCTTTCCTCTACTGACAAATCACCAGACTAGAAACATTCGTATGTTCCACCTCCTTCAGTTTCCTGTGCATGTACTATTATCTTCTACTGTTAATTATTCCTTCAAAATATATGTTATTTATATGTTTTCATTTATTGCCTATTCTAGGCATTTTCTTCTTATAGGAAACTTTTCTTCACTACTCTGGTTGGCTAAATGTTTATCTCTGTGATTCCATAAAGTCTATGTGTTCTCCACAACCAAGATAATATATTTATGTGTCTTTTCTTCATTTGAATTCAAGCTCTTGAGTGGCTGAGATTGGAGATTGGGTATTGTTTATGTTTGTGCCATAGAACATGAGACATTGTCAAGTTTGTTAAATGTTAATTGAACTCCTAATGTCTTTACCTGTATTACGGCAATATCTACCTAAGGTCTTGCTTTTCCCTGGCAGGACACTGTGTATGATCTGAATTCTTTGTGAAACCCATGAAGACAGTAGACTCTCTGTTAAAGTATCCTGCACATTTCCACCATAGGACTGATTGCAATTTAAAATTATCATTAATTTTCTTGTTTATTTTCTTTCTCCCCCTGGAATACCCTCTGCAATGGCAGCCTTACACACAGTAGGACCTTAGTAAATATTTATTGAATATGAATGGATGCCCCTCCTCACCAGTTGAGAGCAGTGCACATGTATATAATACAAATTGTTTAACAGTGATTACAAACCTTAAGCCTTTGC
Organism: Colobus angolensis palliatus; assembly: GCF_000951035.1. Lineage (NCBI taxonomy): Eukaryota > Metazoa > Chordata > Mammalia > Primates > Cercopithecidae > Colobus > Colobus angolensis. Next base: position 5,699,508 of record NW_012117377.1, on the reverse strand, counting down.
TCTATTTACTACCAGACTGATCTTTCTAAAATAGTGTTTTTAAAAGTTCACTCAAGCTTACTCTGTGCCAGACTTACAATAAGTTTTGGGAATACAGGCACAGATAAAGACATAATTTTTGCATTTTGTGGAATTTGGAAATAAAGAGGAAGAAACGCTTAAGTCTTCTTGGACAGGCCAAGACAAACTTTGTAGAGGACACCTGATATCTTTAAGGTTCTTTTCAGCCAAAAAATTGTATAATTCACAGGTGCCCTTTTCTGTGGCAGTAGGTAAAAACCTGGGTAGCTGCAAAGAGAAGACAGGTAGCTGCCAGCAGGGTATTTTTGGCTGTTCCTGTGGCTGCCCTCATTCTGATTAACTTGAATGTTTACTCCAGCCTGAGGAGTAACTTTGGAACTTAAATCTAATTCCTTACTAAATAGAGATTATTTTTAGATTATCCATTATTTTGTTAGCAGAGATAATTGAAAGGAGAATTTAGTAATGTTTTATGTGACTTTACTGAAGCCAATTCAAGCTTTATCATTTAATATTTGCTTGGTTAACAAGGGAATCAGGAGACATTAGCACTTCGCACTAATACATCATATAACTTATTTATCATGTTAATTTTCTCTTTCAATCCTGCTAGAATGTAAACTCTGTAAGAAGGGATTTTTGTTCTTTGCTCAATAAATATTTATGAAATGAATACTTAGGAAGTCATTGGTAGCCTTACCAGGGTAGTTTAAATAGTGGTGGAGGCGGAAGCTGGTTTACATGGTTGAAGGTTGCCTGGGCTTGTGGTTCAAAATCAAACAGGAATAGTAGTAGTTTTTTTTTCTTTTCCTTTTGAAAGTTTGATGGTAAGGAAGATATTTATGAAAATTCTTAGCCACTTCTGTTTCTTTTTACTGCTGGTAACTTATAAAGGCTTTTGAAATTAACATGTCCTCTTGTTTCTTTTTAAAATTTAAATAAGTTTTATACTCATTAAATGTATTACTGTAAGCCATATAATCTCAAATACTTAGGACTTTTTAGATTTTTAGAAAAAGTAAAAATTTTAGGTATTTTTCTCCTTACCCTAAATACAGCTGTGAAATGATGTATCAATAAGTGGTTTTGGATTAATTTTATTTTTAACGTCAATAAATATGCACCAAAAGTAAATATATGTATAAATGAATTTACATTATTCAGAATTCTAGAATTAGACATCTGTCTAATGAATGCTGTTCTAAATGTTGCTAAATGATTAATAGTAATTAAAAGGTTAAATACAAGCTGAAGAAAGCTTTGAATTTTGAAATGTTTGCAACAGCTAGTAATCTGACTGATGCAGACGTTTTTGTCAAAGTTGAAAAAGTTAGAGCTAATTAATTTCTTGGGAGACATATGATGAGATTGTAGGTGTGATAACATATTTGAGTAACATATGGTACTTATGGGGCACCTTTCTAATGACTGAGCAGCCAGTTAAATATAGACTTTTTGGTTTCATTTATTTCATTACCATTCTTTGTTACTGTGTATTTTTAAACCAATTTTGTTTCCTATACTAGAGGTCAGTACTTGGGAATTTAACAATTTATATTTAAAATATTGATAGGAATGCGGTAATTCTCTTTGAAATGGAAATAAATTTTAGTGAAAGTTTTCTTAAAAATACAGCTATTTCCTACCAACATATTTGTGTATTACACTTTTAAGATTAAATCAAATGTATAGAGAATTGCATTCTCAGTACCCAGTGTTTCACTCAGATTGCTATTGAATGAGGAATTAAAAAATGTTACTTTTGATACATAGCACAAATGTATTTTTTTCCCATAAGGATTCGTTATTTGCATTTTGACTAATTTTCTTCCAGCCCCTTTTACTTTATAGTTTTATTTCAGTTTCTGAATATTAATAATGACAACAGATTAAAAGGGAATTAAAATTATTTTTATATCTTATTAAAATAGTATCTAACACCTTGGTAGAGAAAATTTTGATGTGAGAATTTTGCAAATAGAGGCATAAAGTAGTGACTTATAGTTTATGTTTTTGTTTTTAAAGGTTGGAATTTTACCAAAATTTATATGATTGTAATCTGTTGTATAAGCCCCAAATTTTCTATCATTCAGAAATATCCACAGTGAAATCCGAGTTCAGGGTAAAAATGTTTCTGTTGTGCTGCAGAGTCAGCCACTGGAGGGTGTTCATGTTAACTTCTTAGTCTCAGTATTCTGCTGATTAGATTGATGAAAAAGTGAAGACCATCCATTTACAAGTCTTTTGAAATTAAAGCAAAAGTACTATTCGTGTCTAAAATGGAAATAAACAGAAAAGGAAAAGACTTTTAAACCTTAAAGGAAATACGATATTTAAATTCTGAAATTAGTAAGCAAGTAACTTTCTTTTGCTTTTTACTCAAAGACACTAGTCAGTAATAACTGTAATTTTGAATATACTTAAAAATTATATGCAGTTATGAGGTTCTGATAAGTACAGAAACGTCCCAAATTTATTTAGTAAACTTTTTTTTGACATTATTGTAGTTGTTTTCATTTAAACTTGAGTATACTATGAAGAATTTTGATGTGTACATCTGCTCTGTGACTCCTTCCTTATTTTAAATCTATTGCAAAATTTCCCCCTGTCAGTTGGCATGCTTTTAGCCAGTAGTGATAAACAGATATCCATGAAGGGCTGGTAGAGTCTTTTGTCCTGAATGGGTTTTGAGCTCAAGCCTAAAGGTAAATATTAAGGCGAACTTCCAAGTGATTCACAGTAAAGCACTAGCTTCTCATTCATTCAATACAATTGATAAAATTTGTATTACTATATAATTAGGATTTTAAAGACGGCAGGGTTCTCTGAAATATAGCTTACCAATTGGAAAATTACTTTAGGGGTATGTATTCTGAGGCTGTAAAGTTTATGTCATTTTTAATTGATAAGATTGTTCTTATTAGAATCTTGAGAAACAGAAATTCTACTGAGTAGGCTATTTATTCACTTTTTAAAAATGTATGGGAATTTCAGTAGAATAAAATGGTGATTTAGAAATTGGTTTTAGTTTATTAATTAACAGTAGCAAAATAAACGTTATATCATTTTTCTTTGTTAGAGTAATAGGCCGTACAATTTTGTATAGCTAGTAGGCAATACTTAATGGAGAATGAGGGGATAATTTTTCATTCAGTAGAAAAATTTGATACTTGATTTGATTTCATAGTTGAGTAATTATACTTAGAAATACCAATTTTTTGCTTTCATAAGTTGTTAAAATATTTTCTACTCAGATAAGTCTGTCTTTATGGTCATAAAGTAGGTAAATGACAGATATCAGACCCATAAGCCAACATTAAAATTCACTATAATATACTTGGCCCTAATCCTGAAAGCTCTGGTTCATTCTAGAAATGTTTCTGGAACAGTGAGTACATGATTTTGGGAGATTAGAAGATTTACATTTTAAATACAGTGTCAGTGATCTTTACCTTGCCATGCATAAATTGTGTTGCCAGATGTGCTTAGGTCAGTGTTTTAACCATTCACATATCTTATTTATTTTATGAAATTATTTCATGAGTCTTGAAGGGGGACTCGATTGAAATGAAGGGTTTGAGAGAAAGTATGTTAATAGTCTTATTAATAGTACGGAAAACAGTCCGTTTGGAGCATGATGCACTCTGTCACATAGAAACAGTTTTTGGATGCTTTCATAGCCATCTGTAGAGGGTGGATCATTGATTATACATCAGTCAGATAAAAAAGATAATTTTGACATTATCTGTTCTTCCTGAAATACCTTGCTTCTGAAAAATGTGTATGAGCTTGATCAAATTATTACAAAGGAGTTTCAGAGGGGGCATTTAATAAACATATTACATAGTAAATTTATTGTCTATGATTTTTAGTATTTTCTGTTGACATAAATTTAGTAACAGATGATCAGCAATCTAAACAGAATAAATGATTGTTTTTTCCCCTCTAGGAATGAAAGATAATTTTAATAAACGTAATTTAAGTATCCATTTCACATGATTTAGTCACTAAATACATGCCAGAATTTCTTAGACACTCAGAATTACTGAGAAGATATTAAACATATTCTTCAGAAATTTGGGGGTAACTGCAGATGTTTTTATTCATTTACAGTTGCCAGGTATCCTGACCAAAATCTGTTGTTTTGACTTTTAGAAATTTGAGGTACTGGATTTGGATTAGTGACAGTGCAACGTTGAGACAAGAGAGATTCCAGGATAAAGGAACCAAAATTCTGTGCATTTTTGCTTCAATAAGAAAATACTTCTTATATTTCTTAAAATGTATACATATTTTTAAAAGTACATTCATCTTTTCCTTAAAAAATTTAACATCATTAAGTTAATGGTATCTCTTCCCAGCTAACATTTCCTTCTTATTGAATATCAAACATGGTGCTATGGACTTTGCTTGTAGTTGTCATTTCTATGTGTTTAAATAATCTAAGAGTAAAGTAATTCATGTAAGTGGGATCATACAGTATTTTTCCCTTTGTGACTGGCCTATTTCACTTAGCTTAATGTCTTTAAGGTTCACCCATTTTGTACCATGTGTCAAAATTTCCTTTTTAAGGCTGAGTAATGTTCTATTATATGTATATGCCACGTATTGTTGATCCATTTATCCATTGATAGTCTTTTAGTTTTCATTTGTGTGAAAATGTATTTATTTTTTCCATATTTTTAAAGGATGTTTTTACTGAGTAAGACAGTTCTAGGTCAGGGTTTATTTTCTTTTATTCACCAAAGATAACATTCCTCTGTCTAAATTATGATATGTAGCTTGTCCATTGAATCTTTATTTTTGGACATCGTATTTTTCAGTTCTCAAAATTTGTTTCTCTTCCAAATTAGACATGTCTCTTATATAGTTTTATGTTTCACTGAGGAAAATTTCAACTTTGGCTTCTGTCTTCTTGTACATAGAGTAAATGTAGTTGTTTCATTTACACTCAGTGTCTGATACTTTCAGTATTTGAAGTCCCTGCTCTGGTGTCTTGGCTTATTAGATGCTGGTTTTAAATACTGGCCATGCTGGTTATTATTCATATTAGTTATGTTACATAAAGGGGCCACAGATACTGACCCATTGCTCTAGGTGAAATACAGGGCTAGGTTCTTGCAAGTCTCTGGTCACATCTTTATCAGCTGATCAATTACATAACCTTGTTTTATGCGTGCTTCTGTTTAAAGACATCTTATTTAATATTATTTATTCATTGAACTCATGGCCACGAACACTGTAACTCATGCCTGAATGAAGCTTATTTAAACAAACATTTATCCTCCATAAGGCATATCATAGCTTTTTTTTGCCGAGGAACACTAGATGAGGCTTCAACACTATACCTGAGGGCCATTAAACTGAAATCACCAACAGGAAGCACAAAATATGAAAAACATGGCACTAAATATACCATGAAAAGGACATTGTTTGTAATAGGAGAGCTGAAGCAAGAGGGCTTCATCTGAAGCAAGCAGATTAATAATGTAAGAAATAAGGTCATTGATTTTAAAAATAAATCTGGACGTTGGAACAAGACCTTGAATTTTTATTTTTTTTTTCTTTTTAATTCGTAACAAGAGTGACACCTTGTTCAGCTTCATGTGAGAACATGGGCATCAAGTTATTCAATTTTTTTGCCGCTCTGTGCCTGCAAATGACCCCTAAAGCACCCAGATTTTTTATCACAAATAATTTGAGGTGCGTAGGTGAATCTGCAAATACAGAATCCGTGAATAATGAGGATTACATGTGTTTGCTGGGCATGGTATTTGAAAATTGTTTGTAGAAATATGAAGCCTTGGACTGGGCATGGTGGCTACCATGGTAATCCCAGCACTTTGGGAGGCTGAAACTGGAGGATCACTTGAGCCCAGAAGTTCAAGACTAGCCTGAGCAACATAGCAATATCCTGTCTCCATGAAAAAAAAAAAAAAACCAAATGTAGTGGTACATGCCTGTAGTCCCAGCTCTTTGGGAGGCTGAGGTAGGAGGATGCTTGAGCCCAGGAGGTTGAGGCTGCAGTGAGCCAAGACCATACCACTGTACTCCTGTCTGAGCAACAGAGTGAGACCATGTCTCTAAAAAGACGAAAACAAAATGAAACCTTGAGTAAAGTTATCTTCATTCTCTATATGCTGGATGCTTTGGAGGCATTAGCAGTCCAGGGGTAGCCTAACCCAAGTTTAAAGCCTAAAGTTTACTGGTCTACTCAGTTGACATGAATCTAAGGTGTAGATCTGTGCAAGATTTAGTATATTTTTTGGTTCCCCATTGACATTAACGCTTAGCCATTTGTGATTCCAGCTTAATGTGGGAATTGATTTATCAGAGTCCTAATATTGTCTTACATTTTAAATTGTTCTCAGTGGACTATTCATCTCAATTATTTAATCTGACATTTACAGAAGCAGAACCTTCCTTTTATCCTTCTTAATTTTAATTTCTCCTGCCTTGTGATTTTCATATTATCATCTCCTCTTTTTCCTCCTCCTTTCCTAGGTTTGTGAAGCATTTACTATAGTTGTTACAAGATTAAATAACTGTTTTCATTTAAGTACATTTCTTAGACTTACACTAAGATATGGCCTTCAGATTAATAATGTAAGAAATAAGGTCATTGATTTTAAAAATAAATCTGGACGTTGGAACAAGACCTTGAATTTTTATTTTTGTTTCTTTTTAATTCATAAAATTATTCGTTACTCATCATGTTATTTTGGAAAGGTATAGCATAAAATATGGTTTAGTAATTTAGCTTTCACCTAAGTTTTTATTGTATTTTATAATACAGGATTGGCTGTCATGAAAAAGTTAAATTTGATAGACATTCTCTCGTCAAATTTGTCCTTGTATTATTTTATTTTATTTTGTTTCATTTCATTTTTTGGTGAGACAGGGTTTTGCTCTGTTGCTCAGGCTGGAATGCAGTGCAGTGGTCCAATCATAGTCACTGCAGCTTCGACCTCCTGAGCTCAAGCTTTGCTCCCACCTCAGTTTCCCGAGTATCTGGGACTACAGTTGCACACCAGCATGCCCAGGTGATTTTTGTAGTTTTTTGTAGAGTTCAGGTTTTGGCATTTTGCCCAGGCTGGTCTTGAACTCCTGGACCCAAGTGATCCTCCTGCCTTGGCCTTCCAAAGTGCTGGAATTACAGGCATGAGCCACCTGCCTTTATTCTGTTTTTCAGGGAGCAGCTCCACTGATCCTACTTAACTTCAGTCAGAATGATTTGGCTCTTCTGCTCAGAAACCTCCTGTAGCATCCCATCTCAGTAAAAGCCAAGGGTCCTTTCAGCGATCTATAGACTCTAGATGAGGTGTCTCCAACCCCCAGGCTGTGGGCAAGTACTGGTCCCTGGCCTGTTAGGACCTGGAACACACAGCAAGAGGTGAGGGAGCATTACCACCTGAGCTCCGCCTCCTGTCAGATCAGATGCGGCGTTAGATTCTCATAGGAGTGCGAACCCCATTGTGAACTCTGCATGCGAGGAATCTAGATTGCACGTTCCTTGGACTAAATCTAACTAGTGAATCTAACGAATCTAATGCCTGATGATCTGAGGTGGAACAGTTTTAGCCCAACACCTTCTCCCCCTACCTCTTCCAAGGTCTATGGAAAAATTGTCTTCCATTAAACTGGTCCCTGGTGCCAAAAAGGTTGGGGACTGCTGCTCTAGATGATCTGGCTCCTCATTACGGCTCTGATCTGAGTTTCTACTACTTCCTCCCTTTGCTTCATGCTCTTATCATTGCAGCTTTTTTGTCTTCCTGGAACATGGTAGGCATTTTCCATCTTAAAGCCTTGCTATTCCCTATGTCAAGAAAGCTCTTTCCCACAGATATCTACATCGAGCTTCCTCACATCGTTTTAATTTTCCTTAAAAGTTACCTTCTCAGTGAGACTTCCCTTGGTTACTTTAGTCCTCCCCAAAGTATTCTATTCCCTTCTTTGCTATGTTTTTCTCCTACCATTTTTCATACTATATAGCCTTTTTTCTCCCTCATGGAAATAAAAACACCATGAAAGCAGTGATTTTTGTCTACCATCCTCCCAGTGCCTGTCAAGGAGTCTGACACTTAATATTTGTCAAGTGAATAACAAATGAATGAAATTTATTACCATAACCTATTTAAGAGCTTTAAGTATTACTTAGATGGCTAATGCCTGTGAGCCCAGCACTTTGGGAGGCCGAGGCGTGCGGATCACCTGAGCTCAGGAGTTTGAGAACAGCCTGGCCAAGATGGCGAAACTCCGTCTCTACTAAAAATAGAAAAAAATTAGCTAGGCATGGTGGTGTGTACCTGTAGTCCCAGCTACTCGGGAGGCTGAAGCACCAGAATCACTTGAACCCGAGAGGCAGAGGTTGCGGTGAGCCAAGATCGTGCCACTACACTCCAGCCTGGGTGACAGGCAAGACTCCGTATGGGGGGGGGGATCCCAAAAGTATTCATTAGATAAATCTGTATCAAAAAGTAAGACTGCAGATGTAAGAACTTTGACATTGCATTTATTTTTATTTTGAAATAATTTCAAATTTACAGAAAAGTTCTAAGAATAATACTTTATCTTTTTTTCTGAGACGGAGTTTTGCTCAATAATGCTTTTTCTAATGAACCATTTGAGAGTGAGATGCTCTGTTAGTGTTAATTACTTTGGTGCATTTTTGTAGCATTGACATTCTCTTATGTAAAAAGAGTATAACTATTAAGGCAAGATATTAAAAGTGATATATCAATCACTACCATCTAATCATCAGACCCCATTCAGATTTTGCCAATTCTTTCGATAATGTCTTTCATTGCAAAATTCTAACCCAGGATCTGTGCATTTGATTGTCAGGGCTCCTTAGTCTCTTCATGTGGAATGGCTTCACAGTCTTTACTTTTACGACTTTTATGCTTTTAAAGATTACATGCCAGTTATTTTGTAGAGCATCCCCTAATTAGGGTTTGTCTAATGTCTCTTCCTGATTAGATGTAGGTTGTACATTTTTGGCAGCAATATCACAAAAGTGATATTTTGTTCTTATTCTGAATTGATACTCAATTTTGGTTTATTCCATTGTTACTGATATTAACTTTGATCGCCTGAAGGTAGTGACTACTAGTTTTCTCCACTGTAGAGGTACTCTTTTGTCCTTTGCTATTATTTTCTAAGGAGGTACTTTGAGACTATGTAATTATTATGTTTCTCTTTCACTCATTAATTTTAGCATTTATCGATGTTTCTTGCCTAACTTAGTTGTGACTAAGATGAATGTCAAATGGTGACTTTCTAATTTGCTGTTTCTTCAACATTCATTAATTGGGATTCTCTTATAGGGAATCTCTCCATTCATAGATTTATTATTTATCTATATCAATATGGGCTCATGGATTCTTGTTTTATTGAACAAATGAGTCATAATGTTTTAGTGTTAGGTATTTTGATGTCCCGATTGTCTCAGATTTGGCCAGTGGGATTCCCTTCAAATTTCTATATCCTTTAACATGTCTCCATCATTCTTTGAGCACCTTCTTACTCTCTGGCACAATAAGATGTTCCAGGCTCTGCTTGTGATATCCCTGCTTCAGCCCCGGAATCAGCAGTTTTCCAGGGAATCCTGATTCCTTTTTGTGTGAAGAATGATATTTAGAACTCTAAATCTGGGTATGAATTGTGTTCCCTGTATTGAGTGTCACTGTGTTCAAGCTCTTTCATTAAAAATAAAATTAGGAAATAATTGTATGACATACTCACTGATGGTTATGATTTCTGCATCTGTATATTAAAAACTGAATTTGCATTGATATTTCAATTTCTTTCTCACACCAGAGAGTTCATTCTAGCTTCATCCTTTTTATATTTGTAACTTCCAGTGAGAAACAGGGGTTCAGTTTTCTACAATATATGACTTATATGGTTCATCTCCTGTATAGAACCAATCTCTCCATCATGCTGGCCACTACTTCTTGTGGTCACTTCCTTGATTAGGCTTGACCCTTTCTCCTAGCTTCCCCCTACAGTACCAGCGGATTCTTACTTCCTTTGGCCATGCCTAAATACTTAAGAGAAGAAAGGTCTTCACATTTTAATGCATGCTTTGGGGATTCCCATATCCCACCAAAGCTTATGCTTTGAACTTTAGGTGAAATTGCTTTATGATAAAAGGGTTCTTTTACTGTCCATTTTTGATGATGTGGATGAGTCTTAGAGTTTTATTCTGGTCTTTATGATTTGCTGTTTTCTAAACTTACGATTAACTTAAGGCTTGTTATGATAAGATTATAAGAAAACACTCTGGAGACTCCTGAGAGTTTTCTTTGTAATTTATTATTATTTATAATTCTGTAACATAGAGAACATGATTAACATGAAGCTCTAAATTTAGCTAATAGTTTTGCTTTCTTATCAGCGAATCTGTCAGTATACTGGTAATTGGAGAATTTCACAGATATGCTTACACTTTAAACCCTCAATTTCTAGTGCTTCAGGTGGGTTTGCACATATGACAGAAGACAGGCAAGATGAAAAGGAACCAGTATAAGAATTAAAAAAGGAGGCCGGGCGCGGCAACTCATGCCTGTAATCCTAGCACTTTGGGTGGCCGAGGCAGGCAGATGACTTGGGCTCAGGAGTTCGAGACCACCCTGGGCAACATGGCTAAACCCTGTCTCTACGGAAAAAAAAAAAAAAAAATTAGCCTGGCATGGTGTCACCTGCCTGTAATCCCCGCTACTCTGGAGGCTGAGGCATGAGAATTGCTTGAACCTGGAAGGCGGAGGTGGCAGTGAGCCAAGATTGTGCCACTGCACTCCAGCCTGGGGGACAGAGCGAGACTCTCTCTCAAAAAAAAAAAAAAAAATTAAAAAGGACTTGAGTGATACATTTATTAATTTGGCAAGTATTTATTGATGATTTCATACATATCAAGCTGTTCTGCTGGAAGATCATGAGTCAAAATAGAGTTCTTGACTTCATGGAATAGTTTCTTCACTTCAGCATTTTTGGACCAGATAATTCTTCTTCATCATAGCAAAGCTGTACTGTACATTATAAGATGATTAGCAGCCTCCCTGGCTTCTACCCGTGAGATCAGCTGTCTCCAGCCTTTTTGGCACCAGGGGCAGGTTTCAGGGAAGACATTTTTTCCATGAACCTGGGTGGTGTGTGGAGGGGGGATGGTTTGGGGATGAAACTGTTCCACTTCAGACCATCAGGCATTAGTTAGATTCTCAAAGGTGCGTGCAACCTAGATCCCTCGCATGCCCAGTTCACAATAGGGTTCGCACTCCTATGAGAATCTAATGCTGCAGCTGATCTGATAGGAGGTGGAGCTCAGGTGGTAATGCTCACTCACCTGCTGCTCACCTCTTGCTGCGTGGCCTGGTTCCTAACAGGCCACAGTCTGCGGCCCAGGGGTGGGGGACCCTGCACTCGATAACAGCACCTTCTCTCTCTCCATCCCTCAGCACGTTGGCAGTAACCAAGAATGTTTATGTTGCCAAATGTCTGCTGAGGTGGGGAGCACATCACTACTCCTGGTTTTGAGTACCACTGCTCACGGTAAAACCAAATGCAGATACAGACATTCTACAGCTAATCATTCAATGTAATTATCAACTGTGATAAATGCTAATTATGGAAAGTACAGAGGGCCATGAGACTGTAACCAAGAAAATAATGACTCCATAATGATTTTGGAATTCAGTCAAATCAAAGTTCCTCTTGAGTATATAGTAGGTATTTGATATGAGAAAAGAAACTTAAGATGTGGTCTTTTACTTTAAGGATAAGCTGGCTGTGTATCTTCCAAACCAGTACCCTTTTGAGAGTGATAGAGTACTCTATTAGTAATGAAACTGGGACAATACATAGAGATGAGGCAAATTCTACATAATCTACTTCCATGCTTTCATTATCTACTCAAAGAGTAAGACCAATACATGAAACACACAGAGAATAATTCAGGACGGTATGTACATTAAGTGCTAACCTATGTCACATTATTAGAAGAGAGATTCTAATAATCTTCACATTATTAGAAGAGAAGATGTTACTTCTCCATCTTTGCTTTATAGAAGGCTTCATGGGAAAAGATGGGATTCTAGCTCTTCAATTTAGTTCTGGAGGTTTGCCATAAAATGTCTCAACATTACTATTCAGTTATTTTACACTGTACTACCTAAGCCCCTAACCTGTTCAAGAGTTGTGTTTGACATAGCAGACAATAGAGAACAACTGGAGAGTCTTGAGGAATATATCATGATGAAATGGTTACAACTCGTAGAAGAAACATTCATTTCTCTACCAACCTTGATCAGCATCAAGGTACAAAAGAACAGTATTATACGACTATCGGATGTACATACTGAAAAAATATTTCTTTCTTAAACCAAATTCTGTAAGTTTTTTTTATTGAAAACAGATTTCCTAGGATCATTTATATATATATCTAAGTGGACATTGTTGGCTTGTTTCTCTTTCCACTTTTAGGATCAATTCTGAAGATACTAGATTTTGAGAAACTGTGTGTTTAGGGGGAAAAGGAAAGTGAAAAAGCATACGCTTTCAGGTTAGTGCTAGTCTGCTTACGTAGGAACTTTCTGCATCCAAATACCTTGCTTTATATTCCCTAGCTTTCTTTTTGAAATGTTGCTTTTACTTTAATTTTTTACACTACTTAAGACCCCATAGATTACACATTTATTTAAGTTCATAGTCATGGTACTTAATTATTTTTAAAAAGGTTTAGGCATGTTCATTCACTTACTCCTTAGAAGCAGTTGGCATTCTTTGTGTTGCCTGTGAAATCGGTTGGTGATGTAGGGCTTAAATTTTGAAATATGGGCCATTTGGAGAACTTAAGGCAAATTTAAATGGCATAACATGATGGAGGAAGCGTGAAGACCTTGCAACTGGTAGAAACAACAAAAGGATGTAGGAAAAGAATATGTATTGGGAAAGGGGGGTAGGAATTATGCCAAAGTTCCATTTGCCCACTTCAAATGTCTGCTTAGGACGAATTCTGTGCCTGGGAAAAGGGATGAAAACTTTAACTTCCTTTCCCCGATGCTTGCATCCCAAGAGCCTAGAGTTAGAGCTGATTTAATGGTATAACTAGTACTGTTAAACCAAGTTAATAGGCCTTTATGACAGCATCCACAGAGTTAACTATTTATATAATTGTTCTCTGGAGCAAAGCATTTAGAGTACGCAGAAGCTACAGTGAATTTCACACCACTTAAAAACCAAGGGACTACCTGCAAAGTGTTTCTGTTATTTTAAAATCTAAAGTCTACTTGAATTTGAAAAAATAAAATGAAAAGTTGAAAATAACCAAATCTAAGACTTTTGTGTAATTGAAATGAGGTTGTTTTAGAAAATTAAATTTGGCAAGTGATTAATCCTTAATAAGGAGTAATTGTTTTATCTATTTTAGGGAAAAATTAATTTAACAAACCTATTATTATGTGAAATTTAGGTAATGAACATGGGCAGTACATAATTTCCGTAACATTTATAGCATCGACCACAAAAAGGCTGAATTAGTGTCATCAAATACAAAGAATGTTCATTTCAGAATCAAAGCTGTTCGGAAAGCACTGCTCATGGTTACTATAATTAATTCAACATTTCAGGACTATTTAGAATTGTTATGTCATATCACTTTAGTAGATACACCTTTCAGATGCATATATGCCTGATTTTGGATGAATATATTTTTTGTACTTTTCAGTATAAAAATTTTTTTCTTAGTTAAAAATGTTTTCTCATTTAATGATTTTTGGTTTTGTATCAAAAGCAAAGAAACTTTCAGTTATCTTAAATAATAAAACAGAGGTCGCCCCACCTGCACTGTTTGGGACCCTGTATACAACATTTAACCCAGCTCAACAGCTGACTGTGATTGGCTAGCCAATCAGAGTACCAATTCTGTAGTGTCCTCCACCTTTCCCTGAAGCTAGTGGAGTTTTGGTTGAGTGGGGTATAAATGTGAATAGCGGATTAGCTAATTAAAATGGTCCTAGATAGTTGTAGGCTCCAGAACTGAAGTTCCTGGAGGACATCCAACCTCCCTAAACTCTCTTGATACCGAAGAACTCACCTGGAATAGCTACAGCCTACTTTTGTGTCCCCCTGCCCACCTTCCCTGCAAGCTCAGTTCCCCTGTGGGCTGGGTCCTGTTTCAGCTCTTCTATGCATGTCTCAGGAACTATTCCTGTAGACAAAGGTCATTCAGCAATAGAATGCTTTTTCCAGGCTGCATTTCTAAATCTGAGTCCCTATGTATCTTCCAGATCAAAGTGCCCCTCCACAACAGTGGAGTAGATTTGCCAGGGCCTTCTAGCAGAATATCCTGTCTGACTCTCTCTTCACTAGACTAAGGAGAAAAAGAAAATAACAAAACAAAAATGAAGAATTTATCATTTTAAAAGATGAATATAGCATTCCCCCCTCCCCTAAAAAGAAATGAGCAACTATTACTTACATAAAATGTGGATGCAACTGTACTCCTTGTAGGATTACTTATTAATGCTTTCTTGATATGTAAATCTAAATCCAAGAATTTGGCATGAATGTCCGCTTCATTTATCATTGCCTTGGATATGCTTTAAAGAGTCTGTCACAGCTGGTCTACAAATGGATTTTTGCACACACCAAAACTTGCCTTGTGGCAAATGTTTTATAAAAGTTGTATAGATGCTTCAAATATTGTTCTTCGTGATTCTGTGCTGCTAATTTTCCAGAAGTCCGTCCTTCTCTTTCAGAGTTTTTTTTTTTTTTTGAGAAGCATTTGAAAAAATTACGTTGAGTTTGGTGTAAATTAGAGTTGTGACAAATTACAGAGCAGTTTTCACAAGTAGAATTGGGCCAGTTAGCTCAGAATTAGAAAATTAATCTTTTTCCAAAGCATTATCTCACTTTCTGTGTGTTTATAGTGTTTATAGACTAATAGTATCAGTCAAACAGCTAAAACAAAAGTCAGTTTTTTTCTTTTAAAAAACATTATTTTATTATTTCTTTTTAATGAACAGTTACTGAAATATTAGCCTTCATTGGCTGGGTGTGGTGTCTCATACCTGTAATCACAGCACTTTGGGAGGCCAAGGCGGGCAGATCACCTGAGGTCAGGAGTTTGAGGTCAGCCTGGCCAGCATAGTGAAACCCCGTCTCTACTAAAAATACCAAAATTATCCAGGTGTGATGTCGGGCGCCTGTAGTCCCAGCTACTTGGGAAGCTGAGGCAGGAAAATCGCTTGCACCTGGGAGGCAGAGGTTGCAGTGAGCTGAGATTGCACCATTGCACTCCACTCCAGCCTGGGTGACAGAGCAAGACTCTGTCTCAAAAAAAAAAAAAAAAAGGATTAACCTTAATCAACAAGTGTTTACTAATAACTTACCGGTAAAGAGTAGTATATTCAGATTTAAAACATTTTGAAGAAATACCCAGAAGTGGGTGGAGGACAAGGGCATTGAGCTTGCTGTCCTTGTAAGATACCGTGTGTGTGTGTGTGTGTGTGTATGTGCATGTGAGAGGGGAGAGAAAGTGGGAGAGGGAGGCATACAGTAGTTGCAGGTTAACATAATAGAGAATTTTTTAAAACCTCAGGACACATCTAAAGAGGATACAAAATGTATGTTAATGCAAGATAAAATTTGGTTTATTAGGGACAGTGAATTATGATTGGAAATAATTAGGGCAAATTTAAACAAAGAAGGATTCAAGCATTACTTTGAAGGAAAGGAGGGTAGTAAGCAGCACATAATTTTGAGCTAAATTCATAGGCAAATCAATTTCTATTTAGAAACTGAAGCATTTTCTTTATAAAAGCAAGACTTCGCCTCTTTATTTGCTCAAGTGTATACGAGGCCATATTGCATTTAGCCTGTATGAGAAGGAGAAGAAAGGAGAGAAGGAGTTATGAGGGAGTTTGGAAGAGAATAAAAAGATCACTGCACTTTAGATGCCAAGCAAGAGCAATTATTACAGCATTATTTCAGGATTCAGGGACAACAAGGCCTGTGAAGGGGCCACTGATAACCTCATTGGTGACTTTGTGGAGATCAGTAGTAGTGATGGTAAGTAACAAATTGCCAGGAGTTGAAGAGTGAATGGATGTTGAAGAAATGGAGACAGTCATCATAGATTTTTCTTCTGAGTTATTTTTTGATAAAAGGAAAGGAAATAGATTACAGCAAGCCAAAGAAAGATGATTTTTGGATTGGGTGTTTTGAGCATGTTCATAGGTTGAAGGAAAGGAGTCAAAATGCAGAGGGAAATTCAAAAAGATCCAAGAGAGAGATCATCATTTGACATAATCAAATCTTAGATGACAATGAAGATGGGACACAAGAAAGAGGGGTTAGTTCTTGAAAAGTAGAATGTATATGACTTCCTTTGGTATAAGGGGGTATTCCGAATGTTTCAAGTAGAGAGCTGGGAAGTTGAAGTTATTCACATTTAATGGTTTCCCTGTTATCTAGGAAGTAAGGGTATTATAACATGAGAAAGATGGGGTTGGGGGATAGGAGTTTGAAGAGGGGTAGAGAAGATGTGGCATGATTCCTTTAGAAAACAGTCATGATCAAGTCAACTAGAGATGAATGAAATAATTTCCCAGGTTTGCATAAATTATGATAGATTTATTTGGTTTAGTTTCATGATTTAGTATAGCAGTATTCAGAAGAGTTCCACGTAAAATAGATTATATTATATACTTAGGATGGAGACTGATAAGATGTGTATACTGAAAGAAAAAATGGATTAGAAAAATATAGAATGATCAGGGATTCCATAGAGAGAATGAGACAAGTAGAAGGGATCTTTTCAACTGAGAAAATAGGGAGAGAATGAAGGACTAGAAGTGGTAAGGAAATGGAAGGAGGAAGTTCAGTAGAACTGAGGAAATTATAATATTAGCTTAAAATGTTGAAGTTAAAGTATTCATTGCAACAGTATGTGAGGGCCTGCCATGTGCTAGGTACTGTTCATTTGTATTTACAACAGATGAAGTACCAAGTACTTCAATGGAGTTGCCACTAGATGTCACTCTGATTCGTATGGTAAGGCTAACCTTGACACGTACTCAAGATTGGGGCTTTGAAAGTCAGACCTGTATAAACAGGCAATTTTTTATAGCCTATGCAGATCAATTATCCAGAAATCTTATTCATGTAACTAAACTACTTTTGAGAGAATATTTTCATTAGAACAAAAACTCTCAAATTTGAAAACAAGTGATTAATACTGTCTTTGCATTATTGATTTATTTTTATTATCTTAATCACACTAAATAGTATTTCTCAGTGAACTTTAACATTTTCTGAAATTCTACATCGAAGTTTGTGAAGTTATTTTCTTTATATTGTTTTATTTACTTGTCTGCTGAATTGGTTCTGGTTTTATAGGGACTAATGAATTTTTATAAGCACTAATAAAGCTGCTTCTTTCTAAGTGGTCAAGATTGTGCATGTGAACACCAAACTTGTGAGTATAGTTTTACTCTGTTTGGCCTTCCTATCAACTAGAAGGAAGAACACTATCTGTCCAGCTCTTATTTTATTTATTTATTTATTTTTTAAGTCCCATTCTTGTTTTCTACCCAATCAGTATAGCTTTGCCTCTTTATCTTCATGTTGAAATAAAGGGTCATGTTTAGAAAGCTTGTCAGAATTCCTGCCTATCCACAATTTTTTACAACTTGATTCTTTCAAAACCTCTGAACAATTTTGGATAGCTATGCAATGTAATTATTAAACAAAACGCAAAAACCCAGACACACCAACAAACCATGTTGATTTTTCCAGAAACATACACACAATACCCAGGCATACTATATGTTTTAAAAGATATATTTATGTTTGTGTATCTTCTTTTAATTTTTTCTTCATTTGACAGGGGAAAGATGTGAGATTATACAGCATTGCTAGAACCATTGGGCCTTAGTGTAAAACAATTTGCAGGTCATTATGGTGGAAAAAGCATAGTATCACATTTTTTGCACGTGCTGTGCGTAGGTATATTTCAGTGCTTGCTTCAGACATTATTTCATTACTGACTCTTACCGATCCTTGTGATTCATTATGATCTTAAGTAATTTTTAGCCGTGTTTGCAAGAAACCTATACTATGTCTTAAGTGAACTGTCTTAAATTTATCCCTTTTGAATTTTTCTGTGTTTGTGGATAAAGTCAGTTTATAATAAGTCTAATGTGGTTTTCTATGGTAACTCCCAATGTAATACTAAGAATTTCATTTGGAAAAGTACCTATTTACTAAGCATGATTATAATCTATGTAAAAACAAATATTAAGAAAGCACTTCGCATCAAGTAGCCAGGAACAAAACCCATGGCACAAACTTGGTAAGCCACAATGAAGGAAAAAAAATATGTTGTTTGGAATAACTGACAGAAGATGCACTGCAACTTGCTTTGAGAATTGTCAGACTTCCCCTTGACTGTGGAAAAAACTTATGTTTTTATTGTTTTTTAAGACTACATGTTGTTTGGTAACATTTTCGTCTGTTCATTGAAGATATCTCCCTTTAATCTCTTCATTTTCTCTTGGGAAAGAAGTCATTTTGCTTTGGACAAGTGAACGTGAACATGCTGCATTTGCTGGGCTGTGCTGGGTAGAATACAAGTACAAGAGAGACGATCAGTTAAAACTTAGCAGCAATGGCAATGTAATTTTACTTTCCCCAAATTTTGTTGAAGTAGTCATTAAGAATTACACTCTATAATAAAAAAAAGCATGAAAATATGATGCAAAAATCTCCATTAATGACATTCCTCTTGAAATTATCCTCTAATTCCCTTTTAATTCTCAAATTCACTTTGCTATATAACTTTCAAAATGAAACTCTGACATTTTTGCTTGTTCTTGGAAAAAGTGTTCATTTCTTTGCAGTTTTACAGTGAAAATATCCTGTATTTCTTTTTAGGAATATGTTCCTTTGTTGTGCTAGGAACAATAAGTGTATTTAGATAATAGCCATCTACACTCTCTATCTCTAATCCTCAAAGGCCTTAACCTCCATTAGGAACAAATGTAGATTTTTGTTTGCTTGAAATAGCTTCCTGGGCATGTAAAAACCCTTTTGACATCATTATTTAGGGGCTCCCATCCTCTCAATGGAATCACAGCCTAATACAAAAACTTTGCAGCTGGTGAGCTCCCAAAGCCCCTTTTGATGATTGTTGTTAAACTCAGCATGGCAGCTTGCAGTTGTTCCTTTCCTGTACTGCCCCCCACCCCCCATGTTCATGTTCTTCATAACAATAAGAATTCTCCAGAGGTAAAACACAGGGCTGAAAATTTCTGATGCCTCTTTCATCCTCTGTTTCTTCTCATTCATTTCCATTCTAAGCATATTTATAAAGTTAGTGGAGATTATCAAGGGAAAGATTCATTCTCTCTGTCTGTCTCATGCTTTACTGTCTCTACTAATAAACTAATTTCTTTAAAAACAAAACAAACAATTGAATATCAAAGCATTGAATATGCAGAGGTTACGAGATCCCTCATCTTTTCTGTAGAGTATGTTAGTTTCAGGTAAATTAGAAATCAGAGGTCCTGGCTGTGACTTAGTTTAAACTTGGAAGTTTCTTATGTCATACTATATTCTTTATTGATAAAATGAGGGTACAGATAACCCAAGCAAGTGGTAATTAAATGATTTATTAACTCAGTGACACACTAATTGACCAGAAATTTTCTCTAAAGTTTTTGTTTTAACTTTAACTGGCTGTATCAAGTAGAGGCTTATGCTGGTATTATTTAGGGGAAAAAACATTCATCACTCAAGATAAAGCATGTTTAGCTCATTGAAATGTAAAGACAGAATACATTTTAATAGAACAATTACTTATGATATGATTTAGATATTGTGAGAATAACAACCATAATTGAGAAAGATCTAAGAAGACCTGGGACTGATAGGCAAGCTAGAAATGGATGTTAAATTATTGAAAAAAATATATGGAGACAGACATGTTAGAAAATAAAGTACTCCCTATGTTTGAGTTTAGTAAAATAAGCATTGAAATAGGGCTAAATGGAAATAGAAACAAAGCAAAGTAAAAAATCATCGAAGATCCGGCCACTGCACTCCAGACTGGGTGACAGAGCGAGACTCCGTCAAAAAAAAAAAAAAAAAAAAAAAAATCATCCAATGAACCTGAAAGATCTTGTTGATTCCACATAGGGAATTTCTTTTTTTGAAGTTTTTGATACCTGCATTAAAGCTGTATTTTAGAGTTAATGCAGATTTTGCTACATTAATTTTTTTGAAGTTCTGAATGCATCGAGTTTTGGAAACTTATTTTCAGGATGAATACTACGGGTACTGCAGATGCTCACGTTATATAATTATGTGTCTTGAATTAATTAAATCCAACTTCAAAGGCATGTATCGGAAATTCCTTTGCATAATAAAACCTCCATTCCTAGTGCCAGTGATAAAATGAGCCGCAGAATGGTTTAGCTGGGGTGTCCAGTCTTCTGACTTCCCTGGGACACATTGGAAGAAGAACTGTCTTGGGCCACACGATGAGCTAAAAAAAAAAATCTCAAAATAAATCCCATAATGTTTTAAGTTCGTGAATTGTGTCGAGGTGCGTTCAAAGCTGTTCTGGGCTGCATGTGGCCTGAGGGTCACAGGTTGGACAAGCTTGGTTTAAAGGGAATAGGGACAAATTCTCATTCCAGAAAGCTGAGTACTAACTGATATAATCTATTACCACATACTTTTGTGACCCTGGGCAAATCACTTTTCCTGTTTTTGTAAAATAAGGATTAACCAAAATCCAGATCTCTAAATCCGTACATGTTTTAGTATGCTATGATCATTTTAAAATAAATAATTTTGGCGTCTTATCTAATTTTCTTAAAAAGTGATATGCCCAATACCTTTATTTTATTTTTGAGACAGGATCTCTCTCTGTTGCCTAGGCTGGAGTGCAGTGGCATGATCGTAGCTCACAGCAGCCTCAACCTCCTGAGCTCAAGCAATCCTTCCACCTCAGCCTCCTGAGTAGCTGGGAGGACAGGTGCACACCACCACGCCTGGCTAATTTTTAAATTTTTCGTAGAGGATGGGGTCTCACCATATTGTCCAGGCTGGTCTTGAACTCCTGGGTTCAAGTGATCCTCTTGCCTCAGCCTCCCCCACAAAAAATAAAAAATCTTGCTAGGATTACAGACCTGAGCCACTGCCCCCAACCTACTTTTATTTTAGAACTGAGAGCTTCAGTAAGATCATAACAGGAAAATTTAAAACCTCCCCCATTACTTGTAAAAGAACATCTTTTTGAGAAATTAAAACACTATTTTTTTTTTTTTTTCTAATGAGCAAGGACTCATGAATACAGTGATCACGAATGAGATCCCCTCATGGTGATGAGAATAGCCATTTCAGAAATTACCGCTGAACATAGTAAAGAATACTGGAACTAATAGTTGGTGGTGCAAAATATGATAAATCAAGAGAGTCTGTTTCTGTTACATGTAATAATTTTTTAAGGTAAACTTTTTCTTAAAGTATGAGATACATAAGAGTAAAATAATCATAAGAATACAGCTCTGTAAATATTCATGAAGTGAGCACACCATATAACACCTATATTTAAAAAACAGAATATTACCACTACCTTATAAGCCTTCCCTTCCTCTACCCTTCCAGTCACTATGTTCCACCAAGCAAACGGGATGACTTCTACAGCATACATTAGTTTTACCTGCTTTTGAGTGTGAAATCATATGGCGGCTTTTTCAAAATTTTATTTGTGAGATTTATTTATGTTGTTTGTGCTAACAGTTCATTCAGGCCCATTGCTGTATTATATTTCCACTACATGACTAGACCCCAATTTATCTGTTCTATTTTTGGATTTGTTTCAATTTTACATTTTGGGTATATGTCTTTAGGTGTACGTACACACACATTTCTGTTGGCTGTGTACCTAGAAGTGGGACTGCTGGATCATAGAATGTGCATATGTTCAACTTTTGTAGATGCTGCTAGATGCTTTCCTTAAGTGTTTGTTCTTTATATTCCAGCAGCAGTTTATAAGTTTCATGTGTTCTATATCTTCACCAACACTTGGTGACATTTTTGGTAGAGATGTGCCTCTCCCTATGGTTGCCGATGCTGGTCTTAAACTCCTGGGTGTAAGCAGTCTTTCCAAAGTGCTGGGATTACAGGCGTGACAGGTGTAGCATCACCCCTGGCCAGTAATGTGGTTTTAATTTGTATTACCCTAATAACTAATGAAGTGGAACACGTTTTCATGTATTTACTATTCATTTGGAGTACTAAAAAATTTTTATGACACTTGCATTTTAAAATATTAAACTTTCCTATGTTAAGAAGGGATGTTGTAAATTAGTTGTTTTCTAAAACATTTGGCATAATCATTCAGTCTGTCTCGGTATTTGATAAGTTGTTAAATTCTTCGAAATTTTTTTTTTACTTAATAAAACTGTATTTCAAACCATGAAATTGATTTCAAATGCTACCTTCTAAGTGTTATTAAAACTATTTATTGATAGTAATTTTTGAAAACAAGACTAGAAAAAATGAAGTAGTTTAAACAAACAGTAGTTTTTCCTTCCAGGGAAGTCCTCTCCAGGGAATTTCTTTGCCTGGATGGTCAAGTCCCTTATATACAAAATTTTTCCTTCCAGGGTAAAATTATTAGGCATTGCAGAGGGTATAATTAAAAGTCGATCTGCCTAATTTTAGGTTTACTGGGCAATTACAATCTTATCATTGAACACAGAGTTTGGAAGATTCTTGAGCAGTGTTTTAGAGCTGTTTTTGAGATGGAGAGCAACTTTTCTATGTGCTTCTACATTTTTGAGCCTTCCGTGCACTTCCTTTGGATCTCTGTGACTAATTTCTGGCCAGTGGATTGGGAGTGAAAATAGTATGTGTCACTTTGGCCCGAGGCAGTTAAGCGCTACCTCCTTCTGACCTCTTCTGTTGCAGTGGTGAATATGTACATGTTCTACAGTTTATGTATTAAGCTAGTGTTTGTTGTTGCAGTCAATTTTAAATGACCTGATAGAGTTTCATTTTAGTAAATGGTCTACACATTAAAAAAAAAATACACTGGAGTCCCTGAAATATTTTTATGCCCATAATTTTTTGGGAGTAGAGTGCTGCTTTTTAAAAATACTAGGGTTTGGAGAATATGCTTACGAAGAGAAGTTGGTTTATGATGGGAAAATGAAAAAGGACAAACGTTTGTTTTATCATTCTACCAAATGAGAAGAAAACTTTAACAAAAAGAAATGTTTAAGGTTTCTGATTATCAGAGTTTTATTTGTTTGTTTATTTATTGAGATGGAGTCTTGCTCTGTCGCCCGGACTAGAGTGCAGTGGTGCCACCTCGACTCACTGCAACCTCTACCTCCTGGGTTCAAGCGATTATCCTGCCTCAGCCTCCCAAGTAGCTAGAATTATAGACACCCAGCACCACGCCCGGCTAATTTTTGTGTTTTTAGTAGAGACGGGGTTTTGCCATATTGACCCGGCTGGTCTTGAACTCCTTCCCTTTGGTGATCTGCCTGCCTCAGCTTCCCAAAGTGCTGAGATTACAGGTGTGAGCCACCATGCCTGATCTCAGAGTATATTTATTGTTTACATGAAATCCGATTATTTTCATAACATTAAAGTGATATTAACTAGTTTTGCTTTTTTTTTTTTTTTTAAAAAATTCAATTTAGGAAGGCGGTAACTATCAGAGAGGCATATGACACAGACTGTAGTGGCCCCTTGGTATCCACAGGGGATTGGTTCTAGGTCCCTTGGGGATACCAAATTCCAAAGATGCTCAAGTCGCGGCATAACATTTGCATATATTGTTCTATTGTTATTTTTTACTGTTTTTTTTTTTTTTTTTTTAAATTTTCTATCTGTAGTTGTTTGAATCTGTGGATGAGAAACTTGGGTTCAGAATGGCCTATCACAAACTGAGGATTATGGAAAAATACTGTAGTTTACAGGTATTTTTTTGAATACTGTTAATACACAGATTACTCACAGTCTAATTGGAATAAAAATATTTAGAAAAATAAGGTCCTTTTCATCTTTAATTTCTAATTCTTTGCACAAAAGTAATTTTTTGGGAAAGCTGTTTCTTATACTTGGTTTCATTTTAGAAAGAATTCCCAGCAACCAAAAGTAAGCCTGAGTTTGTACCAAGGTAGGAAGTATTTTACATTTTATCATGTCTGCTAGTCTTCTTCTATTAAATTACTTAAGTAACTTTTTATTATAGGAAATTTGGAAATATGAGATGTTTAACACAAGGAAATGATCTTAAATGGAACAAAACTGGTTAAGAAATTGAAATGAATAAAAAGGCATGTTATGAAAATATGCAACACTCTTATTGACCTAATTAAAATAGCTTATATAAGATTATTGTTGGACTATGTCCTATAAACTTACAAGGGAAATCTTGATTCCCTCTCTTTAACTCCTTATAGTTATTGCCAAGAATAATATTCTTACACATATATTTTTACAAATATGTATGATAGAATT
Organism: Colobus angolensis palliatus; assembly: GCF_000951035.1. NCBI lineage: Eukaryota > Metazoa > Chordata > Mammalia > Primates > Cercopithecidae > Colobus > Colobus angolensis. Next base: position 5,674,944 of record NW_012117377.1, on the reverse strand, counting down.
GTTACTGTAAAAAAGTTTTATTTTTAAAAATATTGGCATGAGAAACAGATGAATGCTTCTTAATAAAGTTTTGAAATAATTATTTATTAGTGTTACTGGAAATGGGTGATTTAGTGTCACTTTTTGGGTCATGTGGATTTGTTTTGAGAGAGAAACAGAGAAACACTCAAGGAAACAAAAATCAACAAAGAGTAACAAAATTTCTGCAGAGGATACAGGTACCTGCTTGCATGAAACAAAGGTCCTATCATGAAAATACTAAAAGTCTTTGAAGAACTAGGCTGGAATTTATACTGCTTGTATTCTTTACTGACGATATAAGGAACATACAGTTATATATGTGATGAAATGAGCATTAATGATACACATTTCCCAGATGTAGGGCTAACACTTCCTTCAAAAATCAGATTTCCAGGTGTTTCATAGCTTGAACAAATATTTTATGAGACCCCTCCACTCAAGTTTTATACCCTAGAACTTAATAAATGTGCCTGGAAAGTTTATGTAGATGAAGGATTGGGGTTTCTAGAGGTCATGGTGTAAGTCATTCTTTCCTACCTGGCCTTTGTACAATATCAGATACAAAATGAAGAGCAAAGATAGAGGCCAGAACGTACCAACTAATGATAGAAGTCCAAGTGGAGGTCTTAGTTTGAGAGCCAAATGACCTGCTGATTGAATTGCAGAACCAGGCCAACTTTTTCAAGCACACTTCATAAATAAGACTGTGCCATAGAGCAGGGGTCTTCTTCTGTAAAGGGCCAGATGTAAGTGTCTTTGTAGGCCTTGTGGTTTTTGTTACAATTGTAGCTACTCTGTGATTGTAATGCAAGAAAATAGATAGGCAACAGGTAAGCTAATGAGAGTTCCAATAAAACTTTATTTAGAAAAACAGGCATCAGCCTTTTGTAGTTTGCTGATCTCTTGCATAGAAGAAAAAGGCACATTTGCATTTTCTGCAGCCTATAGTTTCAACAGGAAAAAAGGGGCCCAGCAGAATCCTGCAAACCAAGGATTTTTCCTCACCCGTTTTTCACCAGAGAAAATACTCCATCTTACCAGAATTAGAGGGAGTAAAGAGAGAGAAAGAAACCTGAAATAATACTAATGAGCTCTCCTTATAAGAAGTGGGGCCAATGCTTTTCTCACAAGTCCCTTGACACTAGAATTTACTCTGTTACTCAGGTATACTGCCCTTCCAGTGGACTCAGAAGAACCTATAAAACACAAAGTATTACTTTGTACTGCATTTTCCAAACTTGAAAGTCTCAGTGTTTTAGTGCTAATTTTGGCATAGTTTCTCTTATTTTTTGGTTAGTCATAGTAAAACCATGTAATGAGCTCCCGGGAAGACCTTCCTCTTCCGGCCACATGTGGTGACATGAGGAGTTGCCTTTGGCATATTTTGGGTAGCTCAGATTACTCTGTGGATTGATTCATATTTTTTGAGTGCCTACAAAGTATGAGGTATTTGGATAAATGCTGGGGATACAATAATGAGCAATAGTGACCCAGTTCTTACCCTCACAAGAGCTTGTGCTGTGTAAGAGAAAGGGCTCTAAAAAGAAAAAGTGATCTCTGATTCGAAACCTGAGGGACTAGCAGCACATGCCAAAGGAGACAAAGTTCAGCATGTTCCGGGATTTGGAGAAAGCATCGTTTACCTGGGGAACAGAGTGTAAGGGGAAAGTGGAGATAGCTGAGGCTGGAAAAGGAGGAGGGAGCCTCGGTTGCAAAACCTCTGCAAGCACTTGGGTTTTGTCAGATCAGTGGGACGTGGTTGAGGGACTTTAAAGACATAAGATGATGTGAATGATCTCTATTTTTGAATATATTCAGTCTAGGTTAGAAGAGGCAAAAATTGAAGACTTATAGTTGTACTGTTCAATAAGGTAGCCGTGGGCCAAAGTGGCTGCTGAGCACCTGAAAGGTAACTAGTGTGATGAGGAGCGAGTTTTACAGTTTAGTTAACTTTGATTTAAAAATTTAACTTACAATTTTGGGCAATATGTTTTCCTTTAACTTTAGTATTTTGATTGGACTACATTTCATGTAAGCTATTGAAAATTTAGAGTCCCAATCGACCTATATTATAGTGTAAAATTCACACTTGATTTTGAGTTCATGGCATAAAAAACAAGAATGTAAAATATCTCAATTTTTTCTAGTGGTTGTATGTTGAAATGATCATATTTTGGATGTATTTGGTAAAATATATTATTCAATTTAATTTTACTCTTTCTTTTTGCTCTTTTATGTATGGCTTTTAGAAAATTTAAAATTGTATGTATGTGTCACATTATGTGTCTTATTGGACTACTCTGGCCTGGTACCAGTTCAGAGGCTCTCATAGGAATCCAGATGAGAGATCACCATGATCTATACTAGGGTTGGGGCAGCAGCATAAGGTGGGTGAATTTGGGAGTGATCTAGGAAATAAAACACAGGATTTGCCATTTGATTAAATGAGAGAGATGGTGAATTCGTTACCAGGCAGGAAAAGGGAACCTCCAAGCACAAAAATACAAGAAAATATATGGTAGCGGAATGGCAGATTCAGACATGTAAACAAACAAAAACAATGCACGTTATTTTTTATTGACAAACTAAAATAACATAGTTAAAACAGTACTCTTCTACCATTGGATTTTAGCATTTTTAATGTTTGCTTTTTAGTATATACTACCTACTAATTGCTTCCTTAGAGTTACATAATTTTGCATGTCTTAGATTGTAACTGAACACTAGATTTTACAACGTAATGGTTTACCGTCTTTATTTCCGTGTCATTTTCTAGTCATCCTCAGCCAGTACTAAGTGGGAAGTGGGACTGGAGACGTTTATGTATACTTTTGAGCACATAAATTCTCTAAACATCTTCACATTTGATAATATAAAATTTATTTACATTTTCTTTAAGATGAAGCTTATTCCTTCTTAAAAGAACAAGTACTTTATTTACACGTGACGGTTTACTAGACCCCTCCCTAAAGTTGAAGCCCTAACAGTATCTGATGAATGTTAAACGTCTACTACTTTCCTTCATTGTCCTCCTAAGAAATAAGATGCATTTCTAGCTTCATTTTCCAGTCTCTTAAGCTTATGAAAGTAGTCGAGACAGTTTGTTGACCCCAAAGAGACCTTTTAGTCTCTGGCTTGTTAGACAACAGGGTCTGTACTCTTCATTGGCATTCAGATCACAGGCAGCCACTGGGCTCAGTGCAAAGCCAAGCACAGCTTTAGGATTTAGACAAAGCCACCCTGGCAAAGGAACCCAGTTGTCAGGGTAGCTGGCTGTATTGTAAAGAACTGTTGCATAATGGAGAGACCAAGTAGAACTATTAGGATGCAAATGTGAAAAAAATGGTGGAGCTAACCTGCAAAAACAAACATTTCTTTTTTGGTGAAGAGTCTAGTCATTGTTGCTTTCGTCTGTTTTAACTTCTCTGGGCCAGGGATGTAGTTGGTGCAATTTGAGCATATTAGTTATCTTCAGTCATAATGCTACCCTATATTACTTTAAAATGAACAGTTAATTTGTAGGAAGAGACCACAGTACTTCAATGTTTTGGAATCTTTTCATAATTTATAAGTGCTCTACTTTAGATCAATTTTATATGTGATTTTTATTCTAGATTAGATGGGAAATCATTTTTGCTCTTGATTTTATTTCATCTGATTTATAACAAAATATCGTTCTAATCATTGTCATCCAATGACTTCTCCCAGTGGATTCTCATAAGTTGTCCTATTTATTGTAGAATTTTTGGCTCAAGAGGAAAGCTATTGAAATCCTTGAAACAAGAATTGCTTTATTTTACTGATGTCTTAAGGAAGTCTACCCTGTCCCTTTTCTCCTTTTCACTTTCGTTTGTTTGTTCATCCCTGCATTGAGTGCTCACTTTTTCTTTTGCTTTCTACTTCTTCCTTAGTTCTTTCTACTTTTCATCTTTCTTCGCAAAACATTATAGAACCCACACTTTGATAAATGCTGTGGTAGGGAAAAGGAAATAATACTAGTAAGAAGAAGAAGGAATATCAGAAGGGGCTCCTAACCTGGATTTAGGAGTCAAGGAATAACAATTACACCCGTGCCTTACTGAGCTGTTACTACATGCCAAGCACTATTTTAGGTGTTTTACCTGAATTAATCTCATTTAATTCTCACAGCAACCTTATGAGGAAAGCGCTATCATCCCAATTTTGCAGGTGAGTATGAGGCACAGAGAAATAAAGTGACTTACCCAAACTCACATTTTATGTATGATAGAGCCAAGAAAGGCTTTCTAGAAGGTTTGAGTGTGAAGCTGAGATCCAAAGGTAGAGTAAGAGTTGCCTGGTTGGTACACTGCGAATGGAAGCAGGTTATGGGAAGAGGGACCAGCAAAAGTGTGACAGAAAGGACTCTTGCACCTTTCTGGAAGTGAAAGTAGATTAGTAGAGTTTGAGAGATTCTGTGAGAAAGGGACTAGTGAGAAATGATGCTGGAAAGATTAGTCTGTGTTCAGATAATTTACACATGTTATTTGTGTGTGATGGTTCATTTATTCAGCAAATACTTGTATCTATGAAATGGCAGTTACATGGCTGTTATCTGTTGGGAAGGTGGAAAGAAAATAGCAAAATAGGGGTGGCATACATCTAGATGGAGTTACATTGACTTTGAGGTGTTTTAAAGTAGATGAATCTTAAGCAAAGTCTTAGTACGTCTGTTTTGTTTCAAATCAACATATGCCCTGACTTTCTCATTTTGTTATGAGGCTTCCATTTCCTTATCTTTGAGCTTAGTACTTGCAAGGCTCCTAATTTCTTTAAGATTGCCGTATAATACCATTCACTTCATTCTTGTTTTGGTTTGCCTTTGAAACAGCTTTAAGAACAAAATATCCCTATAGTTGTTATTTTTCTGACTTTTAAAGCTTTATTGGTAGAGCCGTTCTTTTTTCTAATTCTTGCTTTTCATTTTCTTCCAGGACTATGATTCCTTTAGCCTTCTTTAGTTCCTTTCTTTCTAGTAAATTCCATTAATGTTGGGCATCAAATACAGCCATTTAAGGCCTTTTGTGTTTTTCCTGACCTCAGTTTTTTGGAATCTGAAGGTTGATTTATCACTACTGACAATGATTAGTAATTGTAATTTCTAACATTGATTGCTTACTATGGTATGTGCCAGGCACTATGCTAATTGATTTATATAAAATAATTTAAGCTTTATAACAACTTTCTGTGGTAGGTGTTACCAAACTATTATCATCCAGTTTTCCAGTGAAAGAAATGGGAGTTTCAGAGAGATTAATGTTATCCAGGTTACACTGAAAATAAGTGACAGAGCCAGGATTTGAATCCATGTATTTGACTACAGAGCATATACTTTTTACCCCCATCTCAAGCTTTCTGTCTAGCACTTGCATTTTCTTATTTTTACAGATTAAAAAAAGTATGTGGCAGATGGTTTAGGCTAAATATAACCAAGGCTAAATGCATCTCCCCCTAAATTACTTACCACTGTACTTAATATTTATTTAGGATGTATTTTGTGTTTAGCACTAGCAAAAGGAAGTAATTTTACTTTTTAATAATATTTGAAATACTTACTTTGAACTTCAAATTCTTTCTCCCATTCTTTTTATTCTTCCATGGCACTGTCTCAAACACCTGTCATTGGCTTCTCTTCTCTACAGTTTGACCCATTAGTTGGGTTTACATTTGTTTCCCACAGGTGATTGTGGCGAGCATGCACCCATTTTTGCAGCTGTCTAATAAAAAGGTGGATGCTAACTCATGCTAATGTTTGTTGCTAGGTATGCCACAGTAGACTGTAATAAAGAAAAATGGTGAAAAACATTATGAGAGGAAACACAACAAAATATTTTTCTGGGTATAAAGTAATGTTACAAATTGCTTTTGGTGTGAGTAGCCTGTTGTTAAAGTTTCAAACATCATACTTAGATGATATGTTTAGAAACATCTTGAAAAATAGTCATGTGGTGCCGAATGATGTTTCAGTCAGTGATGGACTGCATATATGACAGCGATCCCATAAGATTATAATGGAACTAAAAAATTCTTACTGACTAGTGACATAACATCATAGCACAGTGCATTACGTTTTTATGGTGATGGTGGTGTAAACCAACCTATTGCATTGCCAGTTTGGTATAAAAGTATAGCACATACAATTTTATACATTTCATAGTACTTGATAATGATAATAAATGTGTTACTGGTTTATGTATTTATTATACTGTTGTCATTTCAGAGTGTACTCTCTCTACTTACTTTTTTTTCCTTTTTTAAAGGTTAACTGTAAAACAGTCTCATGCAGGTCCTTCAGGATGTATTACAGAAGAAGGCATTGTTATTGGAGATGACAGCCCCATGCACATTATTGCCCCCAAAAGCCCTCCACTGGGACAAGATGTGGAGGAGGACAGTGATATTGATGATCCTGACCCTGTGTCGATCTAGGCTAATATGTATGTTTATGTCTAAGTTTTTAACAAAAAAGTAAAAAAAAAATTTTTAAATAGAAAAAAGCTTATAGAATAAGGATATAAAGAGAGAAAATATTTTTGTACAGCTGTACAGTGTATTTGTGCTTTAAGCTAAGTGTTATTACCAGAGTCAAAAAGCTAAAACATTAAAAAGTTGATAAAGTAAAAAAGTTATAGTAAGCTAAGGTGAATTTATTACTGAAGAAAGAAAAGTATTTTCTGATTGTAGCCTAAGTATACAGTGTTTATGAAGTCCACAGTAATATACTAGACCTTCCTATTCACTCACCACTGATTCACCCAGAGTCACGTGTAGTCCTAACAAGCCCCATTCATGGTAAGTGCCCTAGAGAGGTGTACCACTTTTTTTTTTGTTTAACCCTGTGTACTGTATTTTTACTATACCTTCTCTGTGTTGAGATTTGTCTAGATACGCAGATAACATTGTGTTGGAACTGCCTGTGGTATTCAGTGCAGTGACATGTTGTTCAGGTTTGTGGCCTGGAATCTGGCTGTTTCTGTGCTGTTCACTTGGTGAGGAAACTGCCTCATGATGCATTTCTCAGAATGTGTCCCCATCATTAAGCAATGCCTGACTGTAATGGAGTCATGTGACCTGGTATTCTTTTTCCTTGTCATAGTTCACACTGTATATTTTTAAATAGTACTTCAGCGTTTCAGTTTATTTGTGAACTTTGATTTGTGCACTCATTTACACATTCATACATACATTCATTCACTCCTTCATAAATTCTTTACTGATGAAATATTATTTCCTGGAAGTGCCAGTGAGGTACAGGCGACACAGCAGTACACTGCTGAAATAGCCACAGCCCTCATGGACTTCACAGCGCATTTATCACTGGATTGGATTTAAGAGAATTAGCGACTTTTTTTCTGTTGAGAGTTCATGCCATATTTGACTTTTGGATTTTCTGAGATTTCTATTAATACATTTGAAAATCTTGGTTTTAGAATTAGACTGATGGTTACAGGTGTACCTCAGTGTATTGTGCTTTGTTTAATTGCACTTTGCACATATTGCATTTTGTACAAATGGAAGGTTTGTGGCAACTCTGTTGAGCAAGTCTGTCTGTGTCATTTTTTCCAACAGCATATGCTCACTTCATTAGCATTTTTGGCAAAAAGTTTTTAATTAAGATACGTACTTTTTAAAAGACATAATGCTGTTGCACATTTAATAGACTATAGTGTAGTGTAAATATAACTTTTATGTGAGCTGGGAAACCAGAATTTCATGTAACTTGCTTTATTACCATATTTATTGTAGAGGTCTGTAACTGAACCCAGAAGCTGTCTGAGATATAACTTGTATACAGATTTTGATTTGGTCACTACATATGTTTATGACTGTTAGGTTATACTTATTGGCATTCTGAAATTTTCCTTTTTTCACTTAGTATTGTTTTTGTGCTCTGTCCGTGTGCAATGTAGTTACAGCTGTAGCTAAAGCTATTGGTAGGTTATGCCTTTTAGCTGCTGTATAGTATTCCATTTGAATATGTAGTACTACTTTTTGTTTATTCTTTGATAGACTTTTAGAGTATTTCCCCTTTCCCTCTTCTAGTCAGTTAATACCACAATAATTGAGGTCTCTTATGAGTCAAAACTTTAAACAGCTTTGAAAAAGAACAATCTTTTGTCTCATTAATGTATATTTTAAAATAGAAGTATTTGAATTTTACCTTTAGTATTTTTGATATTTTGCAGAAAGTTCCGGTTGAGTTAGTTTAAATTGAGTCTAGTTTGTGAGCTTTTCATACCTCACCAGTAAAAGTCCTGAACTGGTCATTTTACTTGGAGTGTATGAATTGGCATAGCACAGTACTGAACAGGTAAAAGGAAACAAAGTATAGGAAAGCAGCTAATTATAGTAATTGCAGCTGGTTTCAAAGTACTTCTAACAGTTTGTGCATAATGCTTACTTGAAAGCATCAAATGGGTGCTAGTTGTGAAATAGAACACCTGTTTGTTGTTGAGCATGTGTTTATGCAGATGATCGATGTTGTCAAAGCACCTTGATGTAGAGTAGTCCTGTTTACATTTACATTCTCCCCAAAGGATTAACAGTGTTCTCTCAATAAATTTGCAGTCTATTCTCCTCTCAAAGGCTGCTGTTTGGAGGGTGTGTGAAAGAGGCAACAAGTGCTTGCTAATCACTTGAATGTACATAATGAGCTACAGTCTGCTGCACTGGATTCTTGTAGAACCATAACAATACTGATAGGCAAATGCACGTAACAATAGATGTGTGACCATATAGTCCTTGAGAGTGCTTGTTGTTTGTTCATTGGTGTTTATTATTTATTTTTCTCAACATGAGTTAAATTTTTATTATCAGTACACAAACTCTTTTTCTGTTCTTTTAAATAAACCAGTGTGTTATATAACAACTCTGTCATCACTGAGAAGCAGTGTTGTAAATTTCTAGACTACCTAGAGTCTCAGGGTATTGTTTAAAAACCCATTTGCTGTATTTAGTAATTCCAAAGATTGAGAAACATCCAGTCAGCCACCATCTCTTCCCTTTGGTAGACTCAGCAAGGGAGTGGGGAAGCTTTTTAATGGGAAAAAGAGGCAGCTTTAGGTATGCTCTGGTTGGAAGGCTGTTGGCATAGGAAAGCTGGAGGTGTGGGTATCTTGTGTGACTGGTCTGGGGAGCATCTTAGCTTTTTCTGTTTGGTCCTGGGTTGTTATTGCCCAAGTCCTGACTGTTCTGGGCTCTTGGCTACAGAGTTTGTGGTTTGCCATCCTGCGTTGGTTGCAAAGGTTGTGGCTCAGAGTTCTGTGGTTACACATAATCTCACTGTTGTCCATTTTATATTCAGCCTCTCAGTGGGTAGTGTTGTTAAGATGAGGCGAAATTTATTTAGAAAAAGATGTAAATCTATAAGAAGAACAATATTAAGTAAACAATGTAGATGGCATGTGAATATAACAAATTGTGAAGGTGGTAAATGAAATTAGGAAGAAAGGAAAAACTGTTACATGGTAATTACATATGAGGCATTTCACTGAGTGTTTTCCCATTTTATTTCATTTTATCCTCTTCAAAGCTCTATAAGTACAGTATCATAATCCTGAAATTATAAGTGAGGATTCTGAGGGTTAGCGAAGTAGATTGGTCCGTGGTTGCACAGCTAATAAATGGGAGCTAGAATTCCAACCCAGAACTTGCTGACTTGAGCTTACTGACTTGAACTCACTGACTTTTGACTCTAAAAAGAGGCACAAACTATTAGTTTACAAATGTGATCATTCCATGAACTGAGACTTTTCAGTGCTTCACTTCTAGTGCCTTCTATTTCTCCTCACAGAACACTCTTTTTGGATAAAGAGGGTTTAAAAAATAATCTCTCTATTGATTTTTAAATAGCTGCGGTGGCTAGTTTCCAAGTCTGCAACTATGTACTTCCTTGTCTCAAGTTGGCCTCACTGTGTGCATAGAAGACGCCTTGGCTTATCCTAGTTACTGTTGCTCTACTGAGACCATCCAGTAAGAGTGACTCAGAGCTTGCTCATTACCTCTTCTTGCCCCTTAGTTCTTGTTGTATATCAAACCAAGTGTTTTCTAAATTCTTGTAGACTCTTTGTTCTCTGTTGCCTTATCATTGGTGATACTGCATGCCATTTATCTTAAAAGTATGGATGGTAGAAAACATGAACTGCTACAACATCATAATATATAGCCACAGCAGGCTATTATATATTTTTTTGCTTTCATTTTGGCTTGTGGTAGATACTTGCATATAAGATTTTATGCTATGAGCAGAAATAATCGAAATGTCATGGGATCCTTCAGGTGTCACTTTGCCAGCCGGGAACCTCTGTGGCCTGTGGCGCTTTTGCTTGAGTTTCGCTCACTCCCCCTGTGCTCGTTCCACCCACTCAGCCCGGCAGGCTGCACTCAGTTTGCCCAACCTGGATCGCACACCTGACGAGGGCAAGCCAGGCTCAGAGCAGTGAAGGGTGTGTGAAGAGAGCTAACACAGGGTGCGGCCACAGTGCGCAGCCAGGCGTGCTGGCTGCTGTGGTGGGCGGGCAACTCTGGGTGCTGGCACAGGTGCCAGCTCCTTGCCAGACTGCAGCTGGACCAGGTGTGCCACACGCAGTTTCTGGTGCAGGTGCCTGGAAGAGGGGGATGCGGTGGTACCCACAAACTTGGGGATGCCAGCAACTGCAGAGCCTCAAGGAGTGGGTGAGGCATGCTCTCTCATTCTCGCCACCCGCGGCTTGGCGAGCAGGGGGAGCATGTTTCAGCTTGTTCAGTCCCACCACCTCACCCCAGCCGGTGGCTCCCAGGCTGGCCCAGCTCCACCGCCACTTCCTGTCACATGGGGCAGCTGTCTAATGCAGGCAGAAGGCAGGAGGTCTATAGTGTTACAGCTCTGGCTCAGGAAATCCTGAGATCTGGGCCCCCAGAAGTCACTGCTCTTCATTCCTGCTGTCCAGCAAATGGGAGCATGTCACCATCCACAGTTCGGTGAGCTGTCCAGGAAAGCGTTGCAGCCCTGTTCATGCCCACTGTTGGGTGGGTCCTGAATTCTGGCCCTTTGTCCAGGAAGAATGAGGTTATGTGGACAACTGGAAGGTGAGCAAGGTGAAGTTTTACTGAGTGACAGAACAGCTCAGCAGAGAGGAGACCCAAAGTGGACAGACAGCTCCTAAGGGTATTCCTGACTTGTGTTTGAGTTCAGCTGAAGCTGGGGTTTTTATGGGCACAGAATGGAGGAAGTGCATGCTGATTGGTCCATGGGCAGGAGGAAGTGCGTGCTGAGTGGTCCATGGGTGGACCTGGAAAAAACACCATTTGATTGGCTGAAAGGCATAAAGGAAATTCTCCCTCCAGGTTGTGGATTCCACCTGGAACTGACAGCCAGGTTTTCAGGCTTCATGCTGTGTGTGGCCTGAAGGTTGGGTTTCACTGGGGACCTGTCCCAGTCTGCCTAGGAGTTTGTCTGCCTCCTGCCACTATCACAATTTAATTTCTGAAATACACAAATATTTAAAGCTCTTAGGAAGGTGTCAGTAGAGAGACTTGGAAAATACAGGCAAGATGGAAGTAAATTATTCTGGTAATAAAATAACCCATTCTCATTAGGGAAAATGAAAAATATACATAAAGAAGAACACTATAATCTATAATCTATTGTCCAGAGATATTACTAATATTTTATGTCTCCTTAATCTTTTGTCTATGCACATATTTTTATATTTTTAAAATCAAACATTTGGAATTTTATATCTTGCTTTTTTTCTCTTAATATTGTAAACATTTTCCCATATCATTAAGGACTTTTAATAGCATTTTTATAATTATTTGCCTAACAGTTCTCCCTGATCATTAGACAGTTAAGATAGATTTCAGATCTTTTTTTTAAGGTAGACTTTTGTGCGTGAAATTACTGGCTCAAAGGATATGGTTACTTTCATGTCTGTTTATAATCTATGAGGCACTTGATTTTTTTACTGGAAAGTTGTACCAATTTATGTTCTCACCATATTCTCATGCTTTAAACTCAGTGCATATGCTCTTATTTTCACTAGTATTTTGAATTCCATCCTTTTAATCTTTTCAAAATCTCAACTTTAATTATTCCCTCTCTTGTTACCAGTCTATCCCTCTCTGCTTTATCGTTCACACCAGCATATAAAGGTGCAGTAGTATCTTCCATCCTAAAAAGAAAAGCCCCCTCTTGACATATTACTTCCCATTCCACTACTGCCTCTATTTCTGCTTTCCTTTTAATAAAATTTATTGCATGGTTTGTCCACACTGGCATCTTTCATATTCTCACCTTGTAGTTAATTTTCTGCTCTAAATTCTAGTTTATTTGGACTTCTTACCCTCTGAAGAGTCTAGTAAAAATCGTTGACATCTGCGTGAACATTTTTCTCATTCTTTTTCTCCATCTCTTAACACCATTCAGCACAAGTAGCAACTCAATTCTCGAAACCCAGTCTTGGTTTCTCCTAACTCGTTGGCTCTTCCTTTCTGATCTTTTATCATTTCTTGATACACTACCTGATGCCTGCGTATTGGAGAGCCATGTGACTCCATCTAGGACTCCTCTCTCTAAGGATAAACTAAGTTTCCCTGAAGTCCTTTTGGTCTCTAATAACTCTTTTCCTCTTCTGGGATGTCTGGCATATAACTCTTGCCTTAGAGTGTGTAGACTGCATGACTGCAGATGAGTTTGTGCTTTTAGTGACATGTACTTTAAAACTCATTGATCTTAGTTTTATTAAGGCTTTAGATTTTTGAAAATTTTCTTTCAAGTGGTTATTCTTGGAAATGGTGAAGAACTGATAGCATATGACCAGACAGTTTTTCTGCAAAAGCATTGGGATTGCCTGTCTTGTCCTGTTTCCGTAAAGTGTTAGGTGAAATAAAAAGTTGTATGATCTAAGTTCACAATTGCTAGTATGATGCATTAGCACGCTGTAAGTTCACAAGAACTCCTTGCATTATATTCCTGAATGATTAAAACTTAAACTGGCATAGTATCCAGTTCTAGCTGCCCAAGTGTCTCCCTCACGACCTATAGATAGGAGTTTATTGCCTGTCACAGAAAGAGCAAACACCACCTGGTTAGAACTTTGGCAGTGTCTTGGAGGGAAGAAAGCAAGGAGAGTATGTACTGAGAATCAAAGCTTGGTTGAGGTTGAGTCAATATTGGGGGTGTGTGTGTTTGATTAGGATTGGATGATGACCATTATGCAACAGCAAGGGATTCAAAGAATCTTACATGCTGTTGGGGCTTTCTATTGAAAAGTTGATGTGTGTTTCAGGAGTTTGCTGTAATGAACAATCAAACCATTTGCCAGGGTGAGGCTCTCTCTGAATAGTCAAGTCATGTTAGTGGACACTGTGAGTTGTTTAGGGAGTTGGTAGTTTTAGTCTTCACGTTGTATGTGGTTTCCGTTAAACTATTAATGTCATAGGACTACAGCATATTACTTCAAGCTCTTAGAATGGCTTTCACTTATTTTTGAGAGATGTAACTGAGTGCTATTTATAGTTAGGTCAATTCTTATAAAACGCCAAAATCTCTCTATGCCTAAATGTCAAATCAGTATTATAATTATTATTTTTGTAAACTACTAAGATTATATCAAATTTTTTAGTTTGATACTTACAAAATAGTTATGATTTTTTTCTTGGTTCTCTTTTTTTTCTTTGCTAGAAAGACTTTGAACTCTAAGGGTGGAGGTTCCTTTTCTGTAGACTTAAGAAAGAGGATGTGAAACTTGGTTTCATGAGTTCTAAATATCCCAAGTTATTGTTGCAAGAATAGGGTTTTCAGTTTTGGAATTTCAACCTGTAAATTTGAAGAGTAAGAGTCCTTATAATAATAAACTTTTGGGGCTGGAAGCAGTGGCTCACACCTGTAATCCTGGCACTTTGGGAGGCTGAGGTGGGAGGATCACTTGAGGCCAGGAGTTCTAGACCTTCCTGGGCAACATAGCAAGACCCTGTCTCCACAAAAAGTGAACAAAATTAGCTACGCATGGTAGTGTGTGCCTGAAATCCCAGATACTTTGGAGGATTGCTTGAACCGGGAGGTCGAGGCCGTGTTGAGGTTGTGCCGTCACACTGTAGCCTGGGCAACAGAGCAAGACCCTGTCTCAATCAATCAACTAACTTACTTTTGGTATTGTAGGCTGGTTTATAAAGGCTGACCCTAGGATTAAATGTTGTCTTTTGTCTGCCCTTTATTTTTCTTCCCTTAACAGATGCTGAGTCGAGCTGCCTCGTCCTGATTTTGACCCACAGTGTGTATTCAGCCTCAGCACTTATTATGTAGGTTAGGCTCCTTTTAAATGTTAATGGTTCACATTTATGTTTGTGTGAATTGCTCATTTTCTGTCATAACCTGGGGGTATGGAAGAAATCTGTTGAAGACCAAGAAAGTAGGCTTTACCACAATACTGACATCCCTCTTCTCAGCTCAGGCAGGGAGCCTTGGCTAGGCCACCTATTGCCACTGCCTAAGTAGAAGGTGATTGGCAGAATCCTGTCTGCTTTGCTTTGACTTTTCATTGCTAGAGTTTGTTGAAGGATGCCAGATGTTTGGGAAAACAAGTTTCTTTTTACTTTGTATCCCTATTCTTACCATATTCTTACCTGCTTTTTCATGAGGATGCCCTGGCTTGTAAGAAAAAGCAAGAAAAATAAAAATATAAATTTGATTCTTAATTTGAGCATTCTGACCCATTTTCAGCTTTATATATCCTTGGTCCATTTTTCTTCCTGTTATTTTGACAACTGTCATGGCTGTGGGACTGAGTGCTTGTTCGTAGATAAAGAACTTTCTCTTGGGTTGAAAAAGAGAATGTTGGTTGATGAGAAGCTACAGACTAAGATTTTCAGGAAAATTGATAACTTCTTTTGAGAATTTACTGTTGTAAGTTATAGAAACTGAACTTAAATATTACCAAACAACCATATTAAATATTTGCCATATTTTAGGTTGTTCCCTGCATTGAGTTCACTTTGTAGTTGTAAAATATTTTTACATTTAGTAGGTAGATCAAATAATATTAACCCCACATTTTTTTCCGACAGGTTAAAAAAACACCTGACTCTTCATCCTGATAATTTTTCCAGATTTTATCACTGGAATTTACTTATACATCCTTTAATACCTAAATAATCAGTCTTGTTCTGTTATTATCTGCCTTTCATAAATAATTGAAATGGATTTGGCTTACATATTGAGGCGTGGGTTATCCTCCAGTTGGAACTCTAAATTTATCAAACTGAAGATCCGTTATAATGCCCAGCAACAGAATAATTAAAACAGATTTGAAAAGATGCGTAGTACCCACCAGCACGCTAGACATTAATGTTGGAGGTATTAAATTCCAGATCTGCCTGCACTAGGCATTTGTGAGAACTAACCTTTTAAAAAGGTCAAGCTTTCCTATTCTATGAAGTACCAGATCAATGAGTGAATGTGAATAAACACCTTTCTGTGTGTACTTTTAGCTATTACTTTGAAAATTGTAACAACATATATATTGCTTATCCATTTTGAATCAACTGTGACATCTTTTAGCCACGTATATGTGGCATATGTATTTTTTTCATTAAATCAGCCAAATTATATAAGCCAGTTATCGCTTTCACTAATTTTTCTTGGCAATGGTGTTTTGAAAGAATTAAATATATTGGAACTGTGTATTGAAATAGTCAAAGTGACCTTCAAAAGGAATGTAATGATCTGAAACATATTTTATCTTATTTAGTTGTCACAAGGACCTTATTTGGGTGGTTATGCCCTGACCCTTAACCCTTGCAAATCTCCTTATTCAGTGAGCAGTGTTACTGTTGAGGTATATTATTCTTGTCTCTGAAGTAGAGACACACAAATGGCTGAGTTCTGTTCTGTTATCCTGCTAGATTAGTCACATATTCCTGGAGAGTGGTGGTATAATTGTTTTTCCTGCATCTTTGCAGATAACATGATGCCCCCATGGAATACCTCACTCACTCTAGTCACTGGTGAAGTCCTGCTCATCAACCCTTCAAGTTATAGCTCAAGTTTCACCTTTTTTTATCTTGTCTTCCCTTGTCACCATTTGAAAGTAAACTCTTCCCTCTGAAACTGTCCGCACTTTCCAGAATTTTCTTACTGCCCTTATTGCAGTTTCATTTCTTTCTCTCTCTCTCTTTTTTTCTTTAAAGACAAGGCCTTGCTCTGTCTCTGAGGCTGCAATGCCGTGGCCCTGTCGTAGCTCACTACATCCTCAAACTCCTGGACTCAAGCGAACCTCCCGGAAGTACGGGCATGCATCGTCATGCCAGGCCAATTTAATTTTTTTTTTTTTTTCTCTAGACAAGGTCTTGCTATGTTGCCCAGACTGGTCTTGGACTCCTGGCCTCAGGTGATCCCCCTGCCTCAGCCTCCCAAAGTTCTGGGATTATAGGTGTGAGCCACTGTGCCCAGCCCTACTTTTGTTTCTTGTGTACCTGATTTTCCTTCTATATTGTAGGATATTTTATAACAATAGTTGCCTTTTTTTCATCTTTTTTTCCCTCAGAAACGGATATGTATTTTTTTGGTCAGAGATTTGAATGATTTAAGAATAATTTTAATTGAAAATTCAGTTTTTTCTCCCAGGAGATACTCAGCTCTTAAGTTAGTATTTCTTAAAGGGAAGGCGATAGTCCACCTGTATTAGAACCCCCTTAATCCTTGGTAAAAATGTAGTTTTCCAGAAAATGAAATTAGAACTGGTAGATCTGGATCCTAGAAGATGGCTGCATTTGTATTAAGTAACATGGTAAGTCATATTTACATGAAAACTTAAGACTCATTCCCTTAAATTATTATGGAAATCAATAAACATTAAGATACCATAAGTCTTACAATGTAGAAAAAAATTCTCTTTGCATTTGAAAAAAATATGCCTTTGGACACTAACTTCCTTATTGATTCTCAGTTTTTGGTCTTTATTACTGATTTGCTCACCTAATAGTTTCTGATGTATGTAGGTTTAAGGAACTAAAAATAGAGATATTACTGACTGAAATAATAAGTACATAAAGCAGAAAATGGTACAACTGCACACCCAGTAATGCGTAGACTTACCTTTTTCTGGATTCTTTGTTTTTTCTTTTTTTCCTCAATTTTTCTAGATTTTGGCCTAGCTTGTATTATCTCATTTGTTTGTTTGGTGTAACTTTTTCTTGTGAGGACTGCAGGGATGAGGGTCTTGTTTTCCTCTCCTGTGTCACACAGAATTGTTACAGTGGGTTAGTAAAGCATTTCTGAGTAACTTGAGGATTCTTTATATGTTTGTTATAAAATGAAATTTGTTGTATCTGACTCGGAAAATAAGGATGTAAATTTCATAGGAATTCATTTTAAATGAAGTTTCTTGAGAGAGAAAGCTTTAACTTGAATTTTGCAGTAGCATCTAAAACGAAGCCAATGAAAACACCTTTTTTTCCCCAGACAGATATTACTCAGGCTGGAGTGCACTGGAGCATTATGGCTTACTGTATCTTCCACTTCTTATGCTCAGATGGTCTTCCACCTCACACTCCCAAGTAGCTGGAACTGCTGGCAGGCTCCACTATTCTTGGCTAATTTTTTTTGTGTTTTTTTGTAGAGACAGGCTCTTTACCTCATGTCGTGTCCTCAAGCCCTCCCGCCTTGGCCTCCCAAAGTGCTGAGATTATATGCATGAACAACAGTGCTTGGCCTCAGTGGAAACACTTTATTCTTGATTGTGCCATTTTCCATAGGGGTTGGTGGCTGGATTGTACTTTGTAGTTGTGAAAGTAATGGTGAGGTAAAGGCTTTGAGTCTGGGGATCAGATCCTTGAATCAGTAGTAATATAAGTGAGAAGTATTAATGTGACATAGTGAATTATCTATAATTTCTAGAAAACATTTAACTTGCATTCTTAGATCTGGAGATGGAGGGCCGGTTGATTCAGACTACATTGGCTTCAAAGTGATAAATTCTATATTCGCCTCTACTAGGACATATAGAAAAAGAAAATAGCTTCGAAAGTATGGCTCTTTCTTTCTTCTTTTTCTGAATAGTGACAACAGGCATCTATGAATAGTGATGAATTCAGGAAAACTCCTAGGCTAGACGTTATCTTGACAGTTGGTGGACAGATGCTCCTGATTTGAGTGTGAGACTGAGGTATTCAGAAAGCACTTCAAAACACTCTCCTATGCCAGCTAACATTATTTTCATTATATTGTGATTGAGTTTTTAGTTGCTTTGTAATAATCCCTCAGATAAAGGGCCTGTGTGAGCTGGGAAAAGTATTTATGATTTATAACAACATAATAGTCATTTTTATAAATTGTTTTTCAGACCTTATTATTACTTATAAACTAATGTATTAAAACACATATTAACAATTTCACCTTGAACATTTTAAATGAAAATAACAGATCTTAATGTTTAAATGAAAAGTGGCCTTGATAATTTTGAAAATGGGTGCCCAGACTTACTGCATTTCTTCAGAAAGATTAATTGCTTCCTAGACAAGTTTCTTATGGTGATAGTTGTTTTTATATTGTGCATGTCTAACATAATATTTGAGGTGTAATTTGCCATGGTATTTCTTTTTCTGAGTTAGTTGATGTTTTATTGAAGACATGAAATGTTACGTGATTCTCTCCATTTAGGAAAAAATTTTCCATCTTTTTCAGTGGGGATTGGGCAGGTCATTCTCATTCAGAGTTCTCTAGTTTAGAATTTGTTCTTCTTCGTCTGAAGGAAGTTGTTGACTTTCTCTGTGTATTGTAAGGGCCTTCTTTAACGTCATGCTTTGGTCTCGGGGGTGATGATCACTAGAAATGGTGAAGTTTTGTGATGGGGGAAATGCCTTTTATAAAGCAAATTTTGGCAATTATGTTGTTTTTCCCTTAGCATTTTATTCATATGCATGTCCTCAGAAGCATGCACAGAATATTTAGAAATGTTAAAATTTAGATGGAGGTGCTTTAATGGAACTTTGTATTATAAAGTACATTTAGGTTGTTGCTGTTTTAATGTGTATCTTTTTCTCTGAAGTCTTATAGTATAATGTTTCTTTTTTATGATAACCAGTTCAAATGTAAGCATAATACAATAAAACCTTAAGCTCACAGTCTAGTCCTTGCAACACGAATATAGCAGATGTGTCAAAATATATGAATTGTTCTTTTTGAGACGGAGTCTCGCTCTGCCCCCCAGGCTGGAGTGCAGTGGCCAGATCTCAGCTCACTGCAGGCTCCGCCTCCTGAGTTTATGCCATTCTCCTGCCTCAGCCTCCCGAGTAGCTGGGACTACAGGCGCCTGCACCTCGCCCGGCTAGTTTTTTGGATTTTTTAGTAGAGACGGAGTTTCACCGGGTTAGCCAGGATGGTCTCGATCTCCTGACCTCGTGATCCGCCCGTCTCAGCCTCCCAAAGTGCTGGGATTACAGGCTTGAGCCACCGCGCCCGGCTGAATTGTTCTTAATGTTAAACTTTTGTTTGTGAGAATAACGTAACACCTACTGTGACTTCTACTAAGCTGTGTAAATTTTAATGACTGTAAAATTAAAATGTATTCATAGCCAAAATGTGTTTGGAAATTATTTGGAATATCTTATGCTTGGCTCCTTTAGAGATTTTATTATATAATATGTAGAAATTTAAATCTGCTATAAAAATTGAAAATTATTATAATGCTTATGTGACTTAAAAGTTATCTAGAAAATTATAATACCTAGGTTACTTTTATCCTTTCTTAAAAAAGGTTACCTGCAGGGTAATCTCACCTCTGATGTGCCTTGTCTGGGAGCAACAGAAGTGTTATCTAATACAATACAAATTTGTTTCCTTTTAGCAGTGACATTCTTTAATTCTACAAATATTTTGATACCTTCTAAAAGTAGGTAGGATTACATTGGCGTGGTAAATTTCCCACGATTATTAACTTCTTTTTCTCTCCATTATGTAAAAAAACAGTAAGAAAATATAAGAATTATAAAGGCACTACTAGTTTCTATTTGGTAGTATAGTAGTGGAAAGGGAATGCTCCCTTTCCTCCCCATCATAAGGGTTATAGCCAATACTCCTATAACAAAATACAGATTAATAAGAGAAAAGCAGAACAAATCTATTTAATTATAGTTCTACGTGACACAGGAGCCTTCAGAGTGAAGACCCCAAAGATATGGGACAGCTATCCATTTTTCAATGCTTAGGTTCAGTGAAAAAGGGACAGTTTTGTAGAAATAGGACTGGACAAAAAGATTATGATCTAATATTAATAGACTGCATGTAAAAACTCACCAGGACCTGTCTGTTCGGATTCTTCTTGGCCTCTCTCTTGTAATGTTTCTTCCTCCCAGTTATGGGACAGGACCCCTCTGGAATGAGGATCTTATGACCTATGTTATTGGACAAGGGTAGATCAGAGAATTTCTAGACAGAATTTCTGTCTAGGCCAGTTCCTAGACAGAAAGGTGAGGGGAAGGTTAGAGTAGTAATTGTCGTTTTTATAGCTGGCTTTGGAGAAGAGAGTCTAGTTTTTATTACCTGTTTTGGTGAGGAGGAATTCTGGTTTCTATACTTGCTTTGGGGGAGAATGAGGGGCAAGAGGCAGGAGGGCAGGAGAAGATGAGAGATCTGGGTTCTGAGGCTGCTTCTGATGCCTTCTAGTGCCCTTTAGTGCAAAGTACTTTGCATGCTGAAGTGCCATATTTTGGAGTATTGTTCTCTGAGCTCCAGCATTAGCCCTATTTGCCAATGGAATATGGTGTGGCAAGTACTTGAAAAGAATGGTTTGGCCGGGCGCGGTGGCTCAAGCCTGTAATCCCAGCACTTTGGGAGGCCGAGACGGGCGGATCACGAGGTCAGGAGATCGAGACCATCCTGGCTGACCCGGTGAAACTTGCCGGGCGAGGTGGCGGGCGCCTGTAGTCCCAGCTACTCCGGAGGCTGAGGCAGGAGAATGGTGTAAACCCGGGAGGCGGAGCTTGCAGTGAACTGAGATCCGGCCACTGCACTCCAGCCCAGGCGACAGAGCGAGACTCCGTCTCAAAAAAAAAAAAAAAAAAAAAAGAATGGTTTACATACTCATTTTCCCAAGAGTATACTGTGAGCTTTTCGGAATAGTTGGATCATCTGGGAATATGTAAGAAAAAAAAAAAGGAAAAGGACAAGAGATTATTGCATTTTGATTGGCTCCAAATTGCATTAACGCTTAATATTTATCTACTGTATAATTTTAAGATACTAATATTTGAGGAAATCTCTTTATTCATATTACTGGTTTAAGATAATATTGTGATATTAACAAATCTGTCTTTTTCTCCTGACATCTTTTAGACCAAAGCAGACAGGCCAAGTCAGGCTGAGATCCTATTTATGATAAAAATAGAACACTATGTAGTATGATAAAACACATGAAGATCATATTATACTTAGTTTTTAATTATATTTTGATATTTGCTCATGTTTGATTTAGAACTTTATATATATATATATATATAACTATTTCTTTTGGTCTCATCAAAAAGATTTTAACATCCTTTTTATTTTGGCAAAATGTATGTAACATAAAATTTACCATTTTAACCATTGTTATTTTTAATTGTTTTTGAGTTGGAGTTTTGTTCTTGTTGCCCAGGCTGGAGTGTGATGGCATGGTCTTGGCTCACTGCACCCTTCACCTCCCGGGTTCGAGTGATTCTCTTGCTTCAGCCTCCTGAGTAGCTGGGATTACAGGCATGTGCCACCATGCCTGGCCAGTTTTGTATTTTTAGTAGAGATGGGGTCAGGCTGGTCTCAACCTCCTGACCTCAGGTGATCTGCCCATCATGGCCTCCCAAAGTGCTGGGATTACAGGTGTGAGCCACTGCGCCTGGCCACCATTTTTAGATATACAGTTGCTTTCATTTCTTACATGTCTCTCTTAATACCAAGGTTATTAAGTAAGTATTTAAGAACATACAAGAGATGTTCAGTGTAGCAGAGATTGGCCAAATCCATTTGCACATACTACACCTACTCTACCCCAGCACCAATCTAGACTGTTTTTCACAGCTGTCTTGAAGTTAGATGTGGCCGTAAGACTGAGTTCTGACCACTCACATGTGAGCAGAATTAATGCATGCCTTCTCTAGGCTTGGGTCATAAACACCTGTGTTCAGTGTTTTTTCTCTTTTCCCTTCTGATGGCAGTCATGAAACCAAGGAGATGAAAGAGCCTCTAAAAGGGAGGAGTCTAGGTCCTTCAATCACTACCATTGAAAGGAAACATTTGTTTTGACCTTACGTGTGCCAGAAACAAACTTTGATTGTAGTAAAGCACTAAGTTGTCACGATTTACCTCTCTCAGCAGCCAGCATTACCTTCACTGATACACTCAACAGTGAGTTGAGTACGTAATTTAATTTACTCAGAATGTACTTCTCATTTCTTAGGAATTGGAATTGGTAGTCAAGAAAACTAAAGTTGAACTGAGGAGTGAGAAGTTGGGGTGTGACTCCAATTGGTGGAAGACTAGGTGTGGAACTTGATGAGATGAATACAAGATAATGAGAACAATTTGGTGGAATGTTTTGTTAGGGAATTGATACAAAAAAACAAAGTTAGCAGAGAGTTATAGCATGAATAAATTAGAGTAATCTTTAGGAGTTGGAGTAGGAGGCATTATGAAATAAGAAAAGTTTCTGAGACTTGGATAGAATTTAAACACTGTCAGTTTTTTTGAAAAGGAATTTTGCCACATTCCACATGCAGCTTGCAAATGTTTTTGCAGTGACTGTCTTGGCATATGTGATACTCAGAAAAAGGTGGAATGTTTAAAGGAATACAACTGCATACCTATATATCTTCTTTGTGGGGAGTTAGATTCATTACTTGAATAATTTCCCTAATGAGTCATTCTCTTAGGGAATGACTTATCCCATGAAAATAATTGGATTATGACTTGTTTTGTGCATATATGAAATCCAGTTTGTTGGACTTCCACAACACCTAAATGTAGGTGGAACTTACCTAGTGTTTTGGACATGCAAAATATTAGAATATTTTAAAAGAAAAAAATTCATCAAGTTGTTTTGCTAGCATTTACTCTTCATAATTGAAGCTGAGGCTGGGCGCAGTGGCTCATGCCTGTAATCCCAGCACTTTGGGAGGCTGAGGCGGGCAGATCATGAGGTCAAGAGATCGAGACTATCCTGGCTTCACATGGTGAAACCCCTCTCTACTAAAAACAAAAAAATTAGTTAGGTGTGGTGGCAGGTGCCTGTAATCCCAGCTACTTGGGAGGCTGAGGCAGGAGAATCACTTGAATCCAGGAGGCAGAGATCGCAGTGAGCCAAGATCATGCCACTGCACTCCAGCCTGGGCGACAGAGTGAGACTCTGTCTGAAAAAAACAACAAAGCAGTAGATAGGTAAAATGTTTGTGGCTTTAGATAGCTTTTTTTTTTTAATACTTTAAAGTGAAGATTTAATAATTATAATAAAAATACACTACATGTCTCACTTGATGTTTCCAATTTTCATCTCCTATGTAAATAACAATACAGAGAATACATACAATCACTGACTTATGGACACCCATGTCCCCAGTTGTGTATAGTTGGAAATGGTTATAAGACATGGGGATTTTCTTACCTCCTGTTCATAATCACTTCAGCTACAGATCAGACTCCATTCTAAACAAGTGGTAAGAGACCATCTCAACTAAGCCTTGGGTGATGTTTTAGAAGCAATTGCTACCTCTAACTGAAGAGGAAAGGTCCTCTGTTTTCTTATGCATAGCATCCCATGTAAAATGAATGTAGCTCTCTTTGACCTTACTCTTATTCCCATACTTTAATAGGTGTAATCATAGAAATGTTGCATATTCAGCATAACTGGATTCTAACTTATAATTTATTTTAAAAATAAAAGTACTATTAAAAGAGATTTTAGATTCCAGGATTTCTTACAAGTATAATGTAGAACGTATGTTTTATGATTGGAATTAGCTGTACTTGAAGTCAAAAGAACTGGTTCCATAACATGTCTCTTAACTTGAAATCTTGGTTTCCTAATCTGTAAAATCTTCAGTATACTAGAATCTTGGTGTCGAAAGTAACCTATGGGACAATTTGATAACACCTTTAACTTAAAACTCAAATGTCTTTGGTAACATCTGTCATATGTGGCCATCCAATGATAGGATGCTCAATGTCTCATTCTTTAATCAGGTGCTTATAGCTTTGAAACTCTTGAGCATAGAATACTGATGGTAATATTACTGTCTGACTTATCTCACTCATATGAAGTAAGGAGAATGAAAGCAAATTATTAAAGTATCAAGTAGTATTTAGATATACAGTGCTTTTTCAACTAATGACGTGTAGGAACTCGTTACCATCTGTATTAATGATTTTTTAAAATGATAAACTAAATTTTAAATCTCTGACAAAGTAATGACCATTGGAACCCAACCTGTTTATTAGGTGAAGTCTGCCAGTGCTTCCAGTATTTTTGATACTACCTAGTACTTGAAAATTAAAAATCATGACCCACAATTTAAAAGCCACTGGGCATGACTCTTCTTGGGAAGACATTTCTATTACCTAGTATACAATAATAGTAACTAAAAGACTTTAATACAAATTGAAATTATATGGAAGTTACTTAAACATTTCTAAAGTAACACTAAACCACATTCTTTAATGTATTATGTGTCGTGGGTAGCATTGCCTGTAAGAGGTAGCAGCAAGCTGAGTTTATGAAGGAACAAAACTTCTGAGTAAGCTAAGGAGCTGGTGGGTAGAGTGTGGAAGATGGAGTAGACAGACTGAGATCCATCCAGGCCTGGGAGGGGAATGGGAAAGAGACCAGAGACAGAAACCAGACTTGACACAATCCCTGAACAAGATAAAAGAAAATGATTTAATCACCTTCCATATCTAATGTGCAAAAGGGCTACTCTATATTCTTTGGAAGAAATGTTAGCATTATTAGAATGACCCATTTTTTCTTGTATTAGCTTCAGTGGATCTTTGTTCCTGGTAACTGAAAGAGCTCTAATAGAGCACTAAGGTTAAAGACAAGAATCAGGGGTAAATATTTGGCTGAGGCCTACTTCTGAATGCTATTCTAGACATGACCTCTCCTCTTTTCATTCTTTTTTTACATCATCATTATAAAGTATGAAGTAATCATTCATTTTTAATTTCTTGTCTTTCTGAATTTAAAATTCTATATTAGGTATTCTCATTGCTTGATTTGTGTTTATTATAGACATGGAGAGTTTGTTTTAAACTATGCATTACTTGAATTTCTGCTGAGGAAGTCCATATCCATATGTTAGGTAGGTTTTTTGTGTCTCAAAGTCTTGGATTAGGTTTTGCCATCATTGTTAGCGTATCAATAGACCACTGCATTATTTTCTTAGTGGTATGTCAGTCTTTGACTTAATATTTGCAAGTATGTAATAGTACCCCATGCATTATAAATTAAATTGTATTTGGTACCTGCTAGACCTTATGAAGAATTATTCACATTTAATAAGAAAACAGCAACTTGTTACTTTTGTGGCACATATGAGCTCTTAAAAGATGCAACACAGGTAAATAAAAATATGTTTACCAGACCCACTAGGATCATTTGGTTCTGTAATTCTTATCTATGAACATTTTCTTACAGCTTTGTTCTAATTTAATTATCCCCATTCCCCCTTAGGTAAAGGATATCAGAATTGTGATTATATGAAGAAGGATTCTTCTTAAAAATCATGTATTCTTGGCAAATATTTCTTATTAGAAGCTTTTAAAACAGTCTTAATTTTTTCCTTATAGACAGATTTTTCTGCAGTGTTGTCATTGATATAATCAAAATGGTTTTAGGTAGTTCACAA
This sequence comes from Colobus angolensis palliatus, assembly GCF_000951035.1. Lineage (NCBI taxonomy): Eukaryota > Metazoa > Chordata > Mammalia > Primates > Cercopithecidae > Colobus > Colobus angolensis. The sequence continues at coordinate 5,649,060 of NW_012117377.1, read as the reverse complement.
TTTGTTGACAGATTTAACTAAGAAAAACTTTTGATCAAATGCTGTAACAATACCATTCCTGAAGTCAAACCCATCATTATTCTGTTAAATTTTCAGATCTTATATTCACATCCCATTTACCCTAAGTATTATCACTAAATGGAGTATTCAGCTTACAGACATATCCTCAACTTGATTTTCCTAAATGGAAACAATTTTTTTCTCCACTAAGAATGACTTTTTATTCATATGTGATAAAAAGTTAAGTCATTTGGTAACACCTTTGAACCTGTTTTCAAAATAATGAAATTTTTCTCTTCTAAACATACTTTTTTCCCCCTCATTTAACAAGAAGAGTTATTATGTAATGTTTTTCTGAAAATTTTTAGAAAAAGAATGATCTCTCCCCACTTTGTAGAGAATGATCCCATTTTTTGTTTAACACCAGATAGTATCATGACGTTGTTAATATAGTAGGATTCAAAGTATGCAGAATCAGACTTGTGTTGTTGGTCACATGTTTCTCAATCAAAACATCTGTCTATGTCAAAAGTAAAGTCAACCCAGTATAATGAACTTTTAAGACCCATGTTAGTATTTGAAAATATTTAGTAAACTGTAAATCTGTATACAAAAGTGAATATTTTTATTATCCAAGGTGTAAATTGGTCATATGGCCCAATACCAGTAGCATAAAGGGAAGCCACTATACTAGTAGTGGGTGACAAAGTTTATTACTGTTAAGCCAAAATGGAGATTTATTATAGAAAATTATTACTGGTACTTTTTGGATGAAACCATTCCTTCTTAATGTAATTGTGCCCAATTTCCTGAGTGGAGTCACAGTCTTTCTTCTAAAGACAGATTACTTCAAGCTTTAGTAGGGATGCTTAGTTCTGTCTTGAACTAATAATACCTTAAAATATTTTGCTTTTTCATGTCCCCAAAATAATGATCAGAAGGATATTGTGGTCACATGGAAGCTGTAGAAATTCAGACCAGTGATTTTACTCCACTTGAAATTTAAAGGATTCATATGGGTTCTAGTTGAGTATGTCAGTTTTAGAACATAGTTTATATTGAGTAAGCACAGAATATTTTTACCTAAAAGGGGCACACAGATGTCATTACAGTGAATTTACTTCTAATTAAACTAATCTTGTTCCCTATATGACTTTTTTCTCAGAAAAATTTCATTTTGATATATATTGTGTCATGATAACCAACGTACTACTAGTGTTATTAAAGTCTTTCTTCAAATAGTAGACAGATTTTTATAGAATTTTGAAGTAGACAAAATCAGTCAATTTATGTTTAGATTTTTAAAAAGGTGAAAACTATTCTATATTCTCCTCCCTGTGCCAGATAGGTGCTTGGCACATAGTACTTAATAATTGTTTAATAAATGACAGAATTTCTTGTCCTAAAATTTTTAGGACACATGCAAGGAAATTCTGTTGCATCTAGGTTTACTGATATATATGAGGAAGAGTTACATGTGCTTCAGTGAAATACGAAATTAAACCAGGTGATCTTTCTGAAAAATTATTCTTATGGTGGCATAATCTTTGAAAAATAAGTAGAAATCTTATCAACAGCTATAGTTTATTCTGTTGGAATTTTCAAAATATACCGTACCTTAACTTAGAAACATTCCAGTGAACCTGTGTTCATTAGTTTTTTGTTGAGTTAAAGAAAAAATATTTTTACAAAGTGGACACATTGTTTAATTTTGTTTTGCATTTTACTAGACTAGACTGCAGTGCAAGGCCAATAAATTAAACCTAGGCAGTTCTGTTGCTAATTACACACAACTTCTCTTGAGTATCACATATTCAAATCCATTTTATGAATATGGTAGAGAGAATAACAACTGTAAAACAAAGCAGTGTGCATGTAAGTGACTGTTAGCGTGCATTTCAGAAAGGATAAATGCTCACCATATGGTACAATTACTGTGTCCAAGTTTTCAAATTAGCTTCTCTCATCCTCCTTATTACTGTCTTTAAAAAGAGAGGAAAAAACCCAACATGATTTATCTACTCTGCAGCAGAACTCTTGACGCAAAACAGCAGCCCAGTTCTGTCCAGTTTTTTTTTCCCTTAGCATAATAGAGGCTGTCGGACTTTTTTATACTAATTACTGTGTGAGCCTCAGATGAACCCCCTTCAATTCACAGGGCTTTGTTAAGGGAGGAGCTGTCAATGTGTCTGCCCGTTTGCAGCTGTGCTGTGGCTTTAGCTTGCTTAACATTATGCTGCTTTTTAGACTTGACAGAAGGGATTTTTTTTTTTTTTTTTTTTTTTAAGGCGAGTTTCTCTTCTGTGGGCCAGGCTGGAGTGCAATGGTGCAATCTCATTTGTCACGTTAAATTAAAGATATTAAGAAATTGGTCCTGTAGTTTTATTTGTATTTAATTTTTAGTTTTGTTTTGGTTTTAGAGTTAA
>NW_012117377.1:5604919-5646584 GCF_000951035.1 Colobus angolensis palliatus | reverse complement strand
AGCAGCTGCATTGTGGGGAAGCACAAAGAAGTTATTATTGTGTCTGTTTAGGGGGGTAGGATGGAGGGGGAGATATTCGGCTGCTGTTGATGCCGATTGTTGACTTGCCATCTGCCAGATAGGGAGAAGAAAAAAATGACAGCTCCAGCAGGGTGTTCAAGAGGTTGTTTGGAGAGACGCATAAACATGTGCAGATGTCGAACTGAATAATGGCTAGAACTTGAGATGGTTTATGATGCTGCTGATGTTTGTGCATATACAGAATGAATGTATGTGTGGATTTGGTTAACCAGGGGTACATACTAATTATCATTGTTTTCCTGCATCCCCCCTCCCTTATTTCGTTAATTAGTTTAGGGGTTTTATACTTCCTCTTCTCTCCCTTATTCATGTCTAGTTTTAGAAAGCAACTTCTTTAAATGGCAATACAAACTTTCTTATTTCTCCGTGTTGATGGTAGATAACCTATTTGGCTAATGTTAGGTGTGAACTGCTAACTGACAAGAGGAGCTTTTGATTAAGAAATCAGTCAGGTGATTTGGTATGATCTTTATGCATACATGAACGTTTTAATGCTAGTCAGCACATAAACTATTTTAAAGTGAATCGATTTGTTTTATAGCCTACCACTAGGGGTGAAGTAGAGAGTACCCAGTTTATTTTGTAAGTAATTCCATAATACTTTGAACTTAAATGTCCTTAGTTGTGAAACAAAGTTATATAGTAACCTGGCCTTTTTGATCAGTACATACTCTTTCTCATGGTTGTCATGGATTCTATAAATGGCAAGTGTGCATTTTTAATCAAGCATTAACGAGTTGGTTGTATATTTCCTTCTGATACATTCTTGTCATTAGGTGTTAGAGATTTGATATATCTGGAATGTTTTCAAATGCTATGATAACATTTATATTTAGATGGAAGTGAGTATGTTTACTTAAATGTCTGGTTTATTACTTTCACCTTAAATAATTGAGAAGAAGCAGTAACCTTAGGTAAAACTTCCACATTACTTATTTTCTAGAACACCAAAAATTTTTGTAACATTTCAAAACCAATCAATATGAATGGAATAACTAGAAAACAAAAAAGAGAAACTCTGACTTTTCTCCTTTTTTCTTTTTTCCGCCCAATGTGGACTTATATTTCAAAAAAAAATATGTGTGGAGAATTAAAAAGTGCTTATTTTGACTTTTGGAACTCATGCCTTCTTAAAACATTTAAGGTTCTGTTGCGTAATTATCAAGCAGAAATTGCCTAAAGCGTGGTTGAAAGGCCAATGTACTGACAGAGCTTTGTGTCCAGAGTAATGTCTCTCTGAAGGGATTAAAGGAAGGTTATCTGTTATTTTCTACTTTTCATAAAGAAATAGAGGTCAGGTCTATCTAGAAAAACTTTCTCTCTCACCGTCAGTTTTTACTCAAGTGACTTATCCGTGTTTGCTGAAAAGGCATAGAAAATCATCAGCCACCCTGACCTCTCCTTTGTGTCATGTATTTCTTTCTTTTATATAGGTGGCCATGAATATATCCATATTTATGTGTAGGATTATGTCCATGTATTTGTAGTTTCATAGTCAATCCTAATATCCCTACTAAGTTTGGAGGCAAGTAGTATGCCATTGTTTAAGTAGAAGGTGTTTGTTATTAAAGTGAGAGAGTATGGTTTGCCAGTGGTCAGGATATTAATGAGTGACTGGGAAAAGCAAGCTTATACCAACTTCTATACACAAGCAAACTTGCAGGTCTCTGCTTTTATTAATCATATGTTACTTATGATTCTTTCAGAGCCATTTGCCAAATCTTAGTAGTACAGGAAAGTATACATGTTAAGGTGGTTGAAATATTAAAGGCAGAATGTCTTTGAAGTTACAAAGACCAGATTTAAATATCACTTAACTTAGATGAGTGAATTTTCTCATAGTCACTTAAACTCTTTAAATGTGAATTTCTTCATCTTTTGAAAGAAGGAAACAATAAGTGCTATTCAAGGATCTTGTGAAGGCAGAATGAGATAATATATTTAGAATGTCTTGAATGAATTCAGTAGTTTTTATTAGGTGTTATGTGCAAGTCTAGAGCTCTGTAGCTATTACAATTGGAGAATTTATGTAATGCTTTGACTGTTATAGGATAAGAATACCAAGCTGCAGAGCTGTTTGAGAGAATGGTCACAGATAGAAGGTTGTTTCTAGGAACCTTATGTTTATTTAGGGATTTATGATTGTTTTATAAATATGGAGGGAAATTATTTAAAGAAAAAAGAAAACAGTTGGATAAAAGTATTTTGGATGTATGGTATTAGTGGTTACTTAGTGATGATGATTTCACATTTTGTTCTTTTTATTGTTTGTTTTTGAGACGGAGTCTCACTCTGTCACCCAGGCTGGAGTGCTATGGCATGGTCTCAGCTCACTGCAGCTTCCACCTGTTGGGTTCAAGGGGTTCAAGCGATTCTCCTGCCTCAGCCTCCCGAGTAGCTGGGACTACAGGCACGTGCCACCACACCTGGCTAATTTTTCTGTTTTTGGTAGAGACGAGGTTTCGCTTTGTTGGCCAGGCTTATCTCTAACCCTGACTTTGTGATCTACCCGCCTTGGCCTCCCAAAGTGCTGGGATTACAGGCGTGAGCCACTGTGCCTGGCCAGCTGATTTCACATTTTAATTCTACAAAATTATTTTTCTACTTAAAAAAGTAACCTCAACTTATTTTGGAGCTGAATTTTTCTCTGCTACGGCCAATACTTCAGCTGTATTTGGGTTATTATCTTTAAAATGAGACTTTGGAACACATAGCTAAAAATAATATTTCTTCTCCTCACAGAGGTTTAAAGCATTATTTGATTGTCACAACTCTTTATTTTGCAGATGAAGAAACTAATCAAGCTCATGTAGGGATGAAAGTGCTGAGATAAGCAGAAGTGTTTTCTTAGAGAAGTAAAGAGGATATGGCTTTGGTCGACATGAGGAAGTCAGTAAACTCGAGTATGATTAATTCCCATTCAGATGTAGGTGATGGTTCTTCACATTTTTCTTTTCAAATTGTTGTTTTCTTCCATCATTCACGCTAGCAAATATTACTCAATAATTCTGGATGATGAGTCAAGGGATGTTGTACCTAGGAGAGCTACCTAATTTAGTATTTAAGAGTCGTTCATAGGACTGGGTATAGTGACTAAGAACTTCTATTTTGGTTTAAAATAATAAATTGATTACACTAGAAAAATAACCCTCACTTTTGAATGGAGTGCTAATAGCTTCATATAAAGATATTTTAGTGTTTAATGGCACATGGTGATGGATGCCAATATTTCTAGACAGATAGTTAAGTGTTACAGTCTAAATTTATAAACAAATAATTTTTGTTGTTTTTTATTAAAAAAAAATTACAGTAGCAAAGAAGTGGAAATATCCATAGCCTATGAAATGTATCATAAATGAGGATGAAACTGTGAGGACATTTTCACAAATAAATGAACTGTACTTGGTGTGTTTTCAGGATAATTCAGAAAACTTCAGAAACTTCTAGCTTTAATGTATATTTGAATTGTGGCTCGTCAAAATACTGCATGAATAGTAATTTTTAAAAATATTGGCCAGTATGTTGAAAACAGAGTATTTCACTGCCTGACATATTCTTTGAGGCATCTTGCTCAATGTTTTGGCTTAAATTTTTTAATGTGTGTTAGTTCAAAAAAGTCTGATTAAAGATGTGAGTAAACGTGATAGCGCTTTTTAGAACAGAAGATGATTAAGATACAAAGGCAGGAAAAGCATAAATCGTGAAATTTGTCTGTTTTTTTGGCCAAGCAAGTTATTTATTTGCTTGAGACTGGAACACATCATCAAAGTTCATAATTTTATACTTTTAAGCAAGAACGCATAGAGCAGCAGCTGTTGTTTCCTGGCATCTTTTTGAAGAGATATTTAAATGTAAGTATATATATTTATTATAGAAAAGAATTTTATAAAATGACCTTCTTTCCCTTCCCTGAATTTGTAGTATTTTCAACTGTTAAGCTAGTTCCTTTTACCTTTTGTTTTAGTAAAAAAGGATTTGAAATTTAATTTAAATTGTTTTGATCTTAAAATATTCATAATATATACTTTAAAAAGAATAAAACTTTAATTCTAGTAGTTCAAATTTAAAAAATCTAATTTACTCAAAGTTTTGCTAGATAATGGCATAGTTCCTGAGTGGAGAACTATACTTGAAATTATAGAAGCAAGGACTTTTTTGAAAAAGTAAATGCAAAACCTAAAAAAACACATTTTTACTAAATGGCAATCAGTGTCATCCATGTGAGATCTTGCTGTTTGAAAGTAAATTTGCTGTTTACCTGCTTGTAATAATTTTTGTCTTCCTTCAATAGAGGCTCTTTTTTTTTTTTTCTTTTAATGCTAGGTTTTTTGTTTTTGTTTTTCTATGTGGGAGAAGTGGTAGAACCTGGAAAGTTGGATAGTTACTAATTAACTTATATGTTAAACTCTGACATAAGGATTAGCACTTTCTATGTTCTTAAACTGAAGGTCTGTCATACCACTGGATTATATAGGGTTAGTTACTCAGTGTTTTGTATATCAGAAAAAAACTTTGATAAGTGAATGCTAGAAAACTTTTCCTTTCTGTGAAATAGTAAAAGGAATAAAACACCCAGTGTACGTTGATTGACTTAGATTCTAGAATGGATAATTCTTATGCTACGTAAAGATTCTTAGTGTAAGAATCAGTTATGAAAACTCAGTGGGTGCTTCAACTCCACATTGCTAATTTGTCATTTGCATTATATTTCATTAATAAATGAGTGATTTGTAACAAACGAGTGTATTGGTATTGACTGCTTTTAATAAGACACTTTGGAACTCAATTGTTACTCTCCTCAAATGACTTTGTCATTACTGAAAGATTGTATATTTTGATGTCCTGCAGTTTTTAAAAACAAACTATTCTTCAGAGAGCAAAATAGGAACTTAGAATATTTATGCAATGTAAAATTCTTACATACTTCTTTATTTTATTGTATTTTGGATGACTTCAATGATACTGATGCTTCCATGCATTTTCCTTCCTGATGCCTTGGTTTTAAAGAAATCTCCTTTCAGAGTCATTGGAAACATTTGAAAACAGCATTATTATGCTTATTGAGGTACAGATAATGATGAGGAAAGAAATATGTATGTATAATGAGCAAATATGCCCATTTCATTTTAAAAATTTTGTTTTTATTAGAATGATAGGTAAAGATTGTTTTCTGAAATTTCCGTCTATGTGTTAGGTAATACTGCCCTCAGAGGGCCAAGGTAAGTAAATTCATTTTTAACATTGAGAAGCAGCTTTTCTATTGATATTATCTATAAGCTTTCTTTGGGGAGTGCTCAAAATTATTTATTTGAATAATTGAATAGTGTTTGATTTGTGGTTGCATTTCTTTGATTTGTTCTGTTCTTTTAAAATGTTAGATATATCCATGCCCTTCAATTCGACGATATCATTTAAACACATTCAGTTCTGTTCTAAGAAAATGTTAACATGACTGGCCACAAATTGTCAAATTAGGTAGGTTCATAGAGAGTATAATAACATTACCTGGAAAAGTTAATGATTTTACTTGGCGGGTGTGTTTTACTTTTTCTGTCTTTGATAGCAGATATTCTGGTATTCAAAATTATTTGAAGCCACACTTTTGAATATAGAGCAGTATTCATTAAAATGGAGGCATAGATTCTTTCAGTTTTAAAAACTTAAGCATAATCACATCTTTCAAATGTAATATGAATCAAGAGTAATTTGCTGTATATGCAATGGATATATATAAATATACTAGAAGTTGAAATATACTGTTATTCCTGTGCACTTATAAAAGCATATGTTTTTAAAATAGAGGTAAAGGCCTAATATTGATGTGTGGCTTGACACTTCTTTGAATTCAGAGTATTGGGGATTAAATGATGATTAATTTTTGTAATAAGAACGGAAGAGTGGGGAAGGCCTGATGTCAAAATAAAGAGGTGTTCAGCATCATGCTGTATATCCATGTAACAAACCTGCACATGTACCTTCTGAATCTAAAATTTAAAAAAAAAAAAATGGAGTAATGAGGTGTGTCCTTTTTTCTTTCTGTATGGAGTAACTTTCTTATAATTTGAAAGAAACATTGAAACGTTTAGTAGTAAATTCAGTAGAAGGCTTTTGTTTTTTTGCCCTATGGTTACTTGTTATTGAATTAAGAAAGATGATTTCTGTGACAGTTGTATTGTCAGTTTTGCACTAGAGATTTCAATTAGTTAAACATACGTGACACTCAGTTCATTATTCTTAGTAATAATGAGGGATGAGGACAGGACATAAGCAAAGTGAACAACAAAAATATAAATTTTATCCACAGAAAATCAATACCTCCTTTGCTCAGCTAATGTGCAATAGTGATAGTCTAGACAAATTAAATAAATTCCATTTTATTTTAAACACTCTAGTTACTTTTGTGTAGTCTTACATAGTGTGCATATTAGGTACTCACTAAATCTCTTTTCTTCTTTGATTGGTTTCCTTAGCCTCATTCTGAGATGTTTTCTTTAGTTAAATGCTTACATAATGCTTGCTGTGAGCAGATGTTGTTCTACATACTTTACAAACTTTATTTCTCCATTATTATTGTCCCCATTTTCCAGAGGAGGAAGCTGAGACCCAGAGAAATTAAATGGCATTCACTGTCTCACTCACACAACTAGTGAGTGACAGAACTGGCATTTGAACCCAGGCAGTCTGGCTTGAGAGTGTGCGCTCCCAACCACTGTTTGAATCTTAACTCTGTCCTTTACTAGCTTGTGCCAGTGTCTCAGAGCCTCAGTATGGTTAACTGTGAAAAGTGAGAATACTGCAGCACCAGTCTCTCAGTGTTGCTGTGAAGAGGGCTCTGTAAGTGAAGCCTGAACACAGAGCCTGACTGAGGACATTCATTTCCTTTTCTTCCTTGTTCTTACCACTTCTTCCTTTCACCACTTAACATGGTATGGCACAAGTCTCAATCAGTACATTGTCTAAGGAAAACAAAGGAGGAAAGAGAGGAGTTTTGAAGGGCATGGATTCATCCTCAGAATAGTGAAGCTCTCGGTTTGATGCAATGTCATTTTACGGTCCATACTACTAGACTTTTAGTAGAGGAAAAACTCATGGGTAAGAGTCTAAGATAAAATCCTGTTAGTTTTTATTCTGTAGAGCATTGATGTTAGTATAGGAGTGGGATGGGTGGGTTGAACCACTTGCGAGTTTTTTCAGATGGCGCAGGCCACCTCCTGATACGCAAGCACTACAGCCTGCCTTCTCTGCAAACTCCCAGTTACTGCTGTAGTGAGGCGCCATTATTGTTGTTTGTCATATCCATCAGGTGTGTTCTAACAGAAAAGTGGATTGAGCCATACGAGGTTGTGTTATAGAGAGACTTCTCTGTTTGAGAGAGCTTTTCTGACAGGAGTATAGTCTTTATTTCAAATGATGGTAGATTTATTTAGTCATTGCATTAATGGTTGTTGCCCACCTCTGTGGTAGTTGCTTGTGTTACGGACTCACTGCTTCCACATTTGGTATTCACTAAGGTTATTTACTGCAGTGTATATACCATGTATGATATTATATTTAGATAGTGTAAGGTGGTAAAATGGGAAATATTTACAATAAGGAAGTTTTAAAGTTTCTGATGAAATTATCTTTTTAAATTGGTCTGTATTTATAATAGTTTAAAATTCTGTGACTATACTTTTTGAAAATAGTGCAAGAATGACTTTGTGTTAAATCCGGTATGTGGAACTGGAAATTTTGCTATAATGCAGAAAACAGATTTTTTAAAAAGAAAGCTCTGCTTTCACAACCTACAAGGGCGTAAATGTAAGCAAAATAATAATTTAGCTCACATTTAACCCAGCAGGAAGCTGAGTATAGATTGAGTAATTATCCACAACATATCTACTGCTGTATAAACTACAGTCACAGTTTATTCTTCATTAAATTGCCAGGATGCTTTCTGTTGGCTAGTCCGTGGGCATGCTTTGTTCTCTGTGTCTCCACCCAACGCCCCTGTGCCTTCCTTACTCACCTTGCTTTTCTCTTAGAGTAAAACTGGGTACTATAACTCTATTGAGATGTTACTGTGTTTAAGAGAATAATATAAAAGCATCACTTTGGTTAAAAAGGTAATGTTTCCTAAAAACAACTAGAACAAGGATTTGATTAACCAATTTACCGAATATCATGAAACAAATACCAGAATACTTAAGGGTAGATGGTAATTACGCAGTTTTCTGGAAAACAAAAGAAAATTGTAAAGCAGTTAAAAGCACTAAGAAACCAGCCATATTGAAATCTTAGAGAAGTTGGCATTCTAACATCTTTTGGTTGGTATGCAATGCATAGGTATTGTTCTCGTCATCGCAACAGCTTCAAAGCAAAACATGGACAGCAGCTTTCTTTAGGAAGCAGATATGAAAACTATACTTTATAGTATTGCTTCTCGGACTTTTGGCTAAGATCAAGTGAAAACTATACTTAATGTAAAAATGACAGGTTCATGCATTATGCATTAGAATAAGAATTTCTTAACAATAATATACTTTTCAAAATAATCATGAAGGAACATATGTGGCAAAGCAGAGGAATGTCGGTACATCTGGAAAGCCTTTAAGGCATCTTGGAAGCACAACACAAAAATCACAAAAATTGTAAACACCTTCCATGTGGCCAGTTGCAGTGGCAACACTGACCAGTCCAAGAGGAGACAAACATCTCAATGACCCCGATTTCACCTGGGTGAAATAACCATAAAGAGAAATTCAGGTGTTTACAAATCTGACCGTATTAATCAGTATTATGCAGAAATCAGTGAGAAAGACAAGAATGGGCAATATCTTAAAACCTGAAACGTAAAGATATGTTATTTATTATTCTAGATGAAAGCATCATAAACCTATTACCATGCTTTTGCTTGTGTTATCATGAGGCTTCAAGGAGGAATGGGTGCAGTGCCTCATCTTGGAACCAACATAGCAGCAAATTGAAGAAACCTACGCTGATATTCTTCCCAATCCCTTCCCCACAGTTATACATCAAACCAACGAATATCATCGACTACCTTTTTCTGAATCCACCTGAAATGCTATTTAGAAATGCCAAGGAATAGGGGCTGTTGCCATCCCCCAGTATGACATTCCGGATCACTAAGACTGGTTAAAGAAATGGGAGAAATTTTCACTTAAAATTTTAGTCAGTCAACTCATCCCTTTTTCTTCTCCACCTCCCACAGCTGCCTACTAGACTTAAAGCTCCACGAGGGCTGGGACTATGCTTGTATCATTTATTGCTGCCTTCTTAGTGCTTGTATATATTTTGAAACTCACTGAGTATTTTTGATTGAATAACTATTCGCCTGTTTTCCTTAAGTCTAAGTGAAGATGTTTAAAGTGGCTCTTTTGATCTACGTGCTCTTGAGCAGCAGCACCTTAAAATGAGCGAGCTGGGCAGGGGTTCATAATGCTTAGACACTGCTCAGTTTTCACAGACTATCAGCACACACGCAAAGCTGGTTGATGACAAGCGGCTCAAGACATTGCGTAGACATCAGAATAGAATTTTTTTTTTTTTTTTTTTTCATCCCGGCTGGAGTGCAGTGGCCGGATCTCAGCTCACTGCAAGCTCCGCCTCCTGGGTTTACCCCATTCTCCTGCCTCAGCCTCCGGAGTAGCTGGGACTACAGGCGCCCGCCATCTCGCCCGGCTAGTTTTTTGTATTTTTTAGTAGAGACAGGGTTTCACCATGTTAGCCAGGATGGTCTCGATCTCCTGACCTCGTGATTTCGCCCGTCTCGGCCTCCCAAAGTGCTGGGATTACAGGCTTGAGCCACCGCGCCCGGCCCAGAATAGAATTTAACACTCTAGGTTGCTTGAGGGCAAGGAAAGAACGTGTTTCAAGACTCAGTAAAAGATAAATGATAACCTAAAAATTCAGGTTTTCAGGAGTTGGAAAAGCTAATCAATATATATTTAATAAGTACCTATAATATGCAAAATGACTTTATTTATTTTTATTTTTTATGAGGTGGAGTCTCACTCTTGTCTCCCAGGCAGGAGTGCAGTGGCGCGATCTCGGCTCACTACAATGTCTGCCTCCCGGGTTCAAGCGATTCTCATTACTCAGCCTCCCAAGTAGCTGGGATTACAGGCGCCCGCGACTATGCCCAGCTGATATTTGTATTTTTAGTAGAGGTGGGGTTTCCCCAGGTTGGCCAGGCTGGTCTCGAACTCCCTACCTCAGGTGATCCACCTGCCTCGGCCTCCCAAAATACTGCGATTACAGGCGTGAGCCACCGTGCCTGACCTGCTTTTATTTAAAAAGTTACATTTCATATTGTCCCTGTGCAGTTGAAAACTTACACTAGTTTATTGCAATGTAGATAATAGAAACAAAAATCTTCAGGATTTTTTTTTTTTTTTTTTCAGAGTCTCAATGTGTTGGTGAGGTTGGAGTGCAGTGGCGTGATCTTGGCTCACTGCAACCTCTGCTTCCTGGGTTCAAGCGATTCTCCTGCCTCAGCCTCCCGAGTAGCTGGGATTATAAGCGCTTGCCATCACACCCAGCAAATTTTTGTATTTTTAGTAGAGATGGTCTCGCCGTGTTGGCCTCTAACTACTGGCCTCAAGTGATCTGCCTGCCTCAGCCTCCCAAAGTGCTGAGATTACAGGAGTGAGTAACCACGCCTGGCCCATGATTATTTTTAAGATGTCAATAAAATAAGGTTATGATAAGTTGAGTGAGAAGCACATTTCTTTGACTCCCCAAGAGACATGAATAGGCTTCCACTTAGAGCTAATTGTACTCCTCTGTATAAAACTAATTGGTAATTTTAAAGACTGCAAATGTTTTATATTTATCATCATGCATTTCTTCAGTAACTATAATGTATTACTGATAAGATATATCGCATAATTATGGACTATATAGTCAGTATTTTTTGTGCTAATATTATGAAATCCATTAGTAGAAAAGATTTTGCCATATTCTTTTAGGTAGTTCATATGTGAAAATTTGATGTCTGTCAACAAGCAACTAAATGTTTACTACATTGTGAATTATGAAATTAAATAGATTTTATGCTGAAATTAACATTATATCTGTTTTTGTCTTAGGTAAAAATTGACTTATGAAGACTTTTATTTAAGGAGTATTGCCAAAGATACTTTCTTAAAACATGTACATTTATTTTTACTGAAAACTGCTTTTTTTTTTATTTAAAGCTGCTCTTTGAAAATCATAGAATGTTTATATCTTTATGGTATTGTACGTTTGTGTGTATCATTTATAAAAATTCAGAAGAATCTGACTTTTGCTCTTTGGGAGACTAGTTTACCCCTCTGTTATCCAAAAGAAGTAAAAGTATTAGCCAAATTAATACTGTTTAGATGTTGGATAAGCTCTTCATTTCTTTACATAAGATACATGTTGTAGGGCCAGGCGCAGTGGCTCAAGCCTGTAATCCCAGCACTTTGGGAGGCCGAGACGGGCGGATCACGAGGTCAGCAGATCGAGACCATCCTGGCTAACATGGTGAAACCCCGTCTCTACCAAAAAATACAAAAAAAAACTAGCCGGGCGAGGTGGCGGGCGCCTGTAATCCCAGCTACTCGGGAGGCTGAGGCAGGAGAATGGCGTGAACCCGGGAGGCGGAGCTTGCAGTGAGCTGAGATCCGGCCACTACACTCCAGCCTGGGCGACAGAGCGAGACTCCGTCTCAAAAAAAAAAAAAAAGATACATGTTGTATATATCTGACACTAGACAAAGAGACTTTTTAAAAAATTAATTGTTGCCTCATTTATGTAAATACTTCTGAATAAGTGCAATCATAATTAGTAGAAAATTTAATGTGTGGTTTGTGGTTGGATTATAAATTACATTATAAGTGGTATTAGTATCATTTGATAACAAATCAAATACTTGAAATATGCCAGGTAATGTTCTAAGGGCTTTTACTTTATGTCCTTACAAAAACCCTTTCGGTGGATAAAAACTATGATTTCTGTTTTTTTCAGATGGGGACACTGAGATGTAGAGAGGTTAGGTTCGTGCATCTAATAAATGATATGATTAGGATTCAAACCCAAGCTGTGTGACTCCAGAATCTTTTCTCTTAACCATTACATTATTCTACCTAGAGCATTTTAATGATGAGGTTGAGTGGGAAAGAAACTGAAGGGTAATTTGAGAAGTTTATTGACCTCATATTGATCATGACAATTTGTTGTACCTTTTGTTACACTACATAGCATTTGTTTAAATTAAAATTTATTTTGTTCTGAAAATGTGACCACATGCTTTTTACATTGACAGTATGGCCAACTTCTTTTTTTTTTTTGGCATAAATTCTATGAGTCTCTCCCTCTGTAAATAATAAAGATTGCGAAAGAGGTTATTTTTTCATTAACATAGGCATTAAGTATAGATGTAATCTATACATTTTTTTCCTCAGAGATGGATAAGGACAAATAATCATACATGGTAAAACTATACATTTTTTTTTCCCTCAGAGATGTATAAGGACAAATAATCATACATGGTAAAAACTTTGTTTGTGACTTTGATTGTGATTAAACATGAAAATTAAATATTTAAAATACAGCATTCTGAGGAAAGCTAAGCTTATACTTGTTTTAGCTTTATGATAAAACAGTAACATCTATTCCTGACATACATGTGAGGATGCTCCCACTGTCTTCCTTATGCAGTGATTAGTTTTGAAGCCTGTTACAGCAAGTATGAGTGAGCATTGGTATCTTAAAAAGCTAGCACCTGTATCGGAAAATTAGAATTTTTGTTTGCTAAACAACTCTTGGTAATTAGGGTCTTGACTTTTTTTTGCATTTTATCTTAGGTAAGAAGCATATTTTTAAAATGGTGATTGTGTTGTTTCTAGTTGAATTCTAAATGAACTAAATGAATTTCAAATGAATTTTATGGGATTTGTGAAAAACAGTGCTATGGTTTTATAGATTTCTTTTCAATTGGATTGTATCTATATTTGTTTAATTACATCTCAGTGAATCTACCTGATTGTGTTTTTAGCATAGTCCATGACAGTTGAAGGTAGAGATGAGTATTTCTTCGGTATTCTCAGCCAGTACCCAGCTCACCTCACATCTTTCTACCTTTCATGAAGTTAGAATTAGAACTAGGTTCTGGAACACAATGCAGCCTTAAAATGAAATCAGATATTCATCAACATGATCTGTTTGTGAGGTCACAAGGCGGAATTACTTCTGAGAGTCTTTCCATTGGCATGTCTGAACAAATCTAGATATTCCTTAGTCTAGATGAAAGACTGTTTGTATATTTTAATCACTGTTTAGTCCAGAGACATACACTTTTGGCTTCTGCTTTGGCACTTAAGACTTCAGCTTTTAAAAAATCAAAATGTGATTCCCAGTAGAGTGTTGATGAATAATGAAATAAAATCTTTATATATGGACTAATTTAGGTTGAAGATTATTAAGTAAAAATACAGTTTTATGTATCAGGTGAATGGTAGGAAGTGAACACTGTCAACTTTATTGGTGAGCTCTGGTTTGAATGTATATAATCCATGATAAAGACAATCTATTTGAATATCCTATTCAGATGTTTTAGGTGGAAAGTGAGCATGAATCTAAACTCATACCAGGTCCCATGTCAGGTTGTTATTAAAGACTCAGCCTGGCCGGGTGCAGTGACTCACGCCACCACTTTGGGATGCTGAGGCGGGTGGATCACGAGGTCAAGCGATTGAGACCATCTGGGCCAACATGGTGAAACCTCGTCTCTACTGAAAATACAAAAAATAGGTGGTTGTGGTGGTGTGCACCTGTAATCTCAGCTACTTGGGAGGCTGAGGCAGGAGAATCGCTTGAACCTGGGAGGCAGAGGTTGCAGTGATCTAAGATCGCACCACTGCACTCCAGCCTGGTGACAGAGCAAGACTCTGTCTAAAAAAAAAAAGACTAAGCCTGAGTTCCAAAATAATGCAGTATTTTTACTCAGCTGTGCAAATTCAGGATGTTTTCTATGGCCAAAATTTACTCAAAACCATTGAGATCGTTTGTTTTAACAAACTACAAGGAATACGTTATTAAGTGAAGTAAGAAAGGTGGCAAAGGTCCAGAATCTGAAGTTAATTAGGACTAAGTAAAACCATGAATTCTAGCAAACAGTTTCTTCCGCCCTCATAATTCACAAATAGGATTCTGTACCATTTGCAGTAGTGATGTGGATTTTCCTCTTTGCATTCAGAAGGTACTATGAATCTGTACATGTCCTATGCCAAGAACTCAACGAATAAGTAGTAGTTTTTGGCTCTGTTAGCAAGCCATTGGTCACAGTTTTAGGAGCTGTATTTCTTAGGACTGCTGTCACAAATTAATAAAAAGTGCGTGGCATAAAACAACAGAAATTTGTTCTGCCACAATTCTGGAGGCCAGAAGTTACAAATCAAGGTGTCAGCAGGTTCACACTCCTTGAGAAGGCTCCAGGGGAGAACCCACTCATCTTCTCTTCTTGCTTCTGGTGGCTCCAGGTGCTCCTTGGCTTTTGGCCCATAGTTCCGATTTTTGCTTCTGTGGCCACATTCCCCCTTCCTTTTCTCTGTGTGTTCAATTTACTCTTAAAAGGACATCTGTAATTGGATTTAGGGCTTACCCAGGTAATTCTCCAGGGGAAGCCCCTCTTCTCAGAATCCGTAATCGTTAATCACATGTGTTGCCATATAAGGTAATATTCATTCTTATTTTTACCATAAGGTAATATTCACAGGTCCTGGGTTTAGGGTATATACATCATTCAGTGGTCCACCATTCAGCTCACTACCAGAAGCCAGTATACCAGAATCCTTGTTGGCAAACATACTTGTTTTGGTATTGATAACAGCATACTTCAACATAGATATAGCTTCCAGCCAAAGAGTGTGAGAAGGAAGTGGAAGCACCCATTAAGATACATATATATATATATAAAGTAGAAGAGGTTGGGTTGAAAGTCTTAACCAGTTGTGATTGCTGTGCTTGCTGAAGGTTTATCTTGACTATCCATTACTATTTAGATGTATATTGGGTGTCCATAGAACAATCTCTTTGGGATACTTCGCACATCATAAATGCTTCTTTTTTGGCAAGACTTTCCATTATAACCAGGTTGTGTTTTAAATTAGTTGAAACCTATGGACCATAAACATAAAAGTACGATGCAATTTGGGTTTAATGCATCATGTGTAAACTTAGATGCAAATTCTGTGTTTAAAATATAAGATTGACTTTTAGCTGTCCGTCTTAAAAGGATTGGTGGCAGGGAGGGTACTTTGTTCTGGGTACTTAGCCTCATAAAAGCTAGGACTTTCTGTCCATATTTTAGAACAACTTGACAACCCGTGCCTTATCTGAACTCTCACTGCCTCAACTTCTGAGCTACAGACGGAAGTGTTCGGTTCCTTTTTGAACAGTTAGGCACCTGAAAGCTGGTATAATACTTGAATTAAGCTCTATTAAGTTGTCTTTTTTTTTTTTTTGGTCCAGCTTCTGTAACAAATTAATAATGAATGCATTCTAAGCATCTTCTCAGAAAGTTCATTCGTATTATAGAGGAAAAATGACAAGAAAATAGATTCAGGAGTCTTCATTGAAAGTTTGAGGTCTGCTTCTGGCTTAGTATGACAGTATAATTGTTGATTAACTGACTCAATTTAAAATTATTTGAAAGTTTGTGAGAAATAATACTTTTTTTAAGCAAGAAGGGAAATTTTTACCTTTAAATTTTTTTTCTTTGTGAGTGAGTATATCACTGTCTTGGCATAGTGTATTATGTTTAAAGGATGCATAATACATTTATTTTTAAATAGCTTTTTGGCAACCAGAAGTCCTGCTATAGATCACAGAAAATATTTTAAAAATTAAAAAATTGGCTTAATAAAAAAGATATAAGATTTATATAATGATGTTTTTGTGTTTTTCATCCGAGGATGTACATAGAGGAAAATTATGCTTAGAATTGAAAATTTGATTTCTTTTAATTTTACATTTCTTGAATAAGTGTATTCAGTACTATTTTAAAATAAGAATAAATGGTGTTATTCCATGTTTTCTTATATATTTTTCAAATGGATTTGTTTCATTTTATCTTTGGTATAATTATTAAACTATTGTTATTTACCTTGACAGAGTTAAAGCATATTGTACCAGTATAAATCTCTTATTGCTGTACATCATTTGAAGTCTAAATATGTCATTAATTGGAGAATTAATACCTAATGATTTTGAATTTTATATGGGAATAAATGAAATGGGAAAATAGCAATTAGGAATTATTTTTCAACATGGGAATTGTGTATTAGGCATTCTAGTTTTATAAATTTGGCTTATTAAGTCATGTGCTTATTAATATTAGGGCCGTATTTTTTCAGTAAAATGAAGTGAAGAGGGGCATCACTTTTTTTTCTTTTTTCTTTAAATTTCTTTTTTGCCCTTACATACTTATGTGGAAGACACTGATCTACATATCCTCTATTTATTCTTTTGTTTAATAAATCATGAGTGAGCATTAAGTGGTAGGTACCAGCTTGGGCATGTGGAGAATTATCACTGCAAGGAAAACAACTGACAGTATATGCTGTCACTGATGGAAATTGAGCTTTTAAGCAAAGATTAAATTTGGGAAAACAGATCTGTTGTCATGAGCTTGTCAGCTTTCCAGTGTTTACTTTTTTCATGAGACTGGTATTGATAACAAATGTGATTGTATAATGAAATGTGTCAACATTAGGAAGATCAGCATAGCACGATAAGCCAGTGTTTTCTATGTGACCAATGCATAATGTTATACAATTATATGCAGTGTTACAGATTCATTCAAAGTCCAATATAGATCAATGGATTTTCACGTAACAGTACAGAAAGTTCATTGATAAAGTTTCAAATTCTACATTGCAACTAACCTTTTAGAAACTATCCCTTGTTGAATTCTGGTGTAGTATCAAAGAATGATATCCGCAGGAACAGTTGAGAAAATTCAGCTGTCTTCTATTAAGCCAGACATTAAATAGATTTATAAAAATGGAAAGCAGTGCCAGTCTTTGCGTTTTTCTTTCTTTCTTTTTTTTTTAGAAAATAGTTATTTTTTATAAAAATGTATTATTTGTTATATGTAATAAATTTATTTTCAAATGAAGTAAAAATTTATAAAATATTTTCAATTTCAAATACAGTAAACATAGATAAAAATCTACAAAATTTGTTGGTGCTGTAAGTAATATTTAAGGGTATAAAGAGGTTCTAAGATAAGAAGTTTAAGAATTGCTGATTGAGAGGAATGATTCCACATCTGAAATACATGTTGGGGTGAGAGTGCCTTTTATAGTAAAATATTTGGATTACACTTTATGGTAAGAGACTGCACTTTACAGTAAGTAGTAAGGACTCACAGGATATTTTGAGCAGAAAAGTGATAAAGTGGTACACACAAGATTAATCTGGAGGTGATAGATACATTAGGATGGAAGTGGGGAATGAGTGGAGTTGGGAAAAACAGCTTTAACAGAAGGGTAGATATAACATATTAAGGGTTCAATTAGATTGGGCTCAATCAGAGAGATTTTGATGGCAGTATTGACCTGTGATGAGGGGAACCGTCAGATGTTGGGTTTGAGTTTGGGTCACAGGAAGAAGCTGATTTATAGGGAAAATTGAACTGTCTTCAATTTTTTTTGTAATTCTTTGCCTAAGCATTTGAGATTTAATCAGCAGGTAGAAATAACCAGTAGAGAACCGAATCAATACCAGATAGCCTTCTAGCTCTTGTAGCATCATGGAGCACCTCTGTTGCTTAAAATTAGAAGTTGTCCTTTAGTAGATAAGCAAATGGTAGTGTGGTTGCTAAAAATGTGTATTTTGGTGGCTAGGTGGTACCTTATATTAAGTTCTAATAAAGTATACATTTATTGACTATTATGTACTTGACACTATACCATATATTAATAGTTATTATGTTTGTGTATGTGTGAGTTTGCATATCGTTTAAAGCCCTGTTAACCCATGTTCTTTCGTTTTCTTAAGTACAGCATTGCAAAAAGGTTATTTTTCTATGAAGAACAATAAAATTTTGCTTCAGTAAGTTATAGTCAAGATTTATTAATGAAAATAGACTTCTTTCTTTCTTTTTTGAAAAAAAGGCACAATTAGTGGAAGAGAAACATCTATTTCTTGCCCCTCTTATGATAAGTGTTTTTAATGGAAATTCATTGATACTGTGTGGATGATTTACCAAGGCTTTGTAAAGCAGCTGAAAATGCGCTCTGACAACCATCTGATAAAATGAAAAACTGAACAAAATGTGTACTCAGATGATTCTCTGAAGGAATAATGGTGCAAATGAATTATCAAAGTGTGAAATCATTAAAAACAAAGCATGTTTGGGTTTTTATTGAATCTTAATTGTAGGCTTATGTATTTTCTTTTGTAAGCTAAGTTAAAAGAAAATTGCGTAACTAAATTTTTGGAGGCCAGTGTTGTAGGACATATATTGTACCATAATTTATTTTTTGCATAAAAGCTGCTGTTCATTTTTTTCAGCATTAACATGCGTGCTTTCCTCATGTAGGAGAATATATAAAAAACTGGAGGCCAAGATATTTCCTTTTGAAGACAGATGGCTCATTCATAGGATATAAAGAGAAACCTCAAGATGTGGATTTACCTTATCCCCTCAACAACTTTTCAGTGGCAAGTAAGTTAATTATAATTGTTGATTCACCTTGTATTTATTTATTTTTATGATTTTATGTGTCAAATATCTTAAGATACATGAGAAACCTGTGAAAAAGTTTGGGTTTATATTTAATAGAGAAATTTTCAGCTTTGATAGAATTTCAATTCCTTACCATAGAGGTTATCGATAATATTTGGTCTTATACAATGCAGTAGAATTTAATATTTTTATGTAGAACTTGAATGTGATTAATATAATTCCCCAAATATATACTTCAAGTTTTCAAGTTTTTCTTTATAAAATAAAAACAAGGACCTTTGAACTTGGTTGTTAGATTTAGCATGGTTATAAGATGTTGTGGTACTTAATGCATTTTAATCAGTTTCCTGTCATAATCTTAGCTCTTTTGATTGTGTGATGAGAAACAGGTGATTTATGTTAGAAATCATCTTCTGGGTAGATTTTATGTTAGTAAATTTTTCTTCCTTAAAATATCTAGCAAAAATGTTTAAAACTTACTTAGAAATTTTGTGTTTGCATGAACATAGCACAAAATAAACTGAAACATGACAATGATGATAATGACAATGATTATTATTGTTATGTTATTACCAGGCTCTTCTGACTTTTCAAATTTACTAATTAATCAATGAGAGAATCTTTCTTTGTTAAAGTGTTCTTTGTTAAAGTGTTTTAAATTACGTTAAGTTAAATAAACTTGTGTTAAGATCTGGCTAGTCTGTATTAAGAAGCTAAAATCTTTACTGAGATAATATCCTTAATTTTGATTTTGGTTATATGTTATCTATTAGCCACATTTGGGGAAGAAAAGATATAAGGGATATTTGAAGCTAAAAAATGCAATAATATAACAAAAAATTTAAGAAAATAAGTCTTTGAATATTACAAATATTTTTATTTGCATTATTATTTTACCATTATAAAAGCCCTGATCTTTTTTTACTCCTATTGTTTTATTCAGGTTAGCCCTTGTTAGTGGGTTAGAATGGCCACTGTTTTTTGTTTTTTTTTTTTTTTTAAGAAAAAGATGAAACAATAAACCAAAGAGTTAAAAGATTTGTGAAGTCATTTGAACGATATGGATACTAACTTAAAAAAAAAAAACAGCCTTTCTCTGTTTATATCAGTGGATTCTTATATAGATACTTTTTTAAATGAGATCACTGTGAAGTATGTGTGTTAAGAAAAACATCTTCTTTTCCACCAAAATGCTTATTAGATAATAATGGCTTTCTTTCAATAGAAAATTATTTTTTAAACCCTATTGTCAACTGAAATAATATATTGTATTTTGTATTGACTTAAGAACACATTTTCATTTTAAAGACTTTTTGGGTGAGCATTTGCTTTAAAGTGATAGAAATTAGCTTTTAGAACATAAGCAGCATATATTATCTCAATGCCCTACCTAAAGCCAGTGTAGCTTTTTAGTTTATCTATTTTACTAGCAAATGTTATTGGTTTTTCTGAAATAATTTATAAAAGTACAGAATTCTTGTATCTGCTGATCAAAATGCAGCATTTTTTGACCTTATGAAATTTCACACCCCAACGAGTTTTAAAGACATACTGTATGTCACAGTCTGCCAACATCTGCTCCAACACTTCCACTGGCAGAGGCTGAAATAAATGCTGCACTCTTGGGGAAGGATCCTATTTAGTGACTGACAGTCAGCTTATTTATCCACGAAATAAATATTATTTGACATCTGTAATCTTGTATAATCAAGTAGCTGAAGGTAGTTGATTCAAACTAACAAGTAAGTTGTAGGTCAGCTCCTTAGTTTTCAAAAGTATTAGTAACATGGATGTTACACTAAATAAATTTTTAAAAATTGATTATCACTAACGCTTGACTTACTGCAGTCTTAAATTCTGTAAATAACAATTACGTGAGGAAGTAATGGGTCTACTGAAATGGGTACTAGTTGAAGAAGTTCAAATTCCAACCTGGTCTTAAGCTACACGTAATAGGACCTTGGGCAGGTTATTCTCTGAAACTTTGATCTTTATTTAGTTTCTTCATCAGCATGTTAGAAACATTTGGATTCAGTGGATTTGTAAGGCCCTTTTTGTCCCTGACATTCTGTGATTCTCTGAGGTGGACTTTGAGCAGGTCCTTGAAGAGTGAGTAGGAGTTAAGCAAATTAAAACAGAGAAGAAGGATATTCCAGGCAGAGGGCAATGAAGAATGTCTTTATGAGGAATTAAGGAAGGAACAGTTGGTGCAAGAGAGGGTTACTTCACTGTTGCTTTTCCCTTTGCCCTAGCCCCCTTTAGTACATGTTTAAAAAGATAATTTTCCAAGGTATTTCTAAGATACGTTGGGAAATGTTTTTTTATATATATACACACGTATATATACATATCTGTATATACATATATATCCCTTTGCTAGCTGCAATTCGAGTCCCTTGTTTTTCTGATAATTAAAGATATTATTTCATATTTAATCAATATGGGTTTTAATGAAATTTTACAAAAATAGGCTTTTTATCTATATGGAAAAAAACAGAGTATGAGAACTGTAAGGGGCTTGAGAACTTCCAATCTTAATTAAATTTTGAATTGCTTCCCTCCTGATTTAAGTTTTTCAAAAAGCTAGTCTTATTGTTTTCACTTCGTATCTCACTGCAGTCTAGCTTCCTCCCTTACTCACTTGATTGAAACTACTTACAATAAATTATTGAGTGACCAAGTTAATTGCTAATGTAGGGGAAGAGGAATATCTTTTCTTCCCATTTTAGGTTCATGGCTGAGGCTCCTATAGCAAAAGGAAGATTAACAAGAGAATAACACAAAATTTAAGTAATAAAACTTTTATGTGACAATGCAGCCTTTGGAATTGAAGACCCAAACAAACACACACAAACTGTTTTTTTTTTGTTTTGTTTTGTTTTGTTTAAGATAGTCTCACTCTGTCGCCCGGGGCCTCCCAAGTAGCTGGGATTACAGGCGCACACCACCATGCCTGGCTAATTTTTGTGTTTTTTTTTTGGTAGAGATGGGTTTCACCATATTGGCCAGGCTGGTCTCAAACTCCTGACCTCAGGTAATCCACTTGTCTCAGCTTCCCAAAGTGCTGGAATTACAGGAGTGAGCCACCATGCCTGGCCAAACTTGTGTATTTTTATGCTTAGGGTTGATGAAGAGGTAGATAGTCACACGGACTAAGGCATTATAATGGTAATAAACTGAAGGGAACTTAGTAAGTCTTGTTTGTCAGATTCTTTGTCCCTGTTTCTTCAGAAATAAGGATATTCCTTTCCTCTGGGTATAGGGTGGATATCTCTCATATGGGGGTCTTATGATGTATTTCAGGGGAAGGTAAAAAAATTATTGCCAAGTTTTATGACCTGCCTCAGGTGAGAAGGATGAGAGGAGGGTAAGAATGACCTTCCTGCTTTTGCTGTTTTCTCAAATGCTAAGGTGCTGTCTTTTGGGAGATCATGCCATGAACCCTGTCAGTAAATCTAGTAGACATTTTTCAGTTCTTATTTTTCCTGGATTTGTATCTGGGCTGCATTTTATACTGTTGATACACGTCTCCTTCTTGGAGTGACTACTGTCACCACTGTGTTCTGGGGTATACCTCTCTCCTGTTCCCCCCACCCCTTCGGCTAATGCACAATTCTGGTATTTAACAGGGTTCTGGGGGAAGACCCTTCACACTTTGTACCTTCCCTTGCACCGACACCTTGACTTTTGGGATTTCAGTTACAACCTTCCCTGCAGCTTACTCCCACGCTTAAATTTCTAGACTGGGTCTCTCTCCTGAGCGTTAGGTTACTCTGTTCAGTCGGCTGTCGGACATCTCCACCTAGATACTTTATGACCGGGTGCGTCCTAAGCTAAACTCAAGTAGTTTTGTCTGTTTCTTCCTTTATACTCCGTATCTGAGCTCTGTCTCTGCCTGATCAAAAACATGGATCCTTTCCAGGCCTTTTTTTCTCCTTCACATCTTTACCCCACTCCCAATCCATTTCTAGTCCTGCTGATTTTGCATATTTCTTGAACCTATTATCCTTTTCTGTAATCACCCCAGAATGAGGCCTCGTCATATCTGCTGTAGATTCTTAACTAGCTTCTCTATTTCTAGTTTGTACCACTCATACTCTTTCTTCACATGGGTGTCAAAGTGATCTTTCTAAAATTATATCATAACTATGCCATTCCCCTGCGAAAGCCCTGCCTTGGATCATCATTGCCTACTGGATAAAGTTAAGCTTCCTTAATACATCATTAGATCTCTTCAATCTGGCCTCTACTTTCAACTCTTGCAACATCTCTCTTCTGCTCTACAATTATGTATCAACAATACTGAACTGTTTATAATTTCCTGTTACAACCTATGCTGCTTTTCCACTCTGAGGCTTTGTTTATGCTGTTCCCTTTGATTGGAATGTCCTTTGGTCCTCTGTTTGCCTGGATAATTTTCTGTCTTCTAAGACTTAATTGAGATTTTAATTCCCGTCCCTATTCCTTGCTAAATTACTCCTCTCTGCCCTTTTTAAATCTATTGTCTTCTGTTGTTAACACGTTGTTTCTTGATTATCTTGTTCCTGTGCATGTCTCGTTCACTGACCAGCAAGTTATTTTAGGGGAAAGAACTTAGTCTTATTTATCTCATATCTCCTAGTGCCTGTATTTTATGACTTAATAACTGTTTTTAAGTGAATGTCTGAAACATCTAGTCCAGATTTCTCCTTTTTTAGGTGAGAAAAATGAAGCCTTTAGAAATTCAGTGATCTTTTTAAGGTTGCCTTACTAGGTAGTGGTAGTTAAGTATCAAGAATAAAACTCACATGTCTTGACTATCATTTAAATATTACTCCCCTCCCCCACCCCCATATTATGACATTTTTTGTAGATTTACAGTGATGAGACCTGATTTTGGGCCCCATTTCCAACATTTAAATTACTAGGTATCTTGGCGTGGAGAATGGAAACTCCACAAGCCCTACAGAATGTGGATAGCAGTATTTGATGTTCACCCTCCTTTGGGTGGATCACATATGAACTATTCATGTGTAGCTGCCAGTGTAATGCTACAGAAATGTAAGTAAAAACAAGGGTTTGCAAGCATAGTACATCTCTAATCAAAATTACTGTTTGATGGATTTCTGAGGATTGTAGATTGAGATTATCTATACACAAGAAACATGCACTTTAAAAGATAATATAGGATACATACATTGTCTCAGGGCTGCATTTTATTTTGCTTTGAGTAAAACAGTTTGTCTATCCAGGAGTCATGGTCTTGCTAACATTTTGACAATTTATATGAACTTCTCTTGAGTTTACTAGCTTGCTCAGTGCCAAAGTGGGAATAGTTCCCACATGGAGGACATGTGCATTTGCCCGTATGTCTGGGGCTTATGCTACTTCTGATGAATTCCTTCTTACTCTCTGTGGTGGGATGGGAGAAGTGCCAGCCTGTGTTGTAAGAAGCCTCTCCTAGAGTTCTGCCTTATTCTTTGCTGCAAATATTGCCCCATCCTGACAATATTCTTTTCTTCTCTGAAACCTTTCTTCAGTCCCTTCTTAAAATATAGGTCATTCTGCATTTGTAAGCCCAATTTTAAAAGATGAAACGAAATGTTTACTTTTTTTCTTTCTTCTTTAACTTTGTTTTTTTTAAGACAAGATCTCACTCTATCACTCAGGCTAGAGTACAGTGGCACAGTTACAGCTCTCTCTAGCCTGAATCTCCCAAGCTTAAGTGATCTCTCACCTCAGCCTCCTGAGTAGTGGGGACTAGAGCTGCATGCCACCTAACCTGGCCAATTTTTTATAGAGACAAGGTTTCACCATTTTGTTCAGGCTGGTCTTGAACTCCTGGACTCATCAAGTGATCCACACCTTGGCCTCCCAAAGTGCTAGGATTATAGGCGTCAGCCACTGTACATGACCAAAATATTTACTCTCTAACCTACTTTTCTCTCTTTGAAAGTAAGGAATTTATGGGACTTAAACCTACTAACGAACATCTTTATCTCATCCCAGCTACTTGGGTGGCTAAGGTGGGAGGATCATTTGAGACCAGCCTGGGCAACATAGAGAGACCCTGTGCCTTTTAAAAAAAAAAAAAATCTTTAAATATTATTTACAGAGATTTTAAATAGGTAGAAAAGTCAGTTGATTCCTATTAATGCTTCTAATACATGGGGATACAGAAAAAACTTATGACTTGATTCTTAGTCTTGTGTAACAGATTATACAACCTAGAATAGTAACCTTGTAATTCTAGAAAAGCTGTAAGCTATGTAAGTGTATACTATATAAATGTACATGAATTATGAGAGATCAGAATAATTCACTTTTGAAGTGTTGATTGATCATTATACCCATACCTGATAGTGAAAGGAGTATATAATAAAATTTTTATATGTGAGAATTTGTCATTGACTATGGAAGACATTCACATAGAACATATAGCAATGGGAGGAAAAATGGGATTAATTGCCAAAATGAATTCTGTAGAAAGTAGCTGCCATAGAAGTTGAGAGAAGCAATAGGTAAGTGTTAGCGAGGGTGACTAAGAATTTACTCATGAGATGGGGTTGACATGAGCCCTGAAGAAGAGGATTTGATTATGTTTTTGGAAGACAGAGGACATTCTCAGTGAGGTTAACAACAAAAGCAAACAAATGAAGGCAAGTATTAAGGAGTAGCTTGTTTTGTGAATAGTATAGGCAATATCCTAGATGGATGGAGAATTTATGTTGGAGGGAAATAAAAGCTCAGGTTAGAGAGTTAGTAATCAGATTATGGAAAGTCTTGAATTTCAATGTGATGAAATTTTTGAACATCTGGTTTCCAAATCAGTATTCATTTTTTTTTTTTTAAAGGACCTATCTGGTTATAGTGTGCAGTGGAGGGGATACATCCTTAAACAAACAGGCCGTGAGTCAGTCAGCAAGATACTATTTAGTCCTCATCCTTTTCAGTCTCTCTGCTGCCATCCTAGCTCAGCTCTTCATCACTTCCTTTCTGGATTACGTTAAGTCTCCTAATCAAGCTCTTACCTTCAAACGTTATCTTTTCTGGAATATTTGGAAGCAATACATAGGATAGATTCATCTCCAAAAAAAGTTCCTTTGCAAATACCATTCTCTTTGCTTAGAAAAATTTCAGATGTTCTCCATTTTTGACAAAGAGAAGCTGAATTATTTTTTAATATATATCTGCAATTAAACACTTGCCCAAATAATAAGTATGTTTATACCTTGTATCTTTTCATTCTTTTTTTTCTGTTACTTTTTAATGTTCTATACATTTTCTTCTTGACATACATTGCTATATTCTAGTCCGGTTTAATTACATACAAAATTCCTAACCCTGTGTTTTTTAATGATTTTTAGATCATTTAATCATTTGATTTGGTGCTTTCTTTTTTTTCTTGATTTACTTTATTTAAAAAACATTTTTAATTGATACATATTAGATGTACATATTTTCAGGTACATGTGATTATTTGATGTATTCATATAATGAAATCAAGGTAATTGATAAATCTATCACCTTAGATACTTGTTTTTTCTTTATGCGATCACATTTTTAGACAAATGGAAAGTTATGTCTGTTAACAGGTGTATTCCACTGTAAGGAATAGTTGCCTTATCTTAAAAAGTGAATTACCGTAAATGTAATCAAATTTTGCTTCTCGCTTCTATTTTCATAGGTGGGGTTATGTTCACATATTTGCAGAATTTAACCTTAAACCAAGTTTAGAATTGGGAATGGAGAAAACCTTTGTAAAAATTATTTTAAAATGAGATCATTTTTAAGAAAATTACAATGTAACAATGTCACATATTTCCTTCAGGCTCCAATTCAAATCATACTCCAATTTGAAAAGAACAAAAATTCAACAAAATGTTCATTCTTTCATACTTTTTCCTTACATTACACAACAAATCAGAAAAAGTGTATCCCATCTTAATGGAAATGACTGCGGCAGTCAGGAGTTTCAAATCCAGCTGCTAGGGGTGAAAGCAACGCTCTGTATCTCTGAAAGATTTCATCAGTATTAAGTCCTTTATAATCATAACTTTTTGTGTGTATCATCTGAGTTTCTTATTAAATAATCTCACTATTTTAATAGTTCCTTATAACACTACAGGTGACGTGATCAGATTTCTGTTTTACAGCCTGCTTCCTCTTCTCTGGTAGCTTCCATGATCTCCCAGTCCTTTCCTGATTTGTATTCCCAAGCTAATCTTTTTAGTTACAGTCTTTACTTGCTGAACCTCTTTCATCAGAATATAAGAATAAATGTGGGGGCTTATTTAGAATCAAAGGGAATGGTAAACTTGTAGAAGACAGTGACCATGTATACTCATTTTAAGAAAGTCCCACAGCATTTATTATAATATCTGGGATACTGGAACATCATTGGATTCGTAGTCAGAAGACCTGACTTTGGGACTTGGTTCTGTTGCTTTACTAGCTATGTGATCTTGGGCAAATCACATAACTTCTCTAATTTTCATTTTGCTCATCTTTGAACAATGGAGCTAATAATAATACCTTCTTTACAGGCTTACAGTGAGGAGCAAGTGAGATCATATAGCCGGGTGGTGTGGCTCATGCCTGTAATCCTAGAACTTTGGGAGGCTGAGGTGGGTGGATCACTTGAGGTCAGGAGTTTGAGACCAGCCTGGCCAACATGATGAAACCGCCGTCTCTTCTAAAAATAAAAAAATTAGCCGGACTTGGTGGGGCACGCCTACAGTCCCAGCTACTGGGCTGAAGCAGGAGAATTGCTTGAACCCGGGAAATAGAAGTTGCAGTGAACCAAGACCGTGCCACTGTACCCCAGCCTTGGCGACAGAACAAGACTTTGACTCAAAAAATATATATATATATTTGAAAACAATTTGTACATTGTAAAATGCTATCCAAATAGTATTAACATAAGATGAAGGTAGTTAGTAATGTTTGCTGAATTAACTGGCAGTCGTTCTTCCTTCTTTAGCTAAATTACATTGGAGTGAGGAGGAAACCACTTTACTGAGCTTTCTTTAAAGAGTCTTAAAGGTTTTAGAGAACTTGCTTAAAACAATCTCTTGCAGTTGAGGCCAAATGCTATTGTTTGGTTGGAGGAAAATTTCTAGTTTCATTTAATGCCTAGGACTTTGATTAGTCAGGGCTATTCTTTCTTACGACTAAACAAAGTGAGGTACATTCCCAAACCCTGCTCACGGCCTTCTTCTGACCAAAAAAGATGTCACTATGGCTAAAGAAGTAACACCTAATTCTGTGAAGAAAGTCAATGGTAGCTTGATGGGGATAGCATCGAACCTATAAATTACTTTGGGCAGTATGGCCTTTTTCACGATATTGATTCTTCCTATCCATGAGCATGGAATGTTTTTCCATTTGTTTGTGTCCTTTCTTATTTCCTTGGGCAGTGGTTTGTAGTTCTCTGTGAAGAGGTCCTTCACATCCCTTGTAAATTGTATTCCTAGGTATTTTGTTCTCTCTGTAGCAATTATGAATGGGAGTTCACTCATGATTTGGCTCTCTGTTTGTCTGTTACTGGTGTATAGGAATGTTTATGATTTTTGCACATTGATTTGGTATCCTGAGACTTTGCTGAAGTTACTTATCAGCTTAAGGAGATTTAGGGCTGAGATGATGGGGTTTTCTGAATATACAAGCATGTCATCTGCAACGAGAGATAATTTGACTTCCTCTCTTCCTATTTGAATACCCTTTATTTCTTTATCTTTCCCGATTGCCCTAGCCAGAACTTCCAATACTGTGTTGAATAGGAGTGGTGAGAGAGGGCATCCTTGTCTTGTGCTGGTTTTCAAAGGGAATGCCAAGAAAGAGCCCATATAGCCAAAGCAATCCTAAGTGAAAAGACCAAAGCTGAAGGCATCATGCTACCTGACTTCAAACTATACTATAAGGTTACAGTAACCAAAACAGCATGACAGAGATATAGACCAATGGAACAGAACAGAGGCCTCAGAAATAACACCACACATCTACAGCCATCTGATCTTTGACAAACCTGACAAAAGCAAGCAATGGGGAAAGGACTCTATTTAATAAATGGTGTTGAGAAAACTGGCTAGCCATATGCAGAAAACTGAAACTGGACCCCTTCCTTACACTTTATACAAAAATTAACTCAAGATGGATTAAAGACTTAAACATGAGACCAAAAAACCATAAAAACCCTAAAACTGTAAAACCATAAAAACCCTGGAAGAAAACCTAGGCAATATCATTCAGGACATAGGCATGGGCAAATAATTCATGTCTAAAACACCAAAAGCAATGGCAACAAAAACCAAAATTCACAAATGGGATTTAATTAAAAAGCTTCTGCACAGCAAAAGAAACTGTCATTAGAGTGAACAGGCAGCCTACAGAATGGGAGAAAATTTTTGCAATCTATCCATCTGTCAAAGGGCTAATATCCAGAATCTACAAGGAACTTAAACAATTTTACAAAAAGAAAACAACCTCATCAAAAAGTGGGCAAAGGATATGAACAGACACTACTCAAAAGAAGACATTTATGTGGCCAACCAACATATGAACAAAAGTTTGTCACCACTGATCATTAGAGAAATGCAAATCAAAACACAGTGAGATACCATCTCATGCCAGTTAGAATGGTGATCATTAAAAAGTCAGGAAACAACAGATGCTGGAGAGGATGTGGAGAAATAGGAATGCTTTTACACTGTTGGTAGAAGTGTAAATTAGTTCAACCATTGTGGAAGACAGTGTGGCGATTCCTCAAGGATCTAGAACTAGAAATAACCATTTGACCCAGCAATTCCATTACTGGGTATATACCCAAAGGATTATAAATCATTCTGCTATAAAGACACATGCACACGTATGTTTATTGCAGCACTATTCACAATAGCAAAAACTTGGAACCAACCCAAATGCCCATCAATGATAGACTGGATAAATGAAGTGTGGTACCTATACACCATGGAATATTGTGCAGCCATAAAAAAGAATGAGTTCATGTCCTTTGCAGGGACATGGATGAAGCTGGAAACCATCATTCTGAGCAAACTGTCACAGGAACAGAAAACCAAACACCACATGTTCTCACTCATAAGTGGGAGTTGAACAATGAGATCACATGGACACAGGGAGGGGAACATCACACACCAGGGCTTGTTGAGGCGTAGGGGATTAGGGGAGAGAGAGCATTAGGAGAAATACCTAATGTAGATGACAGGTCGATGGATACAGCAAACCACCATGGCCCGTGTATACCTGTGTAACCAACCTGCACGTTCTGCACATGTACCCCAGAACTTAAAGTATAATAAAAAAAAATGTAAAAAACATTAATACAAAAAAAGAGTATTCAATTAGCATATATTGATTGCTAAAAAAAATAATAATAATAAATAAATAAGATCTCACACCGTTGGATCAGAGTGAAGAGTTTGGGGTGAGGGCAAGAGGAACGGGGTACAGACCAAATTCTTGAAACCCTGGCCTTTGGAAGACAAAGCTGCTGCAGGCTGAGAAAGACCCGTGCGACTATTGCTATTCTCTTTTTAGTCAGATGTTGTTTTTTTCTTAAAGTAATAAAATCCTTCAGTATTTTTCTGACTGGTTGAAGAGGATCCCATCCATTGGAGGAAAAAGTAAAGGTAATTTGCTTCCTAGATTATTGCTTTTATGAAAGTTGGAGGATGCAATGGAGATTGTTTTTAAAGGAAAGCAGGCAAGTAGTTACCAGCTTCAGTAGTTTATATTGAGGACATAGAAGAGATTCCAGCATGACCACCTTCGTTTATTCCATTCTTTTTCCCTCCTTCTTTTCCTCTGTATCTGCCTTCCCCCTTTTCTCTCTCACTCAACTTTTCCGAAGGTCAGCAATCAACTATTACTTGTTGATAGGTGCTTAAGTAAGGGAACACTCTACATGTTATTAGTATCACTCAATTATTTTTAAATACTTCTGACTCCTTCCTTGATTTTCTTTTCTACTCATCTCAAATAACAACCATTTGCACCTACTGTATTTTGAAGATTTCTACCTTGTGTGTATGTGTTTGACTTCAAGTAACACAAATTGGAAACATAGGAGTCATCAAAATTAATGTTTAAATATATTTTTTAGGGAGTCTAAATTCTAATGAATATTTAGAAAGTTTTTATTGAGGGTTATTGTGTTCTCAACACTGTACCAGGTACTGAGGGGAAAAAAGAGGGAAATAAGGAAACCAACCTTTCTTGGAGCGTTACTGTGTATCAAGCCCTTTCACATATGTTTTCTCATTTTATCTTCACCACAACATTGTGAGGTACGTATTATGCTCCCCATTTTAAAGAAACTCAGAGTGGTTATATGACTTGCTTAGGCCACTATTTGGCAAGTGGCAGAGCCCACAGCATGAACCCATGTCTAACAGAGTGAACCTAGAGTTTTGTGTTCATTTTCTTATTCCATAGATACAAGATCTAGCCCTTGGCTTTGAAGAATTTATAGTCTAGTAGCAAAAATATGCCACAGACCCTAGGAATTGGTATTTTGAGATGTTTTGCGGCTAAGTTCTGAAGTGAATTTTGCTATATATGCAGTTACAATTTAGGAAAAAGAGGTATCATTAAAGACGGGATCATCAAGAAAAGCTTCTTTGGAAATTGAGATTGATTAGAGAAATGGTAATATTTCGAAAGATAAAGTTACTTTCTAGGTAACAAGAATAGCATTAATTTGAAAAATTATTTCTGAGAAACTTTGGCTGAATTTCTTTTCATCTTGTCGAAGTAAGTGGGTATGAAATCCTCAGAAATGAATGAAAGCTCCAGATGGTATGTTATTTCCTTATCCCTGTATAGAGTGAAAAATATCAAATGAGGAAAAAGAATAAGTGAAAGGAATAAATATGGCATTTGAAATACTTAGCAGAATGCCCTAATCATGTCAGACACTGTTTTCTCGGGGCCACAGTTAGGCACTAGTTACCCTGTGTGTTAGCTTACCTTGTGTTTTATTTGTAGTTTCTGTAGTAACATTGTTGTTCATCTTCTCTCCTAGTAGAATATAAAATAATTTTACTGACAAACACTCCGTTTTAAAATCCTACCTACAGAGTTTTTAAAATTTAAGCTAAATTTTAAAATTTAGAAAGCTTGGAAAGGGGTACATTATCTCTTTATATATTTAATTTTAAAAAATTTGCCTTCTTTTATGTAGGGAAGTTGGAGTAGTGTGGATGGGAAGTGGAGGGTGGGGTACCTGCAGCCTGTGGATGATAAGGCAACTGTAGTGTATTTACTGTATAATTTTTTTATGACCTTATTAAATGTATGGATTATTTTGGTTAAGTTGAATGTAGATAACTACTTGATTTATTTGTTGATTTTTTTTAATGTGTCATTTTAAACTTAAATGTTTAGTTTCTAGAAAGAGGATTGTGTGTAATTAGTTTTTGAAATTGTAATTAGAAAGGTGATTGCCCATTATATTTGGTGTTTTAATCCCATTTTATAATTAATACATCAGAAATTAGGAGGGCAATTAAGGAAGTAAGGGAAGAAAATTAACATTTTTAAAGAGCCTGCTTTTTACAAGATGTTTTATTTGTGTAATTGCATTTTGTCATCACATGAAAAACATGTAATAAATATTACTTAAAGGAAAAAAAAACTAGATAATGAATCTGAGACCTAGAGAGACCGAAAAACTTTCCCAGAACCTCAAAGCAAGTACATGGCAGAACTGTGATTTGAACTCTAATCTAACACCTGGTTTGAATGTGTGTAGTCATACATGGGGTTCAGAGATGACAACTGTCTTCACGTAATACATAGTCAGCATCCACGGAACTTTCGTGCTATGCCGAGTGTCACCCAGTGGGTTAATAGTGGATCCTCATTGTTGTCAAGAGTTGTATTATATATAATAGCGATACTTCTTTCTGCTAGAGCAAAGGAACAAATATAGATGTGGTAGATGGGTGGCTGATAAATTTGATAGAGTTTTATTATGTAATGTTGAGCCGGTCGCATAACCATCCTGGGACTCAGAATTTTGTCATCTGTAGAGTGAGGAAGTTAGAGTGAAGGATCTCTAAAGTCCTTTCTTCTAAATTCAGTGGTTTGCCTATCAGCAGCAGATAATAATTTCTTGAAATATTGAGTATATTGAGGAGTACTACAGTAATAAATTACCACTTGTTGAGTACCTTCTGCTTCGTACTTTACATACATACATATATATATGTACATACATACACGTGTGTATTAGTAAGGTATATTTAGTCTTACTAACATCCTTGGAGGACAAACAGTCTATTTTATAGCTAGAGAAGCTAGGCTCATGGAATTTCCCAGTGGCAAGCAATTCTTTCAGAGACGGAGCTGGGAGATAAACCTACAGCTTTCAAGTTTCCAGACTAGTGCTTTTTCCATGTTCCTAGTTAACTAAAGGATCTTTGACTACCTTACATTAGGGCCTTGAGGTGAGAGGTTTTCTAATGTGGGCAATTCGGAAGATATGGGTTTTCCATGCCTCTAGACTAATCTTTCTGTCCGTATCATGGATCAGATCTTGTCATTCTTGACTAGTACATGAAGATGTATTTGAGAGCTTTTGGATAATTCCATTTAGGGACACAGCATCTTAATGTAGATGATTCACTAGTATGTGAAAATTTCAGCCTTGCTTTTCCAACTAAGTCATAGAAGCCATAGGGGAGACACTGATTTTCTTAAGAGGCAGAATCATCTGAATATTTGCCGTAAGTTGTATAATCATTGCATTTTTAACAAATTGAACTTGAGGGACATGTTTTGTTGCTTTCTCTGAGTTGATACTTGCTAAATTACTGGCTTTCTGATTTTTTCACCCCTTTATCTTTATTTTAATTTAAAAGCATTTATTATACTTTGAGTAAAGTTAAATGAGGCCTAAGGCCGCATTGGGAGGAAGGACCTTTAAGCCTTGGAATTTAGGAAAGATATAGAGGCGTTCTTTTGAGTTGGAAATAATACATAATCAAGCAGATGCTAATGAAAAAATGAAATGCAGGGGAAGAGAAAAGAGACTAGGGTGCCTGTTTGGAAGTTTTATAGAGGAGAGTACATTGCCCCTTTATTACAATAATGTTTCTGAACTATAATAAGGTCTTTCATTGCAAGTTCAGCTTTTTTCATTCATTTGTTTTGTGCTCTGCTTCCTCTGTTACTAATTGTCAGCACAATAGTCTTCCAACTATGAAGTCTCAGTGTCCTTTTGGACCAATTTGTCATTGTCTTTCTCCCTCACCCCCCAACCCATGCACTCAGAATCTATTACTATGGTTGCATTTTTAGACATTTTTAATGTTTTAAAATGGCACTGCTTTTGAAACCTGCCAGAATAGTTCATGATAACTGAATCATCCAACCAGCAACAGTTATTGCTTCCAAAAGCACACTGATAAAGTTTCTGTCTCTGTAGGGTGTTCTTATAAGATAATTAAAAATAAACGTGTAATACTCTTTACAGCATTATTCCATATGCGTTGTTTCCGTTGAACTTCACCTTAGTCCTGTGGAACATTTTATTGAAATATTTTTGTTAAAGTATATTATTTACAGATTTACTGTTTGCCTCATAAATTGTTGGATATTTCTATGCCTCTAGGAAGTTCCATCTCTATTCTTTACCTATTGATGGGTCTTTATTTTTATCGACAAATTATTTTATTATGACTAAGGAATCAGCAAAGTTGGCTTAGACTGACAAGCCTGAACAAATTCCAATATTAGACTCCTGGCAACTTTAGTTACATGTTAATTCATGTTAGGTTTTTAACATTTTGGCCAATGAACACTTTAAATGTGCTCTCAGCCTTGTTCCAATAATCTGGTATTGACAGAAAGACATTATTCAAATAAAACTTCTATAAAGAAGTCCTGAAGCAGTATAATAATACTTGACAGCTTATCTGTCACTTACAGAACTTTGTATTATCATGTGATCACAGCTTTTTGGTGCTTAAATATTATGTCAGTGAAGATGGCAGTTATTTTTAATGCATGAATACTAAATAAAAGATTGATCAGTTTTCTCTGGGAGAAAACATTTCAGTTCTCTGTCACCTGTTTGTATCAATTTATTTGCATAAAACTAGAAAGTGAAATACAGTTGCCCCTTGAACAGTGCAAAGTTTAGCAGCTTCAACCCTTGTATAGTCAAACATCCATGTTCTAACTTTTGACACCCCCAAACTTAGCTGCCAATATCTTACTGTTGCCCAGAAGCTTTACCAATAACCTAAACAGTTAATTGATACATATTTTGTGTATTACATGTACTATATACCGTATTCTTATAATGTAAGCTAGAAAAATGCTATTAAGAAAGTCATAAGGAGGAGAAAACACATTTGCTATTCATTAAGTGGAAGTGGGTCATCATAAAGGTCTTCATCCTCATTGTCTTCATGTTGAGTAGGCTGAGGAGGAGGAGAAAGAGAAGGCGTTAGTCTTTCTGTCCTGGGTGGCAGAGATGAAGAGATGTGGAGCAGGTGGAAGGGGAAGACAGGAGAGACAGCACACTTGGTGTACTATTATTGGAAAACTCCATGTATAAGTGGAACTGCGCAGTTCAGACCTGTGTTTTCCAAGAGTCATCTGTATAAAGGTTATTAGAAAGAAAGAAAACTTTACTTCCTTTCATTAACAACCAACATCCTAAAAACAGAATGTGATACAAAAAGAGACATGAATTTGGAGCTAGAAAACCTGGATTTGAGACTCAGTTTTACCACATTAATGGCTTGATGATTTTGAATAAGTGATTTAAACATTAAATAGCTTCTTTTTAAAAAAATTTTTGAACTGGAAATGACCATACTTTAGAACTCAACTGAGAGGATTAATTGAGCAATAATGTATGTGAAATCTTAATGTTGTGAAGCAATTGGTAATATGCTAAGATAATTATTTAGTAGTTACTATTTAAAAAATACATTTTGGAGAAAGATATAATAGAAAGCAAAGTTTTCCTACTGATTTAAATTGGCAGAGATTCAAGATGAGATTTTTCCCCTTATTCTTCTAGAGATCAGTGAATGAACTGATTCTTTTACTTTAGTTCATATAGCTTGCTATCAAACCAGATTTTAAAATGAAATGTTTTTGTTGTTGTTGTTGTTGCTGTAGTAAATACCCAAGAGGCTTCTTTATGTCTGTGGTTGGAACCATCTTTCAAAGTCAGGTTACCTTATTTGGAGTCAGAATTCCTGAAGGCAAGTAAAACACGTCTATACCTTCACCCTACAGTTTAAAGAAGTTAGAGAGTGCTTTCCAAAGAGGTCGCTATTCAATGCCTAGGTTACTGGCTGATACACTGTGGGTACCTAACAAATATTGTGTAATTAATGTCTAGATTTACTATGGGAAAAAATGTCAAAAATAAAAGCATAACAGAAAGGTCTGAGCCTAAGAGGGCAACTCCATTTGGAAGTAGAGGCCCTAAGAAAAACTAATGAATGGTATGGGATGGTAGTAAAACCAGGCAAGTCAGTGTGGTGGAAGTCAAGGAAAAGGAACTCAAAGGATAGGGAGCCAAGAACATCAAATGTTGCAAAGAAATGAAAATGAGAACAAGGAAAATATATCTGATGAAAAGGAGACTTCAGTAGAGTGGTGGAAACCAGAATTTAGCTAATTGGTTAAGGCATAGGTAACAATAGCCAGCCTTGTAGATTATTTTGAGTGATTTACCAGCAAAATGAAGGAGAGGAATGGGGCAATTAGGGGGAAGAGGAGCAGCATTTAATACAAGTGCTTTAAAGAGTGACTTTGAGGCTGGGCGTGGTGGCTCACGCCTGTAATCACAGCACTTTGGGAAGCAGAGGCAGGCTGATCACCTGAGGTCAGCAGTTTGAGATCAGCCTGTCCAACACAGTGAAACCCCGTCTCTACTAAAAATACAAAAAATTAGCTGGGCGTGGTGGCATGCACCTGTAATCCTGGTTACTCAAGAGGCTGAGGCCGGAGAATCGCTTGAACCAGGTAGGCAGAGGTTGCAGTGAGCTGAGATTGTGCCACTGCACTCCATCCTGGGTGACAAAGCAAGACTCCATCTCAAAAAGAAAAAAAAAACAAAAACAAAAGTGACTTTGGATCTGCATCTTGGTCTTTATGTATGTTTATTCTTTATTTCACTGTGGTATGATAAGCTACTTTGAAGCTATGTGAGTAGAAATTGTCTCGGTACAGATGGAAATCTCGAGGCATTTAAGTTGTAAGTTACTTCTAAGTGGGAGCTGTACAGTGGGTACATATGGACATAAAGGTGGAAATAATAGACACTGGGGATTCCAAAAAGGGGAAGGGTGGAACAAGGACCAGAAAACTACCTGTTGAGTACTGTGTTCTTTATTTGGGTGATGAGTTCACTAGAAGCCCATATCTCAGCTTTATACAGTATACCCATGTATCAAACCTGCACATGTACTTCATGAATTTAAAATTTTTTAAAAAGTATCACAGTCATATCTAATAAAACTAATCTTTAGTATTGCCAAGTACAAATTCATATTCAGATTTCCTACTTGTTGCCTGAAACTGGTTTAGACCAAAATGTATGAAGGAGGACCACGCATTGCATTTGGTTTTTATAAATCTTTCAAGTCCCTAGTAGTCCAGCAGAGTATTAGACGACCCTCCTCACCCCACTTCTGGGTACATTCGCTTATTAAAGAGACTACGGTCATTTGTCCTGTGAAAGTTCTCGCTTCTGGAATTCTCTGATTGTTTCTACAAGGTGTCATTTAACTTTTCCTCTACCTCTGTATTTACTATAAAAGGACGTTAGATCTAAGGATTCCATCAGATTAATATTCAGAATTTTTATCAAGATTGTTTCCTTGGTGAGTCTGTGTACTTCATGTTGCGTTATGTCGAGAGGTACCTAGTATTTGGTTGACCAGCTGTTAGTAATACTATCGTTGTTCACTGGGTTTTGGTGGTGACCGCGTCGTCTCTTCATTATAAACTTAAGTTTCCCTCCTGTGGTTACCAGATAATCTGTGGTTTGACATGTTGGCACTATGCAATATTTAGTCTTAATTTTTATTTACCAAATGATTTTACCATTGGTGATTTTTGCCTGAATTAATTAATTAGGGGTAGATTATCTTTTAGCTGTTTTTTAACATGTGATTTCAGTTAGCCAAGGCACAGATAAATTGGGGCAGTATATTAGTCATTCTGTTTGTTTGTTTATTGGCGACCAGCCCTGTTTAGGCATAGTACCAGAAATCAAATAGTATGGACCTTCCCCTAAGGGAATTTTCAATCTAATGTTTGAAAATTCTTGTTGGATTGTTTAAATATTTTGTTATCAAATCTCAGTTCATCATGTTTCAAATATAAATAGCTTTTCTTAAAAATAGACCGGGCACGTTGGCTCACGCCTGTAATCCCAACATTTTGGGAGGCTGAGGTGGGCAGATCACGAGGTCCAGAAACTGAGACCATCCTGGCCAACATGATGAAACCCTGTCCCTCCTGAAAATACCAAAATTAGCTGGGCCTAGTGGTGCACACCTGTAGTCCCAGCTACTCAGAAGGCTGAGGCAGGAGAATTTCTTTAATCCAGGAGGCAGAGGTTGCAGTGAGCCGAGATCACACCACTGCACTGATGAAAGAGTCTGCTGAAAGAGTGAGACTCCATCTCAAAACAAACAAACAAACAAAAAAACTCATAATTATTTTTCAGATTTTACCATGTTATTCAGTAGCATGTTATGTAATGAATGGTTAGATATCCTGTGTACATCTGAATGATTTACTTCTGTTTCATGCATTATGACTATAAATAAACTGCTTATTCTGGTGTATGAGTACAATGGAGTTTTATGCCACTGTTAAATATAGTGATGTAGATCTTTATTTACTGAAATGGAAAATATCCAAAACATATAATATCATCAATCATGGTTTCCTTTTTATTTTTAAAAAGTGCTTAGGAAAGGTCTAAAAATGTATGTATTCAAACACTAATAATGGTTATACCTGAATGGTAGGATTATGAATATTTTTATTTTGCTTATACTTATTTATTAATTTTTCTATATCAAGCATGGATGATTTATACAGTGAAAGTAAATCAAGAAATATGTTTGAAAGCCAACTTGCCCACACAACAATGTGAATTTACTAATGTCACCAAGCTGTGTACTTAAAATGGTTAAAATGGTGCATTTTATGTTATGTATATTTTACTACCTTTTTAAAAAGCCCTTGGCTATTACACTGGAAAAATTAAAATCAAAGCCAAAAAACCAACATGCCTAATTCCTTGAGTCCACTAGATGTTTGCATGCGTCTTATAATTCTTTTAGTAAATGCTTTATGTTGTTTTTATATTTTAACTATTGTCTCAAAATGACCACAGTATGTTTATTTGTAATTTCAAGTAGGCAAAAAGTATGCAAAGAACAGTTGTTCCAGAAGATTCTTGAGGTGTATGTTTGTTTAATTAGAGGAAATATTCGATAGGTAAACAAGATAGAGAAATATTGATGGGGAAAATATTGGCTCTGTAAATGTGCTTTTGGTAAATTATAGTATTTGTAGTGACCATATTCAAAAAAGAAAAATGTGTTAGGAGAAGTTCACATTAACATATCGTGCCTTAAAATTCAACTCAAGTTCATAAATAGTATTTCATGTTAATTCCAAAGTGGTGGTTTATGATAATTAAAATGTCACAATTTGGAATGTGGATGATAAAGTGAAAAACATCTTCTAGAGGGAAATGTAATGTTAGTAATCCAATCTTACTCCCATTATTTGTTGAACCCCTTGTATTATGGAATCAAATGTACTAACTTTGTCTTCTCTCCTGTTGGCTTATGTGGAGAGAGATATGTTGAGTCTGGGTGATAAATAAACAAATGGTTCAGACAGAAATAACTAGCAATGTGGAGTTGGATTGATGCGAGTCTACAGATCACTTTTCCATTATTAGTAATTGAACATTTTTTAAATCATTAACTTCACTGGTATTGGAGAATGTGAGAGCCAGCAGCGAAAGAGCCCAAAGGCTCTCTTGCCTTCCTCTCTGCTATCCTTGCCACCTTCTTTCCCTTCAGCTTCTCATTCTAAACCACCTCTCATTACTCCTACCTGGAGAAAGGAGATATCAAAGATCAGCATCCTGCTAGGGGATAATCCTCATTCCTGTCCATCCCTATACTGTGGAGAGAACCAGAGACAAACACATTGGAGCCCTCACCAGCTCAAACACTGTTATCAGTTGAAACTTATCCTGGATTTCCTTATATGAGAAAATGTGTCATAGATGGGAGAAGGGCCAAGCACAGGGAAGGTATAGAGAAGGTATAGAAGAGGGAACAAGACAGTACTGTGGCTTTGACAGATGATTACTGATTTTTAAGGCACTTTTCCTAGCAGTGTATTCTCTTCAGAAGAGCGTGGGATTAGGATTGAGATAGACTTGAAATAAATCCTTATATAATGACTCACAGTTGTGTGTTTTGGGGCAAGTTATTTAGATTGCCTGAGTGTTTTAAATTTGCTCATTTTTAAAATGGAAGGTAATAACACCTTTTAGGTTTTTCCTTTGGATTAAATGAGTAACATTTGTACACCACTCTTTGTGCAGTGCCTGGAATGTAGTGATCGCTTCACAGTTATCTGCTGCTGGAATTGCTCTCTACCAGGACACCTGCCTCACCTAAGTCACCTTCGTTCAGTGGATTAAATGAATCTCTTAAAGGTTGATGTATTGAATCCTAAATAGGTATTACGCTTTTTTGCCCCTAGAGAGAGAAAACATTAAACAAAAGATAGAAATGCTTTTTGTCCCATTCAAAGAACCTCCATGATGTATCATACTTTTAAGACCTGAACAATAAACTTGATTTATGGTCATTGTAACTCACAGCCAGCATTATTTCATTCTGTGATTTAATGAAAAATGGAATTGCTTATTATGCCTTTGTTTTTCACATTGGATGTTATTTTAGAAAGAATAAAATTAGTGTTTAAATGACTGAAGAGGTTGGTTGAAATGAAACTTTTAAACATTTTAATAAAATCCAAACAGATGATCTCTAAAAATTTTCTTTGGTGTATGTATTTCTTGATCTGACACGTTGCAGTCTTTCTAATTGGCTTTCAGATTTGCAGAGTAATTACAG
Source organism: Colobus angolensis palliatus (assembly GCF_000951035.1). NCBI lineage: Eukaryota > Metazoa > Chordata > Mammalia > Primates > Cercopithecidae > Colobus > Colobus angolensis. The sequence goes on along the minus strand of NW_012117377.1, from coordinate 5,605,634 downwards.
CTTTGAACAAACTTTGTCATCTGTGGCTCAGAATGTGTAATGTAAGCAGAACATATAAAATTCAGTTTGTGGTTCATGTTGCTCAGGAGAGTTTAACTAGTGTATAACTATCTAATGTAAGTAACAGTGTAACAAATAACACTGAGAAGTATGTTATAATAAAAGTTAGCTACCTGGCATTTTGTATAAGCACATTTACTTTACTGATAATCAGTTGGTTAATAGTTTTTAGAATCTCTATCCAAAGTTTCCACTTCTGATTTTTTTAATTTTTTTAAATTTTAATAATTTATTTTATTTAACCCTATATATGCAAAATTTTTTTTATTATACTTTAAGTTCTAGGGTACATGTGCACAATGTGCAGGTTTATTACATATGTATACATGTGCCATGTTGGTGTGCTACACCCATTAAGTGATCATTTACATTAGGTATATCTCCTAATGCTATCCCTCCTCCCTTTCCCCTACCCCACAACAGGCCCTGGTGTCTGATCTTCCCCTTCCTGTGTCCAAGTGATCTCATTTTTCAATTCCCACCTATGAGTGAGAACATGTGGTGTTTGTTTTTTCTGCTTGCAATAGTTTGCTGAAAATGATGGTTTCCAGCTTCATCCATGTCCCTACAAAGGACACGAACTCATCCTTTTTTATGGCTGCATAGTATTCCATGGTGTATAGGTGCCACGTTTTCTTAATCCAGTCTATCATTG
>NW_012117377.1:5602157-5602484 GCF_000951035.1 Colobus angolensis palliatus | reverse complement strand
TTTAGACCAATATCCCTGATGAACATCGATGCAAAAATCCTCAATAAAATACTGGCAAACCGAATCCAGCAACACATCAAAAAGCTTATCCACCATGATCAACTGGGCTTCATCCCTGGGATGCAAGGCTGGTTCAACATACACAAATGAATAAACGTAATCCGGCATATAAAGAGAACCAAAGACAAAAACCACATGATTACCTCAATAGATGCAGAAAAGGCCTTTGACAAAATTCAACAGCCTTTCATGCTAAAAACTCTCAATAAATTCAGTATTCATGGAACGTACCTCAAAATAATAAGAGCTATTTATGACAAACCCACA
>NW_012117377.1:5587380-5601129 GCF_000951035.1 Colobus angolensis palliatus | reverse complement strand
ATGGGCAAGGACTTCATGTCTAAAACACCAAAAGCAATGGCAACAAAAGCCAGAATTGACAAATGGGATCTAATTAAACTAAAGAGCTTCTGCACAGCGAAAGAAACTGTCATCAGAGGGAACAGGCAACTTACAGAATGGGAAACAATTTTTGCAATTTATTCATCTGACAAATCTGACATATCCAGAATCTACAAAGAACTCTACTTCTGATTTTTAAAATTTAAATTGCCCTACCTTGCTTTGGGAATAAAAGGAAAATATTCTTTTAAAGAAGTATTGGCTAATCCATGTATTAACCACCATTTCCTTTAAGAATCATGTGTTTCTGATTCTTTATTGTGAACATGCAAGAACTCCAAACTTTTTCTATTTACTCGATCACTGGTTTTAACATGGTAATATAGAGTTTTAACTTTTTTGAATTTGGATTTAGCTTTTTAAGTTATATTTGTTTTGTACAGCAACAAACCATAAGACATTGTGATATTCTCTTGGTAGTGATCCAGCTACCACTTGAGTATCTTAGTATACAGATTGAATGTGTTTGTAGAGTATTTCATACTGAGACCTATAAAATATAGGTTTATTTCTATTATAGTATTTTTTTGTAATTACACGTAACATTATTTTTGTTGGACTAGAGGATTCATAGGACCTGATTAAATCCTTTATATCATAAATGAAATACTACTTTATAATTACATGGGTAAAGTGATTAGTAGTATGGTGTGTTCTATGAGCTCACAGAGTTTCCTATTCATTTTTGTGTGCCCAGCATTTTGCATAGTGCCTGGCCCATAACTGACATTCATATACATCATTTGGTTCATGGATACTTAGCAAATTTAGTAAGAACAGTCAAGTTGTGCATGACTACTTAGTCATTATGTTACTCTTTTAATATTTTCCCAAACCACTGCCTACATAAATACAAGAATTTTATTCTTTTCTAAGCCATTCCTTTTCAGTGATCTGCTTGAGAATGGTAATTAAAGTAATGTATTTTATTGTTTTCAGCAGCCTTATAAATTATGGTAATTGATATTTGGAATCTGATAACAGCACTTTAAGTAACTCCTAAAAGTTTGGTGTTGAGAAGTTCTTTAAATTATAGCATTTAAACTTCATTTAGATATGGTGTTGAAAATATACTTTTAATTCAGGATAGTGCTTTTAAAGATGATGAACTTGAGGGCTTAGATGTAAAGTACTTTGAAAAGGATCACACCGCTGATTGTGTTAGAGCCTGGATTTTAATTTCTTATTCTGATTGCAAAGTCCATTATCTTAATTACCTTATATCATCATAGTGGGAACCTGAAGTAAAACTGAAATAGTGAACCTCAGACTGGGCATTCTTTCTTTGCTTCTGTGCTGTATTTCTCTGTACCCCATAGTTCATTCTTGAATATTTCTCTTGGGCACGCCCCTCATTTAAGTGTCTGTCCTCCATTCTTTACATTTAAAGCCAATCAGTTGCCCAGTCATCAAGTATTTATTATATTCTCCTATGTCCTATCACTGTCCTACGTGCTATAAGAAGAACTGTGCACACAATTCCTAACTTTCAAGTAATTTAGCTCATGAACTACTGGCTGGAAATTTAATAGAACTTTTGAAAAGAAGGATATGGGGAGTAACAGTTGGCTTCAAAGAGAGTCAGACTGATGGGCAGAGTCAGTCACAGGAAGTGGTTGGCTCTTTATTAGTATAAATGAGTATAATGTCTTTGGTATTTTAAACCTTACATCTTTCAAATGAACACTGTTTCTGCTTATTTTTTGTGGAATACTATATTTTGTATTTTTTAACTTTCATATTTCAAAAAGTATGTAATGCTGCTATACAGAGTTGAATTGTGATATAATAGATTTTATGACCTGTTGATTCTACCACCTTTTCATTATTTTGCACATCCCCAGGTTCTCACTTTCCTCCGTACCCTTTTTAAATTTCTTGGTTGATTATCGTAATTACTCCCTTGCCTTGGATTCTCAATTCTTTTCTGTTTTCTTGCTTTGACAAACTTACTTGGTTAAAATACAGCCTTGCTTAAATTCATTACTCTGTGTTCCTCACCTGTACACATGCAGCTGAATATATTTGAGAGAAAATACACAACCATGATCTCTGTTACTACTTTAAATTCTTCATTATTAAATTCAGGTTGGTCCTTCATCCTTCTTGGCTGTCATGGTAGATTTCCCTAGTCTGTACTTTCGTTTTCCCAGAGTGCTATTTCATATCTTTTTTTCTTCAAAGCCCGATGGATCCTTTTGCAACCTATTTCCGATGGCTTTATATCCTAATTCATTGGAAAAAACCAGAAGCAGTGAGAAAATAATTTCTACCAGCTTTTACTTGCTTCTGTACTCCTAATTGCATTTGGGCCCTTATATCTTCTCTCTTATTTCATTACTAAACTATTTATACTCCTGATTAGAGCTACCCCTTTACTTGTCTAGTAAATTTAATCCCTTCTTGCTTCTGTAGGAACATTGCTTTAGAAATTATCATTTGGTAGCATCAAAATTACCTTCTTTGTTGGATTATTACTACCAGAATTCATTCATTTGGAAAGTATTTATTGAGTACTGTGTCTGGCATAGTTCCAAGTGCTAAGAATATGTGAATGGAGCTTACAGTCTAGTTGAAAAGACAGTAAGCAAAAAAGATACTAAAAAACTTCATATCAAATGTTAGAAAATAGTAACATGGCATGGAAAATAAAAAATAGAGCAGGTAAGAGAAGATGGAGGGAGAGTCCTAAGTAAGGGGTACAGATTGCAGTATTAAATAGGATGTTTAAGGTAGGCAGCTGTGCAGATGTGTGGGGTGGGAAGAGTGCTAGGCAGAGGGCAAAAAGTTCTAAAACAGAAAGAGTGTAGTGCATTGTTGAGGAAATGCAGGGAAGCCAGGGTGGCTGGCAGAGCAGCCTGAAAGAGTACTAGGGAAGTAGGTCAGAAACTTGAGTAGGGTCGGTGGGAGGGTCAGATGACGTAGGACACCTGCTGATCACTTAAAGGCCTACTCTTCTATTCTTAGTGAACTGAAACACTGCAGAACTTTTTTGCAGATCTTCATTTTAAGAAGATTTCTGGCTGTTGTATTGAGAACAGACTGCAGTGAGGGGCAGGGGAAAGCTATTCTAAGGTTTTTGGAATCATCAGGTGAGAGACAGTGATGGCTTAGTCTGAGGTAGTGGAGGTGGTGAGAAGTTATCAGAAGCAGGTTATGTTTTTAAAGTAGAAACACCAGGATTTGCAGGAGTGAATGTGATGTCAGAGAAGAGAGGACTCCAAGGGGATTCTTGGGTTTTCAGCTTGGGCAATTGAAAGGACGGAGGTGTCGTGTGAGATAGAGAAAGCCATAGTAGAGGCTGGCAGAAGGAGGATCAGGGTTGAGAGAGATCAAGAGTTCACGTTTGGACATGTTCAGATGTCTCCCAGAGCACAGTTTCTGTCTTTAACTTCTGTAGTCACTCAGCATCTCTAAACAGGAAGAATCTGGTCTTAGGGCAGCTGGGAGGTTTAGGCATTGGGCACGGAGAATCTGAACTAGAATTACAGCAGTGGAAAACCGGTTGTGAATGGTCTCCCACTTACAGTAGTTCAGTGTAATGATGTCTTGTACTTTACCATGCTCCTGACAGCAATACATACTCAATGGAAACTGTATTTCAAATTTTGGATTTTTGTCTTTTCCTGGGCTAGTAATTTGCTGTGTGATACTCCCTAGTGATGCTGGGCAGCAGCAGGAAATCATAGTTTGCAGTCAGCCACATGATCACAACATGCATAGTAGATACTCTACAGTGTACTGTGTTGCCAGCATTTTTCTGGATGCTCTTATTTTTTGTGTTTTCACATCTCATCATGTCGACAAAACATCCATCTATGTGTAGTATTCAATACTCTATTACAAAATAGGCTTTGTGTTAGATGATTTTGTCTAGCTCTAGGCTAATGTGAGTGTTCTGAGCATGTTTAAAGTAGGTTAGGCTAACCTATGATCTTGGGTAGTCTAGGTGTATTAAATGCATTTTTCCTTACAGTATTTTTGACTTTCAGTGGATTTATTGGAATGTAACACAGTCATAAGTCAAGGAGCACCTGTAATGACAAATAGTAACAGTATGAAAAAGGAAGATCACTTTATCTTTCAGCCTGGGTGATGGAAAAATTATGCAAACCAGGAGGAGAAATGCATTTTAGGGGGAAAATACTAAGTTTGGTTTCAGGAGTGGTCCAGTAATTCAACCAGGTAGAAATACTCACTACGTATTTAGACGTGTGTGTTAAAATAGAACTCCATGGTGAAAAAAGTTTGGATTTTGATATTGGTAAACTGAGAGATGATTGCTGAAAACATGAAAACTGTTAGAAAAGAAAAGAAAACTAAGCAGAGATCCTTGGGTGAATCATTTCTCTCAGTGTAAAGGGCCAGTAAAGAACTAATCTGGGACTGGGCACGGTGGGTCAAGCCTGTTATCCCAGCACTTTGGGAGGCCAAGGCGGGTGGATCACTTGAGGTCAGGAGTTCGAGATCAGCCTGGCCAACATGGTGAAACCCCGTCTCTAGTAAAATTGGAAAAATTAGCTGGGTGTGGTGGTGCGCGCCTGTAATCACAGCTACTTGGGTGGCTGAGGCATGACAACCACTTGAACCCAGCAGGCGGAGGTTGCAGCGAGCCAAGATCGGGCCACTGCACTCCAACCTGGGTGACAGAGCGAGACTCTGTCTCAAAAAAAAAGAAAGAAAAAGAAAAAACCACAGCTAATCTGAGTGATGAATTGGAACCGTAAAGACAGAAATGGTGGTTGATAGTTGCTAATGATGGAGATAGGACACAGCAGATAAGCACTGAGAAAAGACTTGAAGTTTTCAATAGAGATAAATTAGTTTCTTTCAAAAAAGCAGAGTCAGCAGACACTGTACCCTATTTTTTTCTTGGTGTCCAATACCACTTATCCTTTAAAATCCAACTCAGATATATGCCAAATAATAGTTAATGTTTGTTGAAAGCTTACAGGTCTCATATTATGCTAATATTACATGAGTTTATTATTAATTCCTATATCAATTCTATGATGTAGATACTGTTTCCTACTTAACTGTTGAAGACTAGAGTTAAATTAATTTGTCCAAGTTTGTATAGTTAATGGCATGAAAAAATAATTGAATCCAGGTACACCAGTGTCAGAATCCATACTTTAGGCTCATGTTCTTTGACATCTTCCTAGTTATTCACTAACAGAATTCAGTCACATTTAGACTGACTAGCTCTCGGGGCTATGGATACTAAGTGTTACAGGCAGTTTATATTGTCAAAGGGCTTATAATCTAGGTAAGGATAAGTGATATTTGTAATTTTCTTAAAATGATAAGTAATACTGTAAGATAGTCTATGGTAAGTGGCAAATGAGGGATATGGTAATAAGTAATGAGAATTGAGAGGATGAAATGGCCAATCTAGGGCCAGGTGTTACGGAAGGTTTCATGGAAGGAATAATGTTTGATCCGGACCTTCAAGGATCAGAATTATTGTGACTGCAGGTGATGCATATGGATAGAGATTAAATAAGTGGGGGAAGTATTTCAGATGACAAGAACAGCTGGAGCAAAGGCATAAATAAAGGAAAGAGTAAGATGTGTTTGGGGAAAATTATATAGTCCAGTTGAGGTGGTTAATGTGGCCAGAATGGGTGAAGGATTGGAAAGGAAGACTAAGGTCAGGCTGTGAATAATACTGAGTGGAGATCCATAGAAAGCTGTGAGTTCACACTGGGTTTTGTTTAAAATAGAACTCTGTAGTTCTCAATTATTTACTTCTTGGTTTAAATGTATCCATATTTAAAGAAACATTTTATTTTATTCTTAGAATGCCAATTAATGAAAACAGAACGACCAAAGCCAAACACATTTATAATCAGGTGTCTCCAGTGGACCACTGTTATAGAGAGAACATTTCATGTAGATACTCCAGAGGAAAGGTAAGAAATTCATTTGTTTTCATTTTGTGAAAAAGCAACATTTGTGAAAAAGCAACACTCCATCTAATGTATTTGTGTCTGACTTTATTATTTGTAAATATATGTAAATATATTTTTTAAATGCTATAGTCTCTAAATTCTTGTTTCTGGCATAATACATGAATAACAGTGGCTTACAAAATAATACTTAATACATCAGAACCTCTGGGCACACTAGAAGATATACTTTCAGAGAAACAGAACATTTAAATGTTAAAATATACATTTAAAAAGACATTTTTGGCCTGGCACGGTGGCTCACGCCTGTAATCCCAGCACTCTGGGAGGTCAAGGCGGGTGGATCATGAGGTCAGGAGATTAAGACCATCCTGGCTAATACGGTGAAACCCTGTCTCTACTAAAAAAATATAAAACAAATCAGCTGGACATGGTGGTGGGCGCCTGTAGCCCCAGCTACTCAGGAGGCAGAGGCAGGAGAATAGCATGAACCTGGGAGATGGAGCTTGCAGTGAGACGAGATCGCACCGCTGCAAACTCCAGCCTGGGTGACAGAGAGAGACTCTGTCTCAAAAAAGAGAGACATTTTTATAGCCAAACTACCTTTTTAAAAAAATTGTATGATTGTATTCATACTTGCAATTCTGAGGCTAGTGATAGCAAAAGATTGCAATTAACATGCCATTCTAAATTAATTGCAAGTGGCTGCCTGGAGCACTAGGTTGCTAAGGATTCTGAGATTGGGTCTAAGGAGCGGGAGGGAGGATTAATTAGCATTGACTGTCATTATTGCTAAAGTGGGTAGTGACAACACTGTAGTAACCAACTCATCCACTTCATCGGGTCCACGTTTTTTTCCTCCTGATCTATCAGTTTTTACAACTACTTCCCAATTCTGTATCCACTCACTCTGATACTGAGTTAGGTCCAGCGACCACAGGCACAAAACCGTTATCCTGCACATGGTATATTTGATCCTAGTCAGAAGCTTTGTGAAGTTAAATCTTATTAGCCTTATTTGCCAAATGAATACATTAAGTTTTAACAGCCTTGTCTAAAATTTTAATAAAAGCACAATGGTAAAGTATTATTTTAATAACCCTTTTGATCAGTAGAGTTAATGGTAATGTATGATTGATTAAGAAATATAGAAAAGAGTTAAGCAGTGATAATATTTCCTTTTGTGTACTTCCAATCTTATTCTGTGCAGATGTTATTAGGCCTTTAGTATATATACCGTTCTGGGTATGGGTCCCCGAGCTCCACCCCTCCCCGCATACCCTCCCCTCCCTGTACACCCTCCCCTCCCCACCATTGATCCTGGGCCTTTTCTCCCTTGATAATTAATACTGAGCTTTCAGTTTGTTGATATGTCCACCCATAATCCATAACCACTAAGTTGGGCTAATTCCTATGTATCTTTTCAGATCTGAACTTAAAATGTTATTTTTCCTATAGAACCTCTGACTCTTATAGACTAGGCAGGTTCCCCTGCTAGGTACTTAGATATTTTTCTTTGTACCTTTTCTATCAAGTATATTGTAACTGTAATCCTTGTTTGCCTTTCTCACTAAACTTTAAGATTCTTGATAGCAAAGATCATGGCTTCCTTGCTCATTTAAAAATTCTTTAGCACATAGTCCATGGCCCAGCACAGTATTTATTGACTGGCTGGATGAATGGAACTTTTCCCATGTCAATATATATTCTTTGAAAATGTTATTCTTAGTGGATTTTTAACATCTATTGAAGCACAATTCATTTTACCATTTATGTTACAAAGCTGGATTTCTATCAGATCTTAAGACTGTAAAGTCCTCTGCTATTCCTGTAATAATATACTATTTTGAACTGTCAGTTTTCATTTGCATTTATCACTATAAGAAAAAACAGTATTAGTACAAATGAAAAACAGCATACTTATCTTTGCCATTAGTTTGTGCATTTCTATATACCTCTAGAATCTGGTGTTTGGAAATTCTATATGACTCTAGATATCATTGAAGACTTAGAGAGGGTTAGTGTGAGTTAGAAAAAACTCTCTGTTTTTAGTATTCTGCCCAGTCTAAAATTTTTACCTGTCGTAAACTAAATGTATATCTCTTACCTATCTTACATTTATTTCAGTACATGATATAAGGTTGGACTGTATTTTTTTCTCAATGGCAAGCCCATCGTTTCATCTCCATTCATTAGATAATCCATTTTTTTCTCACCGATTGTGGATAACACATATACATATTTGGGCTTTTAGGATTTAGTCTTTTTTTCCCCTTTGACCTTTCTGTATTCTAGCATTAACACCACATGGCTTTAATTAGATAAACTTTATAAAATTTTTAACTGTTAATATAGCAACATATCCCTTATTTTTTTTTAATAAAAATGATCTTAGCTACATTAGTGCATTCTTTTAAAAAATTGTGGTAAGAAATTACATAATGTGAAATCCTCTTCCATTTTGAAGGGTATAATAGAGTATTGTTAACTATGTGCATATTATTGTACAGCAGATCTCCAGAACGTTTTCATCTGGCATGACTGAACCTCTGTTCCCATTGAACAACAGCTCTCCATTCCCCTATCCCCAGCCCCTGGAAACCACCGTTCTACTGTCTGCTTCTGTGAATTCGACACTTTAGACACGTCACATAAGTGGAATCATACAATGTTTGTCCTGTTACTGTCTTATTTCACTTAGTATAATGTCTTCAAAGTTAATGCATGTTGCAGCATAGTAGAGGATTTTCTTCTTTTTTAAGGCTGAATAATATTCCATTGTATGTATGTAACACATTTGCCTTCTTTCTTTTTTTGAGACAGGGTCTTGCTCTGTCACCCAGGCTGGAGTGCAGTGGTGTGATCATGGCTTATTGCAGCCTGAAACTTGGGGCCAAGGGATCCTCCCAGCTTAGCCTCCCCAGTAGCTGAGACTATAGCTGCACATGCAACTAATTTAAAAAAAAAATTTTTTTTTTTTTGTAGAGACAAGGTTTCTCTATGTTGCCAGGGCTTGTCTGGAACTCCCGGCCTCAAGCAATCCTCCTCCCTCGGCTGGAATTACAGGCATGAGCCACACTCCTGGCCAATACATTATCTTTATTCATTCATCTGCTGATGAGTATTTAGGTTTTTTCCACCTCTTGTCTATTGTGAATAATGCAACAATGAGCATGAGAGGGCAGATATTTATTTAAGTTCCTCATTTGACTTTGTTCGAATAAATATCCAGAAATGTGATTGCTGGTTCATATGGTAGTTCTACTTTTAATTTTTTGAAGAATCTCCATACTGTTTTCTATAGCATCTACATTATTTTACATTCCCAGTAATGGTGTACAAGGTTTTCATTTCTCCACATCCTTGCTGATACTTATTTATTTTTTATGTTGTTGCTTTTTAAAAATAACAACCATCCTAGCAGGTGTAAGGTGATATTTCATCGTGGTTTTGATTTGAACTTCCCTGATAATTCATAATGCTAAGCATTTTTCAAATACCTGTGTATCATTTGTATGTCTTCTTTGAAGAAATGTCTGTTCAAGTCTTTTGCCAAGTTTTTACTTGTGTTTCTTTTTTTTGTTGTCGCTATTGAGTTGTAGGAGTTCCTTATACATTTTGAATATTAAGTCCTTATCAGACATATGGTTTGTAAATACATTCTCTCATTCTGTAGTTTGCTGTTTTGTTCTGTTGTTTGCTGTTTTGTTCTGTTGCTTGCTGTGCAGAAGCTTTTTATTTTGATGTAGTTCTACTCTTCTCTTATTGCTTTTGTCAGCATCAAGAAATCATTTCTAAGGACCAAGTTATGAAACTTTTCTCCTGTGGTTTTTTCCTAGGAGTTTGTAATTTCATGTCTTATATTTATTCTTCGATCCATTTTGAGTTCGTTTTGTGTGTGTAAAATAAGGCTCCACTTTTATTCTTTTGCATGTTGATACCCAGTTTTCCCAGCACCATTATATTTCCACATTATGTTAGTCATGGCACTAACACAATTCAAAGATTATTTGACCATATATATGGTTTTATTACCTGGGCTCTCTGTTCTGTTCCATTAGTCTGTATGTCTTTATGCCAGTACCAAACTGTTTTAATTACTGAAGCTTTAGAATGCATTTTGAAGTCAGGAAGTATGAAGCCCTCAGCTTTTTGCTTTCTCAAGATTTTTTCAGCTATTTGGGATTCTCTGTGGTTTCCATATGAATTTTAGGATTGTTTTTTCTGTTTCTGCAAAAATGCTCTAGGATTTTGAAAAGGATTGCATTGAATATGTAGCTTACTTTGCGGTATTGACATCTTAACAATATTAAACCTTCCAGTGCATGAACATGGGATGTCTTTCCATTTATTTGTGTCTCCTTTCATTTCTTTCAGCAATGTTTTGTAGTTTTCAGGGTACAAATCTTTCACCTTCTTGGTTAACTTTATTCCTAAAGTACTTTATTCTTTTTGATGCTTTTGTAAATGGTATTTGCCTTAGTCCCTTTGGGCTGCTACAACAAAATATCATAAACCAAGTAGCTTGTAAACCATAGAAATTTATTTCTGACAGTTCTGAAGGCCAGGTGTTTAAGTTCAAGGTGTTGGCAAATTCACTGTCTATAGAGGGCCCTCTTCATGGTTCATAGAAGGTATCTTTTCCCTATATTGTCATCTAGTAAAAGTGCCAAAGGAACTCTCTGAGGACTTTTCTATAAATGCTCTATTTTAATTTATGAGTTCTATCATGACCTCACAAAGGCCCACTTCCTAATACCATCACCTTTGGGGTTAAGTAACCCAAAACATTTATTCTTTTGTAGATCTAGTATCTGCAGATAATAATAATTTTATCTCTTCATTTCTGATAGTTTTATGTATTATTTCTCTGTGTTTTTAAGCAATGTTTAATAATTTTGATGATAGCACATATACCTTTTTTCCTTATTTTATTGGATACACTTCACTTATTTACTGTTAAATATGATTTGTATATGTACTTTATTATGCTGCACATGACCATCCAAAATATAGACAAAGATTATTTTTCTCTCTTACAGCTAACTACTTTCACTATCACAACCATGGCCATTACACTCACGCTCACATACAGAAACACATGTACATGCGCACACATATACCTCGCCCCCACCATGTTCCAGATACATTGAACTCCTTGTTGTTTCTCAAGTACTAATGCTATATTGTGCTCTTACGTTACCTGTAGCTCTTCCCTTCTTGCCCTTTTGCCCCTACTGCTAGGAACACCTCATATCCTTTGCTTGTCTCTTGCTCATCCTGGTCAGTACCAATTCATTTTGCACATCTACATTCAAGAATTACCTTTTTCTTTGGGTCCCCATCACAAACTATTATTGTTAGAACACCACTGTACTCAGTGTATAGTTGTATCATTTTACCCGTAACATTTTATTATACTTCCTCATAATACCAAGGCCCCCCCCATAAGACTGTAAGTTCTTCCTAAGCCATTCCTTATTTAAACTTTAGGAGCACATATGTATTAGACATTTAATTAAATATTTATTAGTAAGTGAATAATCAGTTGGTGAAAATTATTTAATTTTTGTGTAAGTAGTATATGTACTTTTAAAATATTAATGTACTTCTTTCATAGAGGTCTCCATTATGTTTTTCAAATTAATTACATTTTTATACGTGACTTAGGAATTAGAAGATTGAATGCCGTCTTTCAGTTAGTCAGGTACTTTGGCCTGATACTCTTTTGCAGGAATTACCCCCCATACCCCTCCACCCTCACCAAATGGTGTAGGGTTATAGTTTAAGTATCATGAATTACGATGAATTAGGTAATTTGGGTCAGTAGTCCAGCTAACTACCATGAGTAAAGCTGGAAAAGACTTTAGTTTTTGTTTTTTAAAAAGGCACCAGAGAGCTGATAAGGCTAAGATTTATGGGGCCAAAGCTTTATTGAGGAAAGAAACCCAGAGAGTGAACCTACTTTTCCCTTTGAGTTACCTGCTAATTCTTGAAGTAGTATTGGAGATGGAGACATTTTGAGTAGCTCCCAGAGCTAGGAGTGATATTTTGGAATCTAGGATCTACCAAAGAGGAGACATGGTAAACCACTACTTTTTGGTATTGGTAGCTTAAAGGATTGTGCCCTATAAGAAAGAGTAAACTGGAAATAGATTTGCTTTGAGAGGATTGACGTATAGGTATAAATTATTTCAGTCCTGAAATTGAGTGAAGGTGATTCGACTTTGCTAGTTTTCCAGGAGCTTGCTAAAAGCAAATGTAAATTCTCTCTAACAGAATATTGTATCTTCCGAGACCTCACATTACCTCAATTTTCATGTGCTACGTCCAGGACTTGTTAAAAAATGAGTACACAAAAATTCAACACAATGTGGCCAAAATAACAGAGGAAAAAACAGACAATAGAATTATATTCATAGGAACTCTGGATAAAAGAACTATGCATTAATTAGTATGTTCAAGTATATTAAGATTGGGTGATTCTGCAGAGGGAAAGTATAAAAAAGAAACAAATGGGTAATAGCTTTGATTTGTAATCAAGGTAAAATTAAAAAGAAAGAACCCCATAGAAATTCTAAAATTGAAAACAAAACATTTGGAATTGTGAGTTCTAGCAGACGTCTTTAATGGCAAACTAGACCTCATATTAGAGACAATTAGTGAACTCAAAAATACATCAGAACAGAACGTTTATAATGAAACATGCAAAGATAAGAGGATAGAAAATAAAAGTAAGAATAGAAGGTAAGATAAAAACAATGTAGTGAGAATGTCTTACATATATAATTGGAGCCTCAGAAGAGGAGGAGAGAATAGAGCAAAAAGTATTTGAAAATATGATTGAAATTTTTTAAAAATAGCTAAAGATGTCAAACCATAGTTTCAAATGTCCTAAAATCTCAAGTAGGAAAAATATAAAGCAAATTCCTAATCTCATTAGACTATTCAAAAACAAAGATAGTGTAAAAATCCCCAATATAGATAGAGAAAAAATGTACTTTGCTTTCAGAGCAGCAACACCTAGACCAAAAGGTAATGTATCAATATGTGGGATGGAATAATAATGAAATATAATGGAATGATGTTCCCAAATAATGGAATGATAATGGAGTATTTCCAAAGATGATGAAATGATATCCCCAAAATTCTGAAAGAAAATGAGTGCTAAGAAACAACTTTTTTCCATGAATAAAAGTCAAAAGAAAATATTTTCAGTAAACAGTTGATAGAGGCTGGGTATTGTGTCTCATGCCTATAATCCCAACACCTTGGAGGCTGAGGCAGGAAGATCACTTGAGCCCCGGAGCTCAAGACCAGCTTGGGCAACATAGTGAGATTCTGTTTCTACTCCCCTCACTCGCCCCGCTGCCAAAATTTGATAGGATTTCTCAGTAGCACACCTGAAATAACTAACCTAGTATTTTTTTTTAAATTATTATTATTATACTTTAAGTTCTAGGGTACTTGTGCACAATGTGCAGGTTTGTTACATATGTATACATGTGCCATATTGGTATGCTGCACCCATTAACTCGTCATATACATTAGATATATCTCAATGCTATCCCTCCCCCTTCCTGCCTCCCCACAATAGGCCCCAGTGTGTGATGTTCCTCTTCCTGTGTCCAAGTGATCTCATTGTTCAATTCCCACCTGTGAGTGAGAATGTGCGGTGTTTGGTTTTCTGTTCTTGTGATAGTTTGCTGAGAATGATGGTTTCCAGCTGCATCCATGTCCCTACAAAGGACACGAA
>NW_012117377.1:5580892-5582533 GCF_000951035.1 Colobus angolensis palliatus | reverse complement strand
ATTGCTGGCGATGAGCTGCATTCCTTTGGAGGGGGAGATGCGCTCTGATTTTTTGAATTTCCAGCTTTTCTGCCCTGCTTTTTCCCCATCTTTGTGGTTTTGTCTGCCTTTGGTCTTTGATGATGGTGATGTATTGATTGGGTTTTGGTGTGGGTGTCCTTTCTGTTTGTTTGTTTTCCTTCTAACAGTCAGGATCCTCAGCTGCAGGTCTGTTGGAGTTTGCTTGGGGTAAACTCCAGACACTGTTTGCCTGGGTATGAGCAGCAGAGGCTGCAGAAGGTAGAATATTGCTGAACAGCGAGTGTTGCTGTCTGATTCTTGCTCTGAAAGCTTCGTCTCAGAGGTGTACCCAGCTGTGTGAGGTGTGAGGTGTGGTGTGTACCTCAGTGCAAAATGGAAAAATCACCCGTCTTCTGTGTCGCTCACACTGTGAGCTGGAGGCTGGAGCTGTTCCTATTCGGCCATCTTGGGCGCCCCCCTGTCCTATTATTCTTTAGACCCAATAAGAATAATCTCTGATTGAAGGATAAATACAGAATGGAATGAAAAGCAAAATGCTTAAATCAATAAATAAAAATAAGCATTGATTTTTAAATAATTTATATTGTGCTTTAATTATATAAATGAAAAATATCTGATGTAATAACGTAAATTGAGGTCCTGACAAAAATGGGGTTAATTTTTTGTGAGGTTGCTGTATTTTCTGGTACGAGTTAAAAGTATGGACATATTAGACTTTTTGAAGTCAAATTTAAATGTTATAATTTCAGTTACAACTAGTAAGAGGATAGAGTATGATGGCTACCAGGCTAATTGGAGGAGAAATGGAATTAGAAAAAAAATTATTCTGGCATATATTACATAAGTGGACCATGTAAAGCTAAGGTTATATGTAAAAGTAATTGCAAAAAAGATGACTAAAAAGCCAACAGGAAAATTAAAATTGAATTCTGAAAAAATGTAAAATAATTTAAGAAAGAGGCAGGAAAGGAGAAAAAGATAAAGATATAGGTTAAAAATAAATAGATTGAAAAAGATCGGTCATGGAAACAGTAAGCATAAGAAGGATGGATTGCTATATTATATCATTTCAAATTAAATGTATTACCGTAGATTACTCTGATACTTTATAATGAGAGAAGTGTCTGTTGAACAGGATGATATAGCAGTTATCAACACATATAACAGAATTAAAGAGATAAAAATGGGCAATTCCACAACCATATTTGGAGATTTAAAAATTCGCAGCACTTGGTAGAGCAGCTACACAAAAAATTAGCTAAGGCATAGAATAACACTATCAACCACCTTGATATACCTAATATTTGTAGAACACTACACTCAAAAGTGGCAGAAGAGACATTATTTTTAAGTAAACATGGTACATTGATCAGAATGGAACATAGTCTTATCAGGATAATGCTGGCCTCATAAAATGAGTGTGCGAGGATTCCCTCATTTTCTGAATTTCTGAATAATTTCAGAAGGAATGGTACTAGCTCCTCTTCATACCTCTGATAGAATTCAGCTGTGAATCCGTCTGGTCCTGGACTTTTTCTGGTTGGTAGGCTATTAATTGCTGCCTCAATTTCAGAACTTGTTGTTGGTCTATTCAGGGATTCAGCTTCTTCCTGATTTAGT
>NW_012117377.1:5538981-5580367 GCF_000951035.1 Colobus angolensis palliatus | reverse complement strand
AGGGTGTCAATTTTAGATCTTTCCTGCTTTCTCTTGCGGGCATTTAGTACTATAAATTTCCCTCTACACACTGCTTTAAATGTGTCCCAGAGATTCTGTTACATTGTGTCTTCATTCTCATTGGTTTCAAAGAACATCTTTATTTCTGCCTTCATTTCGTTATGTACCCAGTAGTCATTCAGGAGCAGGTTGTTCAATTTCCATGTCATTGTGTGGTTTTGAGTGAGTTTCTTAGTCCTGAGTTCTAATTTGATTGCACTGTGGTCTGGGAGACTTATGGTTTTCATTCTTTTGCATTTGCTGAGGAGTATTTTACTTCCAATTACGTAGTCAGTTTTAGAATAAGTGCAATGAGGCACTGAGAAGAATATATATTCTGTTGATTTGGGGTGGAGAGTTTGGTAGATGTCTATCAGGTCCGCTTGGTCCAGAGCTGAGTTCTGTCTCGTTGATCTGTCTAATATTGACAGTAGGGTGTTAAAGTCTCCACTATTATTGTGTGGGAGTGTAAGTCTCTTTGTAGGTCTCTAAGAGCTTGCTTTATGAATCTGGGTGCTCCTGTGTTGGATGCATATATATTTAGGATAATTAGCTCTTCTTGTTGCAGTGATCCCTTTACCATTATGCAATGCCTTTGTCTCTTATGATCTTTGTTGGTCTAAAGTCTGTGTTATCAGAGATTAAGATTGCAACTCCTGTT
Source organism: Colobus angolensis palliatus (assembly GCF_000951035.1). NCBI lineage: Eukaryota > Metazoa > Chordata > Mammalia > Primates > Cercopithecidae > Colobus > Colobus angolensis. The sequence continues at coordinate 5,579,667 of NW_012117377.1, read as the reverse complement.
TTTTTGTGGTTTCTGTTTGCTTGGTAAATATTTCTCCATCCCTTTTTTTTGAGCCGGTGTGTGTCTTTGCACGAGAGATGAGTCTCCTGAATACAGCACATTGATGGGTCTTGACTCTTTATCCAATATGCCAGTCTGTGTCCTTTAATTGGGGCATTTAGCCCATTTACATTTAAGGTTAATATTGTTATAGGTGAATTTGATCCTGTCATTATGATGCTAGCTGGTTATTTTGCCTGTTAGTTGATGCAGTTTCTTCATAGAGTCGATGGTCTTTTCAATTTGGCATATTTTTGCAGTGGCTGGTATCAGTTGTTCCTTTGCATGTTTAGTGCCTCCTTCAGGAGCTCTTGTAAGGCAGGCATGGTGGTGACAGAATCTCTCAGCATTTGCTTGTCTATAAAGCATTTTATTTCTCCTTCACTTAGGAAGCTTAGTTTGGCTGGATGTGAAATTCTGGGTTGAAAATTCTTTTCTTGCCTGTAATCCCAGCACTTTGGGAGGCCGAGTCAGGTGGATCACCTGAGGTCAGGAGTTCGAGATTAGCCTGGTCAACATGGCAAAATGTTACTAAATACAAGAAAGTTAGCCAAGCATGGTGAGAGCCGCCTGTACTCCCAGCTACTCGGGAGGCTGAGGCAGACAGTCACTTCAACCCAGGAGGCAGAGGTTGCGGTGAGCCAAGATTGCACCGCTACACTTCATCCAGCCTGAGCAACAGTGAGACTCCGTCTCAAAAATATATATATATATTTCTTTTTTTACTTTTTTTTATTTTTATTTTTTTGAGACGGAGTCTCGCTCTGTCGCCCGGGCTGAAGTGCAGTGGCCGGATCTCAGCTCACTGCAAGCTCCGCCTCCCAGGTTCATGCCATTCTCCTGGCTCAGCCTCCCGAGTAGCTGGGACTACAGGCGCCCGCCACTTCGCCCGGCTAGTTTTTTGTATTTTTTAGTAGAGACAGGGTTTCACCGTGTTCGCCAGGATGGTCTCGATCTCCTGACCTCATGATCCACCCGTCTCGGCCTCCCAAAGTGCTGGGGTTACAGGCTTGAGTCACCGCGCCTGGCCTCTTGAGCCACCGTGCCCAGCGCTATATTTTCTTTATGGATGTTGAGTATGGGCCCTCGCTCTCTTCCGGCTTGTAGGATTTCTGCAGAGAGATCTGCTGTTAGTCTGATGGGCTTCCCTTTGTGGGAAACCCGATCTTTTTGTCTGGCTGCCCTCAACATTTCTTCCTTCATTTTAACCTTGGTGAGACCTGGCAGAGACACAACAAAAAAAAGGAAATGTCACGATCAAGTGGGCTTCATCCCTGGGGTGCAAGGCCAGTGCAGCATACACAAATCAGTAAATGTAATCCATGACATGAACAGAACCAATGACAAAAACCACATGATTATCTCAATAGATGCAGAAAAGGCTTTCAACAAATTTCAACTCCCCTTCATGCTAAAAACTCTCAATAAACTAGGTATCAATGGAATGTATCTCAAAATAATAAGAGCTGTTTATGACAAACTCACAGCAAATATCATACTGAATGGGCAAAAACTGGAAGCATTCCCTTTGAAAACCAGCACAAGACAAGGATGCCCTCTCTCACCACTCCTGTTCAACATAGTATTGAAAGTTCTGGTCAGGGCAATCAGGTGAGAGAAAGAAATAAAGGGTATTCAATTAGGAAGAGAGAAAGTCAAATTTTCTCGTTTGCAGATTACGTGATCGTATGTTTAGAACATCCCATTGTCTCAGCCCCAAATCTCCTTAAGCTGATAAGCAGTTTCAGCAATGTCTCAGGATACAAAATCAATGTGCAAAAATCACAAGCATTCCTATCCACCAATAATAAACAGAGAGCCAAATCATGAGTGAACTCCCATTCACAATTGCTACAAATAGAATAAAATACCTAGGAATCCAAATTACAAGGTATGTGAAGGACCTCTTCGAGGACAACTACAAACCACTGCTCAAGGAAATAAGAGAGGACACAAACAAATGCAAAAACATTTCATGGTCATAGATAGGAAGAATCAATATCATGAAAATGGTCATACTGCCCAAATTAATTTATAGGTTCAATGCTATCAACATCAAGCTAACATTGACTTTTTTCACAGAATTGGAAAAAAATACTTTAAACTTCATATGGAACCAAAAAACCCACATAGCCAAGACAATCCTAAGCAAAAAAGAACAAAGCTGGAGGCATCACGCTACCTGACTTCTAACTATACTACAAGGCTACAGTAACAAAAACAGCATGCTACTGATACCAAAACAGAGATATGGACCAATGGAACAGAACAGAGTCCTCAGAAATAACACCACACATCTACAACCATCTGATCTTTGACAAACCTGACAAAAAGCAATGGGGAAAGGATTCCCTATTTAATAATTGGTGTTGGGAAAACTGGCTAGGCATATGCAGAAAACTGAAACTGGACCTCTTACTGACACCTTATACAAAAGTCAACCCAAGATGGATTAAAGACTTAAACGTAAGACCTAAAACCGTAAAAATAGTATGAAGAAACCCAGGCAATACCATTCAGGACATAGGCATGGGCAAAGACTTCATGTCTAAAACACCAAAAGCAATGGCAACAAAAGCCAGAATTGACAAATGGGCTCTAATTAAACTAAAGAGCTGCTGCACAGCGAAATAAACTGTCATCAGAGGGAAAAGGCATCCTACAGAATGGGAGAAAATTTTGCAATCTTTCTATCTGACAAAGGGCTAATATCCACAACCTACAAAGAGCTTAAACAAATGTATAAGAAAAAAAAACCCATCACAAAGTAGGCAAAGGATATGAACAGACACTTCTCAAAAGACGTTTATGCAGCCAAGAAACATGAAAAAATGCTCATCACTGGTCATTAGAGAAATGCAAATCAAAACATAATCAGATGCCATCTCACACCAGTTAGAAATGGCAATCATTAAAATGTCAGGAAACAACAGATGCTGGAGAGGATGTGGAGAAATAGGAATGCTTTTACACTGTTGGTGGAAGTATAAATTAGTTCAACCATTGTGGAAGACAGTGTGGTGATTCCTCAAGGATCTAGAACTGGAAATACCATTTGTCCCAGCAGTCCCATTACTGGGTGTATACCCAAAGGATTAGAAATCATTCTACTATAAAGACACATGCACAAGTATGTTTATTGTGGCACTATTCACAGTAGCGAAGATTTGGAACCAACCCAAATGTCCATCAGTGATAGACTGGATAAATAAAGTGTGGCACATATACACCATGGAAAACTATGCAGCCATAAGAAGGATGAGTTCATGTTCTTTGCAGGGACATGGATGAAGCTGGAAACCATCATTCTCAACAAACTATCACAAGAACAGAAAACCAAACATCACATGTTCTCACTCATAAGTGGGAGTTGAACAATGAGAACACATGGACACAGGGAGGGGAACATCACACACTGGGGCCTGTCGGGATATGGGGGGCTAGGGGAGGGATAGTAGTAGCAGAAATACATAATATAGGTGATGGTTTGATGGATGCAGCAAACCACAATGGCACGTGTATACCTATGTAAGAAAACAGGTTCTGCACATGTACCCCAGAAGTTAAAGTGTGTGTGTGTGTGTGTGTGTGTGTGTGTGTGTGTGTATAAAAACATATTCTTGGTCATAAATGATTCTGAGTACGTTTTGGAAGATGAAAGTTATGCAGTGTATGTTCTATAATCACAGTAGAATTAATTAGAAATCAGCATTAAGACAAAAGATGCCAGTTACTGGAAATTAACATAATTATTTATAATCATTGGGTCAAAAACCTCACAAGAGCCATTAGAAAGTAATTTTCAAGAACAGTAATGAAAATAATACATATCAAAATTTGTGGGGTGTAGCTAAATGAGTGCTTAGAAGGAAATTTATAGCCTTTAATACCTGTATTTGAAAAGAAGAAAGTTCTTACATTGTTAACTTAAGCTTCTGTCTTAAGAAACCAGAAAAATAAATTAAACCCAAAGAAAACAGAAACAATAGCATTCAGAAATTAGTGAAATAGAAAACAGAAAAATAGTAGAGAATAATTAATGAAACCCAAACTACTTCTTTGAAAAAAAAATAGAATTGAAAAACGTTTTGGAGTATTGTTAAAGGAAGAAGAAAAAGAAAGAAGACACAAATTACTGACACTGACCCAAGAAAACATTAGAAAACTCAGTATCAATGAATGGAAGTGAATTAGTAATTAAGAACCTTTCCTCAAAGGTTCCAACCCAGACAGCCTTGTCAGTGAGTTTTGTCAAAACATTTAAGGAAGAAATTTGACCAATCCTCTACAAGCTGTTTCAGAAAAGAATGAGAAGGGAATACTTCTCAACTTATTTTATAAGGCCACTGTCACCCTCATTTCAGAAATCAGACAGAACTATTTTAAGAAAAGACAACTATAGACCAATACACTTGTGAACATATGCAAAATTTCTTAACAAAGTATCAACAAATTAAACAATAAGTAAAAAGGATAGAAGCTTAAGTTATGTGATCAAATGGAGCTTATCCCAAGAATTCAAAGTTGTGTTAACATCTGGAAACTATTAAGCTAATTTCACCATATTAATATGATAAAGGTAAAAATCTGCGTGATCATTTTATAGAAATACTGAATTTTCTTTTTCTTTTTTTTGAGACAGAGTCTTGCTCTGTCACCCTCGCTGGAGTGCTGTGGTGTGATTTCAGCTCACTGCAACCTCTATTTCCCAGGTTCAAGCGATTCTCATGTCTCGGGCTCCCGAGTAGTTGGAATTACAGGCTCCTGCCAGCATGCCCAGCTAATTTTTGTATTTTTGGTAGAGACTGGGTTTCTCCTCGTTGGCCAGGCTGGTCTTGAACTCCTGACCTCAGATAATCCGCCCGCCTCAGCCTCCCAAAGTGCTGGGATCACAGGCATGAGCCACCACGCCTGACCTGCTTTTGACAAAAATTCAACAAACTTTCATTAAGAGTATGCAGATGGCTAGAAATAGAACAGAACTTACTCAGTTGATTAAGTAAATGTATATATAAAAGATCTACAACTTACATCATATTCAAGGGGGGTGAAAACTCAATGTTATTCCTAACTTGTGAAACAAAGCATGTGTGCTGCTCTCTTTAATTTAACTTTGTACTGCAGGTCTGATCTAGGGCAATAAAGCAAGAAAAAGATGTAAACAGCATACGGATTGGAAACAAGTAACGGTGCTCTTGTTTGCATACCACATGATTGCATATGTAGAAAATGCAGAAAAATAAGAGCTACTAGAACTAATAAATGAATTTAGTAAAGTTGCAGTATACAAAGTCAATATACAAAAATCAATTGTATTTTTAAATACTAACAAGAACAATTAGAAAGTGAAATAAAACCCTCGACAGTAGCATAAAAGAACAGTCTTGTGTCAATGACAGTGCTATGTTTTGAGAAACATGTCATTCATTAGGCAACATTGTGTAAACCTATTACTTGGACAAACCTAGATGGTATAGCCCACCCCATACCTAGGCTATGTGGTGTAACCTGTTACATGTTACTGTACTGAATACTATAGGCAATTGTAATGTAATTGTAAGTATTCATGTATCTAAACATATAAGCATAGGAAAGGTACAGTAAAATACAGTGTAATAATCTTTGGGGACCACCATTGTGTATGCAGTCCATCATTGACTGAAACATTGCTATGTGATGCATGATTGTATGTAGGAATAAATTCAGTTAAAGATGTGAAAGATCTTCACACAGAAAATTACAAACATTGCATTGGGAAATTAAAGACCTATATAAATATAGAGCTATACCATGTTCATGGATTAGAAGATTTAAATGATTAAGATGTTAGTTTTCCCAAAATTTATCTATAGATTTAATGTAATTCTAGTCAAAATCCAAATAGACTTCAAGAAATAGACAAACTGATTTTAAAATTTATTTGGAAAAATAATTATCCTTGGTCTGATAGCCAAATGTCTAAAAATAAAAACTTGATATAAGTGCTCCTGAGACTGATTTTTCATACTACAAGGTGAATCCTTTTTTTTTTTTTCCTTAGAAATTTACTATAATCTGGAAACAATTAAGGGTTTTGGCTTTGAAACCTTTCCTTGGAATGTCTGTTGGACCTGATAAAAATCTTGAGGATGTCAATGATGGACTTAAAATAGCTAAGCAAAAAACTGCAGCAAACTTTTAGAGGGTCAACTTAATAGTTAGGATTGGCCAGGTGCAGTGGCTCACGCCTGTAATCCCAGCACTTTGGGAGGCCGAGGTGGAAGGATCACTTGAGGTCAGGAGTTCGAGACCAGCCTGGCCAACATGGTGAAACCCTGTCTCTACTAAAAACACAAAAATTAGCCGGGCACTGTGGCACACGCCTGTAATCCTGGCTACTCAGAAGGCTGAGACAGGAGAATTGCTTAAACCCAGGAGGTGGAGGTTGTAGTGAGCTGAGATCATGCCACTGAACTCCAGCCTGGGCAGCGGAGTGAGACTGTTTCAAAAAAACAAAAAAAAGTAGGATAGATATATACAGACAAATAAAATTTAACTGTTCATGTAAATGATTTTAACTCGAGTTTTCAACAGTTTTTTTCTTCTCTTTTTTTCTTTAACATACTTCCACAAAATGCTACTACAGACTTTAGGCCTGTAGTGAAACGCTCTTAGTACTATTTTCATTTTGGGGTGATGGCGGGAGTGTGTGCTTATGTGTGTTGTGTGTGTTTGATCTCCAAATAGGTTTTATTTGTATTAATTTATATTTTATAAAACGAAAATATTTAAATCATTTGCCATCATCTCTTAATGGGACATTTTACTCATTTTTGTAGGGAAGAATGGACAGAAGCTATCCAGGCTGTAGCGGACAGACTGCAGAGGCAAGAAGAGGAGAGAATGAATTGTAGTCCAACTTCACAAATTGATAATATAGGAGAGGAAGAGATGGATGCTTCTACAACCCATCATAAAAGAAAGGTAGAAAATAATAACTTATTCCCAGCACAGCATTCATTTGTCTGGAAGAAACATACTAAAAACTACCATTTGCAGAAAGATGTCAGCCAATTTTCTTATGATACGTAAATATATTGGTGGGTTTTATTCACATGAATCTGAAATACTTGTTGTTTAAAACCACATAGGTGAACATCGTTTCAGTGAGAACATCGTTTCAGTGATTCAGCACTTTAGCTCTGAATGCTGATAGGGCACGTGTGTGACTGATGTGCCATCATACTGCTTTATAATTTGCATTGTTCCTTATTATTTTTAATACAGTTTTAGACTTTGTAATAAAATGTTTTCCCTGATGATTTGTTCCTTTCCACTTTGCACTTCATATTCTCCTAAACACCATGTGCAGTAATGGCTCAGGTGTACTTCCTGATTGGGGCCCTCAGTCATGGTAAAGTCAGCAGGGAAGTGAACAGTCTTGGAAATAATAACTCTTATTTAATGGCTGCTTCTGAGCCAGTAGGGAAGTAGACTTTTCCTTCTCTCAGTGCTCCAGCATGATAAGTACCAATTTATATTTTTATGAGAAATATAAATTTTGTTTTTCATTGCTATAGAAAATTGAAAAGCAGTTTCCTTATTACAAAAATGATATTTTCATGATTAATCTAAAGATAGAGGTGTTGAGATAAGCTTGCCGTTTATCACTTTAGAATATATTTGGTTTACTAGATTGTTAATTAATCTTCAGGTAAGAAGACACAAATTTTCAAGGTATTATCCGTGAAATTTGGTATTAGCACAGTGATTAAGAACTCTTTGGAGATAGACTGCCTGAGTTCATATCCTCCCTTTTCCATGTTAAACTTGTGGATTTGGTGAAGTTATACAGTCACAACATAAAGTTAATTATCCTTTCCTTATGTGAATAAGAATAATATTCTATACTTCATCTGGGCCAAATGTCTGAGATCCCTTTCTGTCTTCATTGTAGATCTCTGTTTGTTTGTTGAACTGAATCCCTCTTTTCTTTTATGTCAATTTAACCTGCCTTGTTCCTCTGTCATTGCAAAAAGAAAAACAAAGTCTAGCTACACTCACCTACCTACTCAGAGAGAAGAAAGCTTCTTTTGTACATATGTAAATTATTTCATTTAAAATGAAATGAAATCAAGAATAGCATAAATCAGATATGGTTAAGTAATTGAACCTCAAATTCAAAATACTTCTACGAGTTTGTATTTTTGGAGACTCAGTTGGAGTAAAAAATTCTGCGAGAATCTGTTTTAGAGTGATGTTTATGGTTAATCTTTATGTGGACAAAGAATAGTAGCTAACTTTAATAGCTAATATTTATTGAGCACATATTACATAAATACTTTAAACATTTTTTTTTCATTTTGAACTTCAACTGTAAGTTGAGTACCATTATGATTCTCCCCGTTTTATAGTGAAGGGAAATAAAGGATGGAAGGATTAAGAAATTTTCCCCATAATTACACACAGGGTGGGAACCAGTACTTAAACCTAGGCAGTAAGATCTAAAGTCCTCACTTTCTAGCACTATGTTGTAATACTAAAGTTCTACTGATTTTTCCAAGAGTTTACAAGCTTTATTATAAATTGAAATTAACTAATATTGAAATGTCATATAAGGACAGTTTTTCATAATATTTTGAGAAACAGTATAATCATAAGAGAATATCTGCATAATTTTGTTTCTAATATAACTTCATTATAAGCATAACAATTATAGAGATTAGAGAGGCTCAAGATATATGAACCAAGAAAAAGAAAGAAGCTGTGTGTTGACGTGTTACAGTATACAATTAAAAGATCTTATATGTTTGAAGTTCTGTTATCTTTTTTGAAATAATTTAAATTAGTTCTAAATTACTGCAGAAGTTAGTGCAGAAATAGAACATTTGTACCACTACTAACTCCATAACAGTCCTAATGACTTAGCCTCAAGTGGTAAAATATTACTGTCATTTTCATAAGATAAATGATTCTAGAACTACCGTTATGTATATCAATTATCATGCAAAGAATTGCAGAAGTTTGGATTATTTTTAATACTGTAACCACACATTCTGAAATAAGAATATTGTTCTAATAATTTATAGAATATATTTCCTTCTTTAATTTTTGTCAAATGGCATAGGATTTAAAAAATAGGTACTGATTATGGTGGCTATGGTGAGAGTCGTCAGACTGCTATTTCTTGCATGAAATAGGGTTCATTACCTCCCTTAGTGGTAGATTGCCACAGTGTCTGCTCTGCCAGTTAAAAACTCACTTGGAAAGGAAGGATGTTGGGTAGTAGATAAAGAGGCAAGGGCCTCACAGACAGATTTAAGTGCTCTTCTGTGTTTGAATTAAAAGAAAATGTGGTTCTATGTTTTAATTAAAAGATAGTGTTTCAAAGGAATTTGATTAGAGAACCCAGAATTGCCTAACTGGTCAGCCAAGCTACCATTCTCGTCTGCCTTGTCAAGTATGTGAAGGGGCATAGCATAAAAGGATAAAAAGCCAAGTGAGAGTCAAAGTTCTCCTTAATTTTTAACTGACTAACATAGGCGTCTCTGGGATCAACTGGCTATAAGCTCATGATTTACATTTAAAGTATAAGCAGTGCCTCCTGCTTTCCCATTAAGTTTGACTCCAGTTCTTGGGATTGTATCACCTAATTCCTGGCTGCAGTAACTCATACCAGTGGCTAGTATCCAGAGAAAAAGAGAAGGAAAAAGAGACAATGGCCAGACCTGCTGAAATCTCATGATTTCACACTGCATGAATCTGCTTATTTAAAAGGGAGAAGTGATATAACCTATGTAGAAGTTGACTAATAACATTAGCTCCACCTCTTCTCATGAGAAAGAGCACCCGAAGAAGTGGGCAGAGATGGAGGCAGAGGAGTGAACTTCATTAGAGCTGTTCTCTTTTTACTCACTTGGTTTTGCTGTTACATTGTAAATGTATCTGGAATTTATCTTTTTTGACCAAATATGCTAATACTGTGGTATTCTTAAAAGTTCTTTATGTTCCTCATTGATTATATGTTTATTTTTAATCTACTTTGTGGTCTAGACAATGTCTTATATTCTGGCGTGCCTGATTTGAACACATTTATTAAGCACTTGTTATGTATGCCCCTGTATCTCTTAACCTAAAACAGCCACGTAAACCTGTAAAGGGAAGAGTATAACTGTAAAATATTTCCCCAATAAATTCTTAAGATCAGGCTTTGGAGGAGGATTTTTTTTCTGGAGAGTATTCATACTCCTGTTTTTTTTCATTAAAGACTTACTGTATCTTTTTCCATAACATCATTCAGAAGAACAAAACATTTTGTAATAGCTTACATTTCATTTGTAAAGACTACACAATTATTGTGTGTACCATTCTGAACTTGAGCATTTGATAGCAAAGATACCTTGCCTTTTTAATTTCCTCAAGTTTTGTCAAAATAGATGTGAAATCTGTTTCTGATTTTATCACATACAGTGCTTTTAAACTAATAATAATTTCTATGTAAGTTCCCTTTATTCCCTTTTTCTAGAAAAAGATTGAGAGTCAAACTGACAAGCTGTGAAGTTTAGAGTGAAGGCTGTCATGCTGTTTTTTTTTTTAACCTCATTGCCCTAAGAATTGCAATTTTACTACTATTTATTTATTTTTAGTTGAGACAAGGTCTCACTCCCATCACGTAGGCTGGAGTGCAGAGGCACAGTCATGACTTACTGCAGGCTTGACTTCACAGGCTCAGGTGATCCTCCCAACTCAGCCTCCCAGGTAGCTGGAACTACAGGCACCTGCCACCGCACTTGGCTAATTTTTGTATTTTTTCGTAGAGACAGGGTTGCCGTGTTGCCCAGGCTGGTCTCAAACTCATGCCCTCCAGTGATTCCCATGCCTTGGTCTTTCAAATTGAGCCACCACACCCAGTCAAGAATTGCAGTTCTTACAAAATATAGTAATATTTTATAATTAAATATTGCCTTTCATCTGAAAATGTCATAAAGGATTTTACAAATTGTTTTCTAATTTTTACCCCCCAATAATTCAGTTTCATTTTCTATGCTATTTAGTAATAGGGCACAGCGAGTATTATTTTCTAGTGCTTTTAAATAAAAAATGAGGAACATACTGTCCAAGTGAAACTTTGAGCAATAAATTGACACTCTGGCCTGGTTATGAAAATAATGTTTCTGAGTTACTTGCCATATGTATTAGTGAGGGTTCTCTAGACGGACAGAACAAATTGTGTGTGTGTGTGTGTGTGTTTATTAAGGAGTATTAAACTCACATAGTCACAGGGTTCCACAGTAGGCCATCTGCAAGCTGGGGAGCAAGGAAGCCAGTTTGAGTCTCAATGCTGAAGAGCTTGGAGTCAAGAGCAGGAAGCATCCAGCATGGCAGAAAGACGTAGGCTGGGAGGCTAAGCCAGTCTAGCATTTTCACATTTTTATGCCTGCTTTATGTTCTAGGCACACTGGCAGCTGATTAGATGGTGCCCACCCGGGTTAAGGTGGGTCTGCCTTTCCCAGCCCACTGACTGAAATGTTAATCTCCTTTGGCAGCACCCTCACAGATATACCCAGGATCAGTATTTTGCATCTTTCAATACAATCAAATTGACACTCGGTATTAACCCTCACACTGTGGAACAAACTACCTAAAATTTAATGTCTTAAAACAATAGCCGTGTAAATATCTCATGATTTTGTAGTTTGAGCCATTCTATTGTTCTTGCATGCATGGCTCTCAAGCAGCTGCCTGCAGCTGATACGTGGGTGGGCTGGAAAATCCAACAATACCTTCCTTACGTGTCTGGGGCCTCGGTGCTGACTGTTGGTTGTGGTGTCTTGGTTTTCCTCCACTTGGCCTCTCTCTCGGAGTGGTAATTTTTCTTCCAAGGTCTCTCCATATGGCCTCTCTCTCCAGGATAACGTGGACTAACTAACAGCATTAGAGCTGACTTTCTAGAGCTTTCTGAGAGAGAGAGAACGCATAAACTGCCAGGCTTAACGGCTTTGTCTGTTACTGGCATAGTATCAGTTTGATCATATTATGTGTTCAAAGCAAGATACAGAGATAGCCCAGGGAGAGAGAAAGTTGACTCCACCCCTTTGTGGAAGAGTGGAATGTGCATACAGGGAGAAATTGGAATTTGTGGCAGCCATCTTTGCAGACTACCTAGCATAAATAGCTTGTTATGTAGTATTCCCTGATTTTTTCTATTCTGTTAATGCAATTAAATCTATCTACTATTACCTATTATTTGTTCAAATGACACTAGCTGATTTACTATATTTGATATTTACAGCTACATGTTTGATTTTTAGTTGAATTAATATGTCTTGTTATTTTCCCTGCTGTCTCTTTGCTACTTTATGTTTTCCTTTGAACTAGAGATATTATTGAATGTAAGACACTGTAATTTGACATTTGGGGAAAATTATCAAAATTATGAACAGCAAAAAATGTTGAAAGTAAACGTAGGCATTAATTTCTAAAATTTTAAGAATTTGTATATAAGATACATGAGAGGTATTGGGATGTGGTTTTCTTGCATTGTTTTCCTCTAATTTTAGTATTGTTAAAAAAATTGGCTTTCAGCCTGGGAGACCACCTGGGTTCTTGGCTTCACACAAGAAGGAATTCAAGAGCAAGCAACAGAATGAAGTGAAAGCAAGTTTATTAAGAAAGTAAAAGAATAAAAGGTGACTACTCCATAGGCAGAGCAGCCCTGAAGGCTACTGGTTGACTGGTTGGCTATTTTTGCGGTTATTTTTTAATTACGTGCTAAACAAGGGGTAGATTTTCTGGTGAAGGGGCAGGGAATTCCCAGAGCTGACAGTTTCCCTCCTTTTCAGACCATACAGGGTAACTTCCCAAGATGCCATGGCATTTGTAAACTGTCACGGCACTGATGGGAGGTTCCTTTGGCAAGATAATATATTATAATTAATGTATAATGAGCGCTGGGGACAACCAGAAGGCACTTTCATAGCCATCTTGGTTTTGGTGGGATTCGACTGGCTTCTTTACCATATCCTGTTTTTCCAGCGGGCTCTTTGTGACCTGCATCTTATGAAACCAGACCTGCCACACTCCTATCTCAGTATCAGGATGATGCTTGTCTCAGAATGAATGAGAAGTATTCCTCATTTTAATTTTCAGGAAGAGTTTGTATAAAATTGGTGTTATTTATTCTTTAAATGTCTGTAGAATTCACCAGTGAAACCATCTGGGCCTGGAGTTTTCTTTGATGAAAGGTGTTTAACCACAAACTCAGTTTTTCTTAATAAATATGGGGTTATCAAATTATCTGTTTCTTCTTAGGTGAGCTTTCATAGCTTGAGACTTCTAGCAATTTGTTCATTTCATCAAAGGTGTCAATTTTATTGTCAAAATGCCATGTATATTCTCTTATGTTTCTTTTAATGTCTGTAAAATCTGTCATTCCTGGTATTAGTAATTTGTGTCTTCTCTCTTTATTTTTCTGACCAACCTGGCCAGAGGCCTCTCAATTCTTATTGGTGTTTTAGAACTAGCTTTTGGTTTCACTGATTGTTTTTCTCTACTGTTTTTCTTTTAAAAATTTAATGGATTTCTGCTCTGATCTTTATCATTTTCTTCTAATTCTTTTTGGTTAACTTGCTTTTTTTTAAGTTAGGGTAGAAGCTGAAGCCATTGATTTGAAACATTTCTCACATTTACTTTAGATAAATGATAAACAGAAAAAAAAAGTTATAAAAGGCACTAAAATTTTCAATGACTTGTAATTTCAAGATAAAACCCAAATACTTGTTTTTATATTTATAAACCTCTAAACTGAGTTTAAATTTAAGTAAACTGATCATATACAATCAACTTTTCTTCTGTTCAAAAACCTATTAATATGAAAGTAAAGGAATTTCAAAAGGAGGCAAGTCCACAAAAATGAAAAGCTGGGTCGGGGAGGGGCATGAGGGCACCAGTGCTTTCAAAAGTTTGTAAGTTTCTGGAAGAATGTTGATAGAGCAGAGCAGGAAAAGAGTACACAGAGGAGACTGTAGAGAACAAGTGCACATGTGATTGGCAGAATCCTCAGAATTACCTGACTTAAGAAGGAGGAAGTGAAACTGAAAACAGGCAGATTAATTAAAGATATTCTTCTTAGAGCTCCCTGCCTTGCTGTTCTGAATTGCATCGAGTACTCTCTCAGGAATAACAACTGCTTTCTTTGATTTATTTTAACTGAAGTATACGAGGTTCTCAACATGTCTTATAAATATATCCTATATTTCTCTCTGTCTTGGATTTTATCTTTATTTTGCTAGAGTAAACTCTCAGATAGCTCCTTCCAAAGCATTGCTTTTTTAGGCATATTTGGAAATGTTTGTGTGGAACATTTTTGATTATCACATTTTCTGGGGGTAGCAGCACTACTAAATCCTTGAAAACTTGAGTCCTTAAAAATGAGTGAAAATAATTTTTTTCCTCCTTTGCCCTTTTACATAACTGATAATTTGGCTGAGGAATTCTAGTTTCAAAATCATTTTCTCCAACATCTGAGAACTGCTTAAATTATTTTCAGCATCCGTGGTTGCTAATGAGACAGCCAATGCCAGTCTGATTCTTTTTTATTTAAATGTACTTATAAATTGGTAAAATTTGTTTCTGAGTGGATATTGCAAACACATACTTATATGCTAACAAATAAATTGCATCAAATACTTCATATTACATTTTTTTAATTTGTATTTTTCAGACAATGAATGATTTTGACTATTTGAAACTACTAGGTAAAGGCACTTTTGGGAAAGTTATTTTGGTTCGAGAGAAGGCAAGTGGAAAATATTATGCTATGAAGATTCTGAAGAAAGAAGTCATTATTGCAAAGGTAACTGATTATTAAAGTTGATTACTAAATTTTTGTTTGCAGTGTGTATGTGTTTGTGGGCTCATGAATTTACATGCTAATGTATGCAAGTTCCATTAAACAACCAAAATATGGTTGTAGACTACTGCTACAGTAATTTTTGTGTATCAATATTTGTAATTTTACAAGTTTTCAGACATTTATAATATCTGTGTATTACATACTAAAGCTGTTCTCTTAAGGAAATAGAAATGTTTATGTTTGCGTGTTTGGGAGAATGTTTTGTGGTCTATATCATAATTATACTAGGATTGCTTTTTAATGTTTTCCCCTATTGTCCTGAATTTCTTATTAAGATTGACTAGAGTAGTTAGATGATTTTTACTAATAAATTCTAAAGCTTATATAACACTGAATGGAAAAACATACTAAATAGATTTGAAAATACTAGAATGGTGAAATTAAATTATTTTAGGAAGACTTAGTTCCCACCCCCATACCTTTATTCAGCTTAGACGTTTTTAAATAAATAACATGTTAATGATGTCAGTTCTCACTCAGAGTTCTGAACAAAATCCCAGTTCCCTCAGGAGATATACTTTACAAATTGCTTTATGTCTTACTTAATTCAACAAATGACATAAATTACTGTTATACTTTATGGACTACTTTAACTTCCAGTATTTGCAACTATAGTTTCCTTATCTGGAGTGTATTGCCCCACACACTTTGTGAAACTTTGTTTCCCCATCTTTGTATATTTGTTTTGATGTCAGCTCCTTTACAATTCAGTGCCCCTATTGGAAAGAACATTGACTTTGGAGTCATACACACCTAGGTTCACATCTCACCTAATAGAATTTAACAACCAGTACTTTTTAAAGCAGTACTTTGGGGAAGTACTGCTGTCTTGGGACATTTGGAAATGTTCACGGGGGGCATGTATTTACTTATCACAGTAACTGAGGAGGAGGGATACTTCCGACAGTTACCAGGTAGAAGCCAAATGTGCTAAATATCTTGCAGTGTGTTGGCAGCCAATCAGAGCCTTAGTTTTTTTCATTTAAATTGATATAATAAAACCTCTGGACAGGAATATTTTGAGGATTAGGATATGTAAGGTATTTAGCATCCTAGCTGGCACTTATTATTAATTAAGCGATATTTTCTGGGAGGTAGTATAATGTCGGGTAGGTTTTGCTGCTTAGTAAGTGATCCAACTTTTCATGCCTTTATTTTCTTATCTATAGAGTGGGGCTAATAGTAGTACTTCCCTCATATGGTTATTTTCAGGGTTAAATGAATAGATAAATGTAATAGTACATGCCATCACTATTAAATAAACTTAACAAATTAAATTACAAATCAAATGAAATTAAAATATGCTATTGTTATAAATTTTTGCTATAGTTATTTAATATCTACTGTGTATTATTACTACCTACTGTGTATCAAGCATCAGTAAATATCTGTTCCTTTCTGTTTTTTTCTTTTACATACTAGCCACACTTGTATCCCACTATTTAATTTCTATTCATCAGACTGGGGAATATCCTATTAGACACTGTCTTATCTCACTACTTAACTTTTCTGAGTAACCGTACAGAATTGGGTATATTTCACAAATGATAGACTATTCTGATTGATGTAGTACCTTGCTGCTTTCTCCCAACAAATCTGTTTATCATTTCATTAAAAAAAATATGCTCATTTATAGCAAAATGATTAACACTATGAAGATGTGGGGTGTGACAAGACCTGGGATTTGGTTCCTGATGTGCCTGCCCTTCTCAGAGCAACATATCAGGGAAGAAATGATGTTGATACCTTTTTACTGGTGATGTTAACTTTGATTGCTTGACTACAGTGGTGTCTACTGCGTTTCTTCACTTTAAAGCTGCGATTTTTCCATTCAAAACTAAGTAGTATCTTAGAGGAAATACTCTGAGACTATATAAATAACATATTTTTTCTTGAACTTTTATGTACTAATTTTAACATCCATATCGGTGGATTTTGCCCATAATAATTTATTACTGTTGTGTTCTAATGGTGATTTTCTATTTTCCTCATTCCTTATACATTCTTAGTCAATTAAGCTAAAGGTTTATCAGTTTCGTTAATCTTTTCAAAGAACCAACTTTTGACTTTGTTGACTTTTCTCTATTTTATCTGTCTTTGCTTTAATCTTCATTTTTTTTCTTTTCCCCTTCTGCTTGCTTTGGGTTTAGTTTATTTTTTTCCTAGTTCCTTAAGTTATAAAGTTAGATTGTTGATTTGTGACCTCTCTCTTATTTAGTTTAAGCATTTATGGCTTTACATTTCTCACTTAGCACTGCTTTTGCGGCATCCCATAAATTTTAGTCTGTCGTGTTTGTGTTTTCTCTCGTCTCAAAAGTATTTCTAATTTCCTTTGTCATTGATTGTGTCTGTTGTTTAATTTCTACAAATTTGGGAGTTTTCTTGTTTTCTTTATATTATTCTAACTTCATGTTGTAGTTGGAGAAGATACTTTGTATTTGTCTTTTAAAGTTTATTGAGACTTAATTTGTAATCCAACATGTGGTCTATCCTGGAGAATGTCCCCTGTGCACTTGAAAATACTGTACATCTGTTGTTAGGTAGAGTATTTTGTGTATATTTAATAGAACATTTTGTGTATATCTCTTAGATTTAATTGCCTCATTGAGTTGTTGAAGTCTTCTATTGCTTTACTTATTTCTGTCTGGTTGTTGTATTCATTACTGAGAGTGTAGGGTGTTGAAATCTCCAACTATTAATGTAAAATGGTCATTGCTTTCTACAGTTCTTTCAGTTTTTGCCTCATATATTTTGATGGTCTTGTTATTAGGTATGTAAGTGTTTATAATTGTTATATCTTGCTCTATTAACTCTTTTATTAATAATTTTTTTTGGTCTTTTCTGGCCTTTTCATTTAAAGTCTGTTTTGTCTGATATTAATATAGCTACCCGTTTTCTCTTTTGGTTACTATGGTAGTACCCCCTTTAGCTGCAGTTTTGCTTTTCATAGTTTGAGTTATCCCGAATCAACCACAGCCTAAATATAGATGAGTATACTAAAATAAGATATTTTGAGAGAGAGAGACCACATACATCACAATAACTTTTATCACAATATATTGTTAAATTTTTCTATTTTATTTTGTTGTTAATTTACTTTTAATGGTAGCTGTTAATCTACTTTAATATCCATTTATAAAGGATGTACCTAATTTACAAATTAAACTTTATCATACGTAGTATATATAGGAAAAAAACATGGTATATGCAGTTGGCGCTCCATATTCTACATCCATGGATTCAACCAATGTGGATTTAAAATACTCAAAAATAATATGGGAAGATGTGCATAGATTATATGCAAATACTATGCTATTTGATATTAGGGACTTGAGCTTCTGTGGATTATCTGCTGGGGGATTTTGAAACCAATCTCCCATGGATATCAAGGAATGACTTTATAGAATTTGGTACTATCCATGGTTTTAGGCATCTGCTGGGATCTTGAAACATATCCTCCACTGGATAAGGGGAACTGCTGTATTTTCATGGAAATTTTTTTTTTTCTCTTTCACTTTTACCCTGTTTGTGGCTTTTGGAGACAGCATGGAGTTGGATCATGCTTTTTGTTTGTTTGTTTAATCGACTTTCCTAGTCTCTTTCGTTTGGTTGGAGAGTTTAATTCATTTACATTTAAAGTGAGTCCTGATAAGGACTTACTTCTGTCCTTTTGCTATTTATTTTCTATATGCCTCATTGCTTTTTGTCCCTCCTTTTCTACATAAATGCCTTCTTTTGTGTTTAACTGATTTTTGAGTGAAACATTTTAATTCTCATTTCCTGTTGTGTATATTCTATAGCTATTTTCTTTGTATAGATTGTATTTAATATCCTGAAGTTATAGTACTCTAATTTGAATTTATACCACCTGAACTTTACTAACCCTCAAAAACTGTACTTCTTTACAATTCTGTACTCACTCCTTTCAATTGGTGGAAGTTAGAGTACTCTAGTTTGAATTTATACCACCTGAACTTTACTAACCTTCAAAAACTCTACTTCTTTACAATTCTGTACTCACTCCTTTCAATTAGTGGTGTCTTTAAATTGCATCTTTATGCATTGTGTGTCCAAAAACGAGACTACTAATTTTTTAATGCATGAGTCTCTTTAATCATGTAGAAAACAAAAAGTGGTATTATAACACAAACTTACAGTAATACTAGCTTATATAATTTTTATGTATTTAGCTTTACCAGATCTTTAATTCTTCATCTGGCTTTAAGTGACTGTCTGAAGCCACAGGTTTATATTTAAACCTGAAGGGACTCACTATAGCTTTTCTTGTATGACAGGTGCAGTGCTAATGAACTCCCTCAGTTTCTGTTTACCTAGGACTGTCTTTATACCTGCCTCATTTTTGAAAGATAGTTTTGCTGGATTTTTGCTTTACTTTTTTTCCTTCAGCACTTTGAATGTATCAACCAATCGCCTTCTGTCCTTCAGTGTTTCTGATGAGAAGTCTTCGATAATCTTATTAGGGATCCCTTGTATTTGATGATAAGCAAGCAAAACAGACTCATTGCTGATATGGAAAAAGTTCGAGTGGTCTTGATAGAAGATCAAACCAGCTGCAACATTCCCTTAAGCCAAAGCCTAATCCAGAGCAAGGCCTTAATTCTCCCAATTCTGTGAAGGGTGAGAGAGGTGAGGAAGCTGCAGAAGAACATTTGGAAGCTAGGAAAGGTTGGTGTGTGAGGTTTAAGGAAAGACACCATCTCTATAGCATAAAAGTGCAATGTGAAACCACAAGTGCTGATACAGAAGCTGCAGCAAGTTATCCAGAGATCTAGCTAAATAATTGGTGAAGATGACTACAGAAAACCACAGATTTTCCTTGTAGATGAACCTAGGACTTTCTTAGAAAGGAGAAGTCAGTGCCTCGCTTTAAAGCTTCCCAGGGCAGATTGACTCTCTCAGTAGTGGCTATGCAGTTGGTGACTTTTAAGTTGAAGCCATTGCTCCTTTACCATTTCAAAAATCCTAGGGCTCTTAAGAATTATGGTAACTCTACACTGCCTGTTCTCTATCAGTAAAGCAACAAAGCTTAGATGACAAGCACATCTGCTTACAGTATGTTTTACTGAATATTTTAGGCCCACTGTGGAGACCTGCTCAGAAAAAAAGATTCCTTTTTAAATATTACTGCTCATTGACAATGCGCCAGTTGTGCAAAAGCTCTGATGGAGATATACAAGGAGATGAATGTTGTTTTTATACCTGCTGACCCAGTGTCAGTTCTGCAGCTCATTATCAATGTCCATTCTGCAGCCCATTATTTCAACTTTCAAGTCTTATTATTTAAGAAATACATTTTGTAATAGATAGTAATTACTGCCATAGATAGTAATTCCTCTGCTGATAGATCTGGGGAAAGTTAATTGAAATCCTTCTGGGAAAGGTTCACCATTCTAGATGTCTTGAAAAACATTCAGGCTTCATGGAAGGAGGTCAGAATATCAACATTAATAGGAGTTTGTAAGAAGTCGATTCCAATTTTCATGGATGAGTTTGAGGAGTTCAAGACTCCAGTGGAGGAAGTAACTGCCAATGTGGTAGAAATAGCAAGAGAACTAGAATTAGCAGTGGGGCCTGAAGATAGGACTGAATTTTATCAGGTCCATGATAAAACATGAACAAATGAGGATTTGCTTCTTATGGATGAGCAAATAAACTGGTTTCTTGAGATAGAATCTACTCTTTGAGAAGATGGCACGAACATTGCTGAAATAACAGCAAAGGATTTAGAATCTTACATAAAGTTAGTTGATAAAGCAGTGGCAGGTTGTGAAAGTATTGACTCCAATTGTGAAGAAAGTTTTGTTGTGGGTAAGCAGCATGGCATGCAAAAGAGAAACTTTCTTGGAAGAAAAAGCCAATATGGTAAACTTCATTGTTTTCTCATTTTAAGAAATTGCCACACCGGGCATGGTGGCTCATGCCTGTAATCCAGACACTTTGGGAGGCCAAGGTAGGCAGATAACTTGAGGTCAGGAGTTCAAGACTAGCCTGGCCAACATGGTGAAACCCTGTCTCTACTAAAAATACAAAAATTAGTTGGGTGTGATGGCGGGTGCCTGTAATCCCAGCTACTTGGGAGACTGAGGCTTGAGAATTGCTTGAATGCCAAGATCGTGCCACTGGGTGACAGAGCAAGACTTCGTCCCAAAAAAAAAAAAAAGAAAAAAAAGAAATTGCCACAGGCACTCTCACCTTTGGCAACTGCCACCCTGATCACTCAGCAGCCATCAGCATCAAGACAAGACCTTCTGCCAGGTTACAGAGCAAGACTTCGTCTCAAAAAAAAAAAAAAAAGAAAAAAAAGAAATTGCCACAGGCACTCTCACCTTTGGCAACTGCCACCCTGATCACTCAGCAGCCATCAGCATCAAGACAAGACCTTCTGCCAGCAAAAAGATAACGACTTGCTGAGGGCTCAGATGACCCTTCACCTTTTTTGGCAATCAAGTATT
The DNA here is from genome assembly GCF_000951035.1 of Colobus angolensis palliatus. NCBI lineage: Eukaryota > Metazoa > Chordata > Mammalia > Primates > Cercopithecidae > Colobus > Colobus angolensis. Next base: position 5,558,262 of record NW_012117377.1, on the reverse strand, counting down.
TTTAAATTAAGGTATGTACATTTCTTTAGACATAGTGCTGTTACACACTTAATAGACTACAGTATAGTGTAGTGTAAACATAACTTTTATATGCACTGGGACACCACAAAGTTAGTGTGACTTGTTTTATTGCAATACTCTTGTTGTGGTGGTCTGGAACGAAACCTGAAGTATGCCTGTATGGGGGAGGAAAAAAAAGGCTCTTTGGTTGAGACATGAAACATTGTTTCTTGAGAAGCCCAGGTCTATTGATGTAGTGTAACCTTTCCTTCGTTACAGGTCTGACCATGCTATTTGGTTGTCCCATGAATAATACTCATTTACTTATACCATCGCAAACACCAAATTAGTGTTCAGTTTTTAGAATTTATCAGAAGACAAAGCACCGAAGACTCAAGTATGGTTACAGAACAGACTGAAAATGTTATAAACCCTGTCATTGTAAAAGAAATGGTATAGTGGATGGATGTCAGCTGAAAGCATGTTATAGTTTAAAAAAAAGCAAGAATGAATTGGTGGCCAGAGACAGAGGGTGATGGAGCCACCAGGGTTGCAAAGACAGAAGTTGATGGAGCCACCGTGGGCCTAGAGGACAGAAATGCAAATTACTGAGGATTAGTTATAGACCTTGAAATCGAATTTCCCCTGCCGTGTTTAGAACTTGCTTGGGATCAGTGATGTTTTTATTTCTTCCAACTGCTCCCTTTCTGAATTGGAATATCCTAGGCCTTTTCTACCATTGTGTTTTGGAAGCAGATAACTTGTTTTCTAGTGTGAGAGGTCCACAGATTTAGAGGAATTTTGTCCCAGGATGGATTATGTACAGAGTCTCACCCATTCCTGATGGGGTGATAACACTTGGGACTTGTGAGCTGATGATACTTAAATGAGATTTTGGACTTAGACTTGATACTGTATTGGTTGAGACTTTTGAGACTTTTGGGGATATTGGGGTGGGGTGAATGTTAGGATGGAATGAACTATAGTGGGTTGAGTAGTGGCCCCTAAAATAATATGTTCACATCCTATTCCCTGGAACCTATTAACTCTTGCTTTATTTGGAAAAAGGGTGTATGCATATATAGTTATGCAGATAAAATTAAGTTAAGAATCTTAAGTAGATCATCCTTGATTATCCGGGAGGGACCTAAATCTAATGAGAAGCGTCCTTGTTGGAGTGATGCAGATAGAGATTTCACCTATACAGAGGAGAAAGTGATATAAAGGTGGCAGAGGTTGGAGTGATGCAGCTTCAAGCCAGGAAATGTCAAGGACTGCCAGCAGCTTCCAGAAACTAAGAGAAAGGCATGGAATGGATTCTTCTTCAGAGCCTCTGGAGGGATCATGTCTCTCTGCCAGTCTTGATTTTGTACTTCTGGTGTCCAGAACTATGAGAAATTTTTTGTGATTTTTTTTGTTTTGTTTTGTTTTTTGAAATGGAGTTTCGCTCTTATTGCCCAGGCTGGAGTTCAGTGGCACGATCTCAGCTCACTGCAACCTCTGCCTCCTGGGTTCAAGGGATTCTGCTGCCTCAGCCTCCTGAGTAGCTGGGATTACAGGAATGTGCCACCAGGCCTGGCTAATTTTGTATTTTTAGTAGAGATGGGGTTTCTCCATGTTGATCAGGCTGATCTCAAACTCCTGACCTCAGGTCATCTGCCCACCTCGGCCTCCCAAAGTGCTGGGATTACAGATGTGAGCCACCGCGCACGGCCAATTTTTTGTTGTTTTAAGCCATCAAGTTTTGGTGGTATTTTGTTATAGAGACCACAGGAAATGAATACAGTCAGGTACCCAGAAATGTGAACTTTTCCACCTTTGGAAGGGATATCTGAATCAGATTGCCTGCAGTAATAGTAGTCTACCAAGTGCCTCTTCCTCAGTGCCTTCATATTCTTTCAGAGTTGAATTGCATGTTACCGAGCTAGAGGACTCTCTTGACTACTAGGCAGTGCAGCTGCATTCACTGTCAGCTCCACATGGGGAGAAGGCACAGTCCATCCCATTAGGCCCTTAGGAGTTTTGGAATAATGGTTGAAAAGTCTAATTAGAGTTTCTTGCTTAGGGATCATTCCTGCTTTGGGCATCCACAATTGTCTTGCCACTCCCAGGACCACTGCATTATATAGGAGAAAGGAAAGTTGAGGTGATGTAGCTGAGAATTCTGTAGTGATAACATCATGCTCCTCCACCCCTTCTTCCCCATGTCCAGAAAAGTGGAGGAATCTATGGAGCGGGGACCTTCCTTTAGCCATCCTCAGGTTGAGTGTGAGCATACATTTGTGAAGCGTACATTTGTTTAGCCAACAAATGTTTTTATTTCCCATTCCTGTTCTCTATCAGACTGTTACTCTGAGGATGATATCTGACATGATACGTCTATTTGATATGATAACCTCTTTGCTTGTTTTTGGATAGTATGGGCTATAAAGTATGTTCTTTAGTCTGAAGACATGTAACTTGGTGGGGGCGCAGTACCTTCTGTTCCAGTCATCTTACAGTATTTTGCGCTTTTGTATCTACCATTGGTTATGCAAAGCTCAATCCAGTGTAAATGTCTATTTCCAAGAATGACCATTTATAGTCTCCTGGGGATAGTGGCAGTAGCTCAGTGTAGTGTACTTGCCAACTATGTATGGGAGTGGGGGGACTTTTTTCTTGGGAATATATGCCATAGTCATCTGCAGTCTCTCTCTCCCTTTCTGGCAGACAGTATGGCTCTTTCTGGAATTTTGTGCATCAGAGGGTACAAGAGGAATACATCACTGGCCAGCCCATCTCTGCATTGCTGCATATCTCCCATATCTACTCATTTTGGGGACCCAGATAGCCACCTCAGACAAGCATGCTGGGACATCCACTTGCTGGTTCCAATCATCTCCTGATCCTGAAGGAAGTTGTTTTGATGACCATCAACATGTCCTACTTTAATTCACCCCTTAAATTCCCATAGTGATTCGCATAGAGCCATGCCTCATTAATAATCCATCTATTTATTATTTATTTTATTTATTTATCTATTTTGAGATGGGGTTTCGCTCTTGGTGCCCAGGCTGGAATGCAATGATGCAAACTCAGCTCACTGCAACCTCCACCTCCCAGGTTCAAGAGATTCTCCTATTAATAATCCATCCATTTATTATTTATTTTATTTATTTATCTATTTTGAGATGGGGTTTCACTCTTGTTGCCCAGGCTGGAATGCAATGACACAAACTCAGCTCACTGCAACCTCCGCCTCCCAAGTTCAAGAGATTCTCCTGCCTCAGCCTCCCAAGTAGCTGAGATTACAGGCATTCACCGCCACACCTGGCTAACTTTTTGTGTTTAGTAGAGACGGGTTTTCACCATGTTGGTCTGGCTGGTCTCAAACTCCTGACCTCAGGTGATCCACCTGCCTCGGCCTCCCAAAGTGCTGGGATTACAGGCATGAGCCACCATGCCTGGCACATCCATTTAATAGTCCAGTTTTTCACTGCCTATCAGCCTGACCATATGGCCAGGCAAATGGCCACAGCGCATTGATGAGTGTACATTCACACTTCACGGTTATGTTTGTTTAGTTCTTCCATCATTGCAAGGAAAACAGTGTACAACTGAGCCCTTTGAGCTGATTGTTCTTCAATCAGTTTCACATCAGTCAGTCACAGTGTGACAGCCTTCCAAACAGGATGCTGGCTGGTCACCTTTGAACTGCCATCCTCTGTAAAACAAGCCACTTTTTGGTGGTCAGTGAGAGCTCTTTGTAAGACACTAACATTTGAAAAGTAGGATGTGGCAATAGGAGCTGGTAGCTTCACAGATGGTTCCAAAGTTGGTCTAGAAGAAAAGAGGAGGCCAAACGTGATGACTCATGGCTGTAATCGCAACACTTTGGGAGGCCGAGGCAGGAGAATCGCTTGAGTCCAGGAGTTCAGACTCAGCCCGGGCAACATAGTGAGACTCTCATCTCTACAAAAAATAAAAATTACCCAGGTGTGGTGGCATGCATCTGGTAATACTAGCTACTCAGTTGGCTGAGGTGTGGGATTGCTTGAGCCTGGGAGGTCAAGACTGCAGTGAGTTGTGATTGCCCCCACTGTATTCAGACTGGGTGATACAAAGTGAGACCCTGTCTCAAAAAAAAGAAAAAAAAGGTTTTCTTCTATCAAATATGGTAAGTATCTTCTTGCATTCCTCAGCACATTCCTGTTAAGCCATTTTCATTTTGTTATAGGTACTCGTTAGAGTGTTTCTCTGACATTACCCAAGACATGGGTATTTTAAGTTTTAGGATTATGTTATATCCTTTAGTCATAAAGACAGTTTCAGTTAATGCCCAGTAGCATCATCTCTCTAATGATGTGTTCTGTACTTTCTTGTCTGGCCCATGATCCCAGTGGTTGCTGCTGGACAGCATTCATGGGCTTTTTGCCATAAGCACCAGTCTGTTTAAGTATGAATTGCAGATACTTGTAAAATCATATCTGAGTGTATATCATAAGGACCCAAAGGCATTAATCGATCCACTGCAACTTAGATAATAGCCTGCTGTAGTTTAGGTCTCCATTCATATGTGTCCTTTCAGGTAGTTTTACAGATTGGATTTAGCACTAGCCCCCAGATACAGAATTTTTCTTCTGCAAAACTCAAACAAACCAGGTGCAGTGGATGCTTCTTGCTTACTTTCATGGTTATGTAATAACAGCAATTTAATTTTAGTTGCCTGTAGAATGTTATGGGTGGTTCCTGCCGAGGTTATTCGTAAGAATTTCAGTTTGGTAGACCCTGGGGTATTTGCTGGATTTATCCTCTAGCCTGTGGTATTCCTGTGAGCCACTACTATTTTCAGGTCAGCCCTAGCTTGTTCTTAGGTTTCTGGTACCGTCATCATGTCATCACTGTAGTATATTATTGTATTCTGGACCTGTATCAAGTCAAAATCCCTTCAAAACAAATTATAATGGTAAGCTGATGAATGCAGATAAACCTGTAGCAGTGCAGTAAGTGTAAATTGGGATCATTCCTACTTGAAGGCAAAGTGCAGTGGTTTTTTCCTGAGATTGGGACCAAGAAAAAGTATTGGCAAGATCAATCAGTCTCTCTCTCTCTCTCTCTCTCTCTCTCTCTCTGTCTCTCTCTCTGTCTCTCTTTCTCTCTCTCTCTTTTTTTTTTAAATTGAAACAGGGTCTCACTTTGTTACCCAGGCTAGTCTCAAACTCCTGGACTCAAGTGATCCTTCTGCCTTGGCCTCCCAAAGTGCTGGGATTACAGGTGTGAGCCACTATGTCTGGCTGAGTATGTCTCTCTTAGGTTGTTTTATTTTGGGAACTTCTGAAACCATGTCAGAGACTGCTGATGCTGTAGATGACACTACATTATTCACGTCTTGATTATCTGCTGTGAGTTTTCGTGAGTCATTCACCTTTTTCATGCACGACACAGAGAATTTGTTGGTAATAGCACTCCAGTGTTGAATATGTTGTTAATTAATGTGCTAAATCTCTTTTGGTCAACCATGATACTGTTTGAAATTAACAACCTGTGTGAGCTGGGCAAGTTCCATAGATTCTCATTTAGCATGTTCTGACTGAAGGGAAAACTAGCAAGATTTCTGCAGTATAGTAGCTGAAGCTTTCCCTGGTCAGAATAATATCCTTCCCCAAAACATATTCGGGTAATGTGGATGCAAGTACTTCACATGATTCATTCAAACATACTAATTTTCATCCAAATTTTAATTTAATCCTGTCAACCATTTCATCCTCATATCCTGTCTTTCTCATTATTGCCCCTGCTAGGACTTTACCAATAGGTTTTGGAATCAGAGGCACTGAATTCTGTGTCAGGAACCCCTGGAAGCTTTCCTTTTTACCTTCTATTGTACCTACAGGTGTGCTTATGGCCTTCAGTTCCTACTTGGAGATTACTTAAAAAGAAAACCCTGGTTCTGTGTCAGTCCTCATCCTGATTAATTTGGTAGCTCATCACCTCTGATGATTTGGACTGAGGTTCTTCATTGTCATTTTTGCCTCCCAGCTTGGTGCATTGCTTGAAATTAGGGTATATAGAGTGTGTTTGTTTAGGGCCCTTCAGTGTTGGGGGACTAAGAGGAGCTCCCATTGGTAAGCCTAACTTCTGATAATGCAGCATTAAGACCTTTGTGTTAACATCAGTGTCCATTTTATTCATCCCATCTCTTAGTAACTGTTTAAAATTTCATCCTGCTTGGGACTTCCTTGACCCTCTGTTTTGTCTTTACCCATTCACTTGTGATTCAGTCTTATTTTCTTAGCATCTGTAAGACCCATAGTAAGAAGCTGAGACAACAAATCCGACACATTTCTTGGATCATTGATAGATTTTGCAGCAGTTATATCAGATGCCGGCATAGAGGGGCCCTTTTAGTCACAGTATTTACCATGATCTAAAGGGCATATTAAGGGTGAACAAACATCTTGATGACCATGAAGTTAATCCAGCGTGGTTTGCGTATGCAGCTTATCAGCTATGTCATGTATGGAGTGCCACTTGGCATTTAAAGGAGGGGAAGGACCATTTCCCTTTTTAGGGTAAACAAATTTCACAATGGCTTTTACCCAGTCCAGCAGACTAGCTGTCCCTTTAGGAACAATCTGTTGTGTGTTTGGATCATGTACAACCATCTATGATTGTTCAGTAGTAAGTTGTGGTTCCTGCATCAACTCCAAGCAGACTTCTTCATTCTGCAACATTCAGAATCGAAGATACTGCTCCCAAGTTAGTCACTCTCACAGTCTCTTTTCTTAATTGTTTTTCAGGAACCCGATGAATACCAATTCACAAGGCGAGATAACTCCTTCACACATAACCCCTGCTTCCAGTAGTATCATGGTTTTGTCACCCACCATTTGGACAATGTTCCTGGTGGTTAAAGGCCATAGAAATGCTGTCCTTTTTTTTCAGCATAATTTTCCACTGGGTTGTATCCTGGAGGCTAACAGTCATAGCTCAGCTTAACCAAAATCCGAGCTTTTTGAGCATCAGGATTTCCTTAACACTCTCTTTTGCTGTCATTTTAACTGTTTTAAAATACGGCACACTGGGCCAGGCGCAGTGGCTCACATTTGTAATCCCAGCACGTTGGGAGGCCAAGACGGGTGGATCACTCAAGGCCAGGAGTTTGAGACCAGCCTGGCCAACATGGTGAAACCCCATCTCTACTAAAAATACGAAAAACTAGCTTGGCTTGGTGGCATGCACCTGTAATCCCAGCTACTTGAGGGGCTGAGGCAGGAGAATCACTGGAACCCGGGAGGCAGAGGTTGCAGTGATCCGAGATCATGCCACTGCACTCCAGCCTGGGAGACAGAGCGAGACTCCCTCTCAAAGAAAAAAAAAAAAAAACAGACTGCGGTGGCAGTAAGACCAGAAGCTCCTCATTTCTGTCTCTAAAGTGGTGAAAGGGCAAGGATGGAGGAGGCTTTCTGTAATACTTGGAAGCTGGCCGACAGAACTTTGATGAGTACATGAAGGCTCTAGGCATGGGCTTTGTCACTAGGCAAGTGGGAAATGTGAACAAACCAACAGTAATTATCAGTCAAGGAGACAGAAGGTGGTGATCAGGATTCGAAGTATGTTCAAGAACACAGAGGTTAGTTTCCATCTGGGAGAAGAGTTTGATAAAACCACTACAGATGACAGAAACTGCAAGTTTGTTGTTAGTCTGGATAGAGACAAACTCATTGACATACAGAAATGGGATGACGAAGAAACATTTTATAAGAGAAGTATGGTGAAATAGTTATGACTTAACTTTTGGTGATGATGTGGTTGCCGTTCAGCACTATAAGAAGGCATAAAAATATTCATGGTCTGGGGCTGGAAGAGCTCTTTAGTTTTCCTGTTTACTCAAGTCTCAGTGCTATCTTGCTGTTATAGTATGGTTGATTAGATGGTTATTCTTGGTGTGGAGGTGGAAAATGGTGATTTAAGAGTTTTATTCCAATCAGCCTAATTTTGACCTGGAAGTTTATCATGTTTTATAATTAAATTTTTGTCTTTAAAAAAAAGTGGATACATTTTATAATTTCCTTTAAAATGCAAATCAAATTGTAATAAAAATCTTACATGTGGGGAAAAAAGTACAAGTTACCCAGTGGATTGTGTATTTAGCTTGTTTCTCATCATTTTGCATTTCTTTGTGTGTCCGGTGATCTAAGTCCTTGAGATTTTGGTCTGTCATTTCTAAATTCCATTGACAACTTCTATATGTAGTAACTTAGCACAGTACAGCTGCCATCTCATGCCATTGGTGACTGTATACCCATTTAGGCATCAGAGTTTATCATTGTCTGCCCTGTCATTCTTCCGTTTTCGAAACAATGTTTTTGCCATGCTTTAATGAGTCCTATTTACGATGCCAACTGTGTCAGCTGTCCCTAAGACCACTTTCAGGCTCAGTGAGTCATGACTCACAAGACTCAGAAAAGACTCATGGTTATTGTTTATGATAGTAAAAAGGTACAGATTAAAATCAGCAAAGGGAAAACCACATGGAACAAAATCCTGGAGAAACCAAGTGCAAGCTTTAAGGTATCTTTTTCCAGTGGAGTCACATGGATGATGTAGTGAAGTCAAGGGTCTCCAGAGAGACCCAATCAGATACATATATATATATGAGAGAGGATTCACTGAGAAATTGGCTTATGTGATCATGGAGGCTGAAAATTCCCAAGACAGGCTATCTGGAAGCTAGAGACCTTGGGGTGCTGGTAACGTATCTCAGTCCAAGTTCCAAAACCTCAGAACCTGGGAAGCTGATGGTGTAATTCTTAGTCTGAGGCTAAGGACTGGGAACCTGGGTTTTGGTGGGAAACTGTGGAGTTGCTGGTATAAATCCTGGAGTCCAAATGTCAGAGAGCCTAGAGTTCTGGTGTCCAAGGACAGGAGAAGAAGAGTGTCCAGTTCCAGGAGAGCACCTTTTCTTTGCTTTTTTTGTCCCTATTTGGGCCCCTAATTGATTGGATGGTGTCTGCTAACATTGTGGGTGAATATTTGTCACTCAGTCCATCAATTCACATTCCAATCTCCTCTGGAAACACAGACACATCTATTAGTAGTGCTTTACCAGTTCTCTAGGTATTCCTTAATCCAGTCACGTTGACACATAAAATTAACCATCACAGATGCACTTACTTCTCCCAGCTGTGAAGTGTTGTCAACTAAAGAAGCTTGCCTGAGCCTTGGTGTCCAGGGTTTTTATTGGAAGTCAGTCACATAGGCAAGCAGTAGCTGCATGACTGCCCTGAGATGCTCAGATTCCAACCTCTCAGAGCAAAATCAGGCACGAAGTGTTAAACATACATTCTGTTGTTAGCATAAACTATCTAGTCAAACTGGTACCATGTGGCCCAAGATCTCCAGCATACAAAAATACGCTGACCAGGCAGAATATTTCAGAGGCTCAGAATTCATTTCCCAGGAGCTGGCCAAGGGCCAATTCTGAAGACTGACTTTTGGGAATGTGTAGAGTTTGGGCAACCCAGGCCTGATGTGTTACCCTTTTTCTGCCGTTAAAATAACAGCCCAATGCGTTTGCTTGATTACTGGCATCTCTTTTTCCTTGGACTCTTAAGTTCTTACTGGTGAATCTTAACCAAAATCTCTTAACGTGATCAGCCAGTTACTTTGTTCTCTTCTTTCATAATCTTTTGAACTTCCATATTAAACATTGCATCAATGATTGTAGTTTATTGTAGGAAGCAGATAATGGTTTGATCTGCTATACTTTCATACCTTCATCAGCTGTCATTGTTCTGTTGGGAGTATGATTTCATTGATTTATGTTCTAGAATTATTTCATGCAGTTCGTGTAGCTTTTGTTCCTCAGCAGCATGTAACAAGATTATTCATTATTTACTAGTTCATTCACTCATTATTTCAATAAATATACATCAAACACCTAGTTATTTGCTAGGTACTGCTCTAGGCACTGGGAACATTTGAAAGAATACAACTGACAAACTCCTCTCCTGTGGGAAATTATATTCAAGTCAGGAATTAGAGAATAAATAATACACATAATAAATAAATAAACCATAGAGTATGTAAGAAACTAATCCACACACACTACAGAGAAAACTGGAGTAGGGAAATAAGGAATAATGATGGTAGTGATTTTTGGGACTTAATGCATTTTTAAATAGAATGGTTATGGTTATGGAAGGGCTTACTGAAAGGTGAAATTTCAACAAGCATTTGAAGGAGATCAGGAAGCAAGTCCTTTAGATATTTTGAAGGAAGAATGTTCCAGCAAGGGGAAATAGCAATTGAGAAGGCCCTGAGGAGGGAGCTTGCTTAGCACATTCTAACACATTCTTTGAATAGCTAGGAGTCTAGCATGGTGTGGAACAAGAATGGTGCAGGATTGTTTGTAAGGATATTGGCTTTTACTGTGAATGAAGTGGGAAGCCTTTGGAAATTTTTATGCTGTGTAGTTACACAACCTAGTTTTCAGTATCACTTTGGCTGCAGTGTTGACAATAGACTGTGGATTGGAAGCAGATAGTTTGCTAATTACAGCAGTAATCTAGATAATTGATGATAGTGGCTTGTACTAGGGTAGTAGCAGTGGAGGTAGTGATGATAATGAGATCTTGGGTGTATTTTGATGAAGAACCAACAGGATTGCCTGACAGATTGAATGTAGAGTATGGGTGGAAAAAAAAGGAGTTGGAGATCATTGTTAAGATGTTTGGTCTAAGCAACTGAAAGCACGGTGTTGCCATTCACTACAATGAAGTTGATTGCAGGAGAAACTTTTCGAAGGGAGATTTGGAATTAGGTTTTAGACATGTCAGGTTTGCTGTTTTTGTTAGATACTCCTGTTTATGTCATTGATTATACATCCATGCCAAATAGACATTTCTTGAGTTTAGGAAAGAAGTCTAAATTTGAGGTATAAATTTGGTAGTCTGTCAGCATATATCCTGTATTAGAGCCATAGTCTGAATGAGTTCACCAAAGGAAGAGTGTACCCAGTGAAGAGAATTCTGAGGACTGAGCCCTGGAGATGCTTACAGAATAAGGGTTTCAGAGCAAAGGAAGCAACAATTGAGACTGAGGAAAGACAGTCACTGAGGAGGAGGAAAATGAAGAGATTAGGATGTCCTGGCACCCAAGAGAAGAACATGTTTTCAGGAGGAAGGAGGAATCAAATGTGTTAAATGTTATGTTTATGGCTTCTCTTCTCAGTAGGAAGTAAGATTGCATTTTGAAAGTGTGAATGAGTGAGGTTGAGATAAAGAGAGACAAATAAATGAAAAGCTTCTGTGCTTAGAAGTCAGCACAGACCTGGGTTCTAGTCTTAGCTTAGTAGCTTGACTAGGTAAGGGTTAGTGTGTACATTTAAGTATACATACCAGGCAAGGGAGAAGGCCTGGGAAATATTTGGAACAGCCATCCTGAGAAAATGAAAAATGACCTAAGTAGCAATGGGTGAAAGAGGCCTCAGAAGATTCAACTGAGATTGGCAGGAGATTGCAATAGTGTTAGTCAATATGTTTGTGTAAATTTATCTTTAGATGTGAAATACAGAGTTAAGAGGGTAGAGATGAACTTGTCCCAATACTGCGAATGAGAGAGGCAGAAGAAAGACTGGAGTCCAAAGTGATTATATCATGATGGAAGTCAAAGGAGTTCACGTAGCCCTCCATCTAAGGAATATTTGGAACAGAAGCATCAAGAACAAAGTATCAAACACAATGCTCGAGAAAGGTGCAATAATGTTTGTAGTTAACAAAGAACAATGGTGCTTTCATCTTCTCCATCAAGGTGAGAAATCTTCAAAAAAAGGAATAGAAATCAAGGGACAGAAAACAGTCTGACAGTTGGAGAATGGAAGAAGTATTAGAAGTCATTATCTGGGCCAGTGCTCAAGTTTTCAAGAAACAAAAGTTAGAATCCAAAATTTAGAGCTTGATAAGTGTGACATCTCTCCTCTGGTGGGGAAAAAAAAGTATAGGTTGCTACCATATGGCTTGTTGAGACAGTGGAAAAGTAAATAATAATCACTGATAATCATTGTAGTTTAATTTGTAAAAGTGTGTCACATCATCAGGGAAATGCAAATCAAAACCACAATGTGATATCATCTGTATTAGTTCATTCTCACACTGCTATAAAGAACTGCCCAAGACTGGGTAGTTTATAAAGAAAAGAGGTTTAATTGATTCACAGTTCTGCATGGCTGGGGAGGCCTCAGGAAATGTACAGTCATGGTGGAAGGGGGAAGAGGCATGTCTTATGTGGTGTCAGGCGAAGAAAGAGCGAGTGTGTGAAGGAGAAACTGTCAGACACTTATAACACCATCAGATCTCCTGAGAATTCACTCACTGTCACAAGAACAGCATGGGGTACACAGCCCCCCTGATCCAGTCACCTCCCAGAAAGTCTCTCCCTCGACATTTAGGGATTATGGAGATTACAATTCAAGATGAGACTTGGGTGGGGACCTGACCGTATCATCATCTCACCCCAGTTACAATGACTTTTATCAAAAAAAAAAATCACGGATGCTAAAATGAACTCTTCTATGCTGTTGGTGGGAATGTAAATCAGTATAGCAACTATAGAAAACCATATGAAAGTTCCTCAAAAACTAAAAATAGAACTACCATATATATATATCCAAAACGAAATCATGGTATCGGGGAGATATCTACACCCTTAGGTTTATTGCAGCACTATTCACCAGAGCCAAAATATGTGATCAACCTAAGTGCCCATCAATGACTGAAAGGATAAATGTGATAGACATACAGAGTGGAATATTACTTAGCCATAAAAAGAATGAAATCATGTCACGTGCAGCAACATTGATGGAAATGGAACCCATTATGTTAAATAAGCCAGGCACAGAAAGACAAGTATTGCATGCACATTCTTGTTCTTATGTGGGAGCTAAAAAATGGGATTGCATCAAAGTAGACAGTGGATTGGTTGTTCCTGGAGGCTGGGAATGGTAGAGGGATGGGGAGATGAAGTTGATTAATAGGTACAGAAGTATAGTTGTAATAAGACCTAGTGTTAGATAGTTCAGTAGGGTGACTATAGTTAACAACCATCTACTGTGTATTTAAAAATAGCTGGAAGAGAAGAATTTGAATGTCTCCAGCATAAAGAAAAGTTAAAGGTTTGAGGTGATAAATATCCCCATTACCCTGATTTGGTCATTACACATGTGGAATGTGTCAAAACAACATAAAACAACCCCGAAATGTATACAACTATTATGTATCAGAAAATATGTGCCAAAGTAACACTTCTCTACTCTCTTCCTCCTGTTTCTCCCACCTGATTCCTGTCTTCCTCTAGGTCTCATGTATAGCTCTGGGTGGATGAAGGAAATGATTTAGACAGAATGTGTCTTGATTTCAACTAGATTTGTGGTCAATTTGGGAGAAAATAATGTGAGCAGAGTAGCTAGTGAAGTAAATAGTAGGTTGTTTGAAGATGGAGGGCAGTTTTTTGAATTGGAAATGACCTTTAATGTTGAACTTAGATGTGGAATCAGTTGGTGCAGGAATTAAAGGAGATGACACTCGTCGTGTTCTTGATAATTAAGAGTAGAAATTTTCTTTTTCTCCTCTTCTTTGCCATCTCCTACACTTCATTCCCTCGAATAACCTAACTACCACAAAACATTGAGAGGGTCAGATGAAAGGAGAACTTCAGATCATGTGTAGTAGAGGGTGAATGATAAATTGGAGAGGATCAGGAAAATAAATATTAAAAGGAAGACTATTCCTCTGCCTCAAGAAATAAAATCCCATTTCCCCTAATGCTTCTTTCCATGAAAGAAATTAGATTTAAAAGTTCATTATTTACTATTTTATCATGGATAATATATGTAAATTTGTATTTCAAAAGCTTTTCCATGAAAAAAAATATATTGTATACCCAAGCATTGCTAGAACTCTTTATAATTATGATCAACAAATGGATTTTTTGAAAGGCATCACATTGTTTTAGTCAGTGTTTTACTACCATTATTTTTAACTTTTTGTTTTGACATGTTGCTTTTAACTGTAATTAAAAGTTATTGGCATCTGTGTTTACTTTTTAGCTTGCGCATACCTTATCTTCATAGCAGAAACTAATTAGTATGTGAAATACAGTACCATTAAATATGCATTAATGGGAAGAAATTCGAATCTGATCAGCTATAAAATATGTTAGAAAATACATTTTGATATGTACATGGTGTTCATTCCAGTTCCATTCTCATAACAAAGAAATACTGTTTTTGCTTTTGCCTCTATACGTCTTTACTTGGTTCCTTGCATGTGGTCAGATTACAAATTTAGGGGATAAAAAAGTCTTCCCTCACTTACTCAGTGATTTAGAGAAATAACTGTTATGTGTGATAAGCCTGTTTTAACAAAATAGAATGTAATACCCCACTGACATTTTTCAAGGCACTAGAATATCTTTTCTACTTCCAAATAAATTTCATACATACTTTTCCTTAGTCTTTTCCTAATTTATTGACCCAGATCACTTAATATCTTAAACCATAACAGGTAAATGTTATCTTCTGTGAATTTCTTTCTGAACTGCCTCTACAAATTTCTATGATTCACTCTCATGTTGGAGGCATGTAACTTTTATATTATTACTGTTAACTTGATATCTCAAAACTATCCCCATTTTTCTTGTTCCTGCTGCCACCATAGTAGTCCAAGCCATCCTCACTTCTCTCTTGGGGTACTATAATACTTTCCTAATTGATCCTTCTTAGAAGAACATGAATAGACTTTTACAAACATTATGTTAACCACACCCCATCACTTTCTCCATGTCCCACACCATCACAATATCTAACTTACACTCTTCCAATAGCATTGGTTTTCCCTTACAGCCCCGTTGACAATAGTGGATAACCTCCACTTTTTCCTTAATACCACTTATCAGAAGGAGTAATTGTTTAAGTTGGATAATTTACTTGCTTGTGTTTTCCACTAGCCTGTGAACTCCATGAACAATGGAATCTTATCTTTTTTATTAAGTTACTTTATACCAGCACTATTCTTAGCAATTAGTGAGTGCACATCAGCAGTTTTTTTTTAAGTGAATGGACTTGATTCAGTATATCACAAAATAGCCACTTGTATAATGCTTAATCGTGTATTTCATACTCCCTCTGTGATCACTGACAGTAGTATCCCCTTCTCTGGTTTTTCCCGTTACACTGATCACCATGTAGGTAGAATTAAAGCTCCATGAGGGCAGAGAATTTTGTCTGTTTTTTCAGTGCCCTGTCTCTGATATGCAGACGAATACCCAGAAGATACTTGTTGCATATGTGTTGAAGGAGTTGGGTGGATGACTGGATGGCTGGATGGATGAATGAATGAATGAATGAACTCTTGCACACTTGACACCTTGGAATTCTATGACATCTATGATACACAATTCAGTTCAATCGACATTTATTAAGTATCTGCTGCATGCTTACCGTTATGTTAGGCACAGTACATATGGAAATCAGTAAGTTCTGGTGTCATTTCTGCTTCTGATTTATTTTGTTTTGCAGTGTTTGCTATTCTAATTAACTTAGGGACTATAGTACGATATGACAATGGCTTTCAAATTGAGCACTTAAAACAGACTCCTATAAAACAACTAAGACTGAGATGATTTGATGTTTATGCTTTCCTTTACTTGTTGTTAATTATACTTTCTGTCCAGACACAATTGATCTGACCTTCTGGGAATGGTTGTAGGATCTTAGCTTCTTTGATTAATCTAGTTATTATCTTTTGAGTTTAAGGTCAAATATTTTTATAACGATAACAAATATAATGCAGTGTCCTGATGTTTTGCTTTTCATGTTTTTCTTATATCTAATTTTGATTTTCTGATAGTGTTAAGAAATTGATTCGGCAAGGGCTTTAAGATCTTGCCAGAATTGAAGAACAGAGATGCTCTGTTAGCTTCAGCAGTTATCTTCCTTTCGTTTCTTCTTTAAGATAGTGTTACTTCTAAAATATGAAACATTAACTCCAGTTCTCCATATGTTGGAGAAAACACTAGTTTGCTTTTGATAGCAATATGAGATTATGCCCAAAGTTGGGGAAAACATTCTTAGTTTATTTTTGGTTTGAAATGTACTTACATTTTAAAATGATCACCTACAGTAGGAAGATTGTGAGCCTTTTTTTTTTTTTTTTTTTTTTTAAAGAAGCACATTAAACCTGTATTCTCTGGAGCTAAGCTATGAGGACGAAAAAGCGTAAGAAAGATACAGTGGACTTTGGGGAGTTGGGGAAAAGGATGGAAGCAGGGTGAGGGATAAAAGACTACACATTGGGTACAGTGTATGCGTCTCAGGTGATGGGTGCACCGAAATCTCAGAAATCACCACTAAAGAACTTACTCATATAACTAAACACCACCTGTTTCCCAAAAACCTATTGAAATAAAAAAAAAAAAATGTGTAACACCCGCCCCCCCACCGCAACCAAAGGAAAAAAATCCTCTAGTCTCAGGTACTTGGGAGTCTGAAGCTGGAGGATTCCTTGATCCTCAGGAATTTGAGCTCAGCCTGGGCAACATAGCAAGACCCTATCTCTAAAAAAATAAACAAGGAAGTGCATAAGGCTAGGCATGGCGCCTCACATCTGTAATCCCAGCTACTCAGGAGGCTGAGGCAGGAGGAATGCTTGAGTCCGGGAGTTCAAGGTTACAGTGAGCTATGATTGTACCAGTGTACTCCATCCTGGGCAACAGAGCAAGAACTTGTCTCTAAAAAACAAACTAAAAAAGCAAAAAGCCACAAGCAGAAAGGTATATATTTTTATACTCTGTTCCTTTCTATTTCTAAAATGTGTAATTTAGAACTAAATATTGCTTGTGTATTCTGTGTTCTAATAACTAATTTCTTTAAAGTAGGAGACTTTTAGATTCTATATTTATTGTGAAATATATCCTTTCATCCCCCTCAATAAAATGGATTACAAACATGGAGATATTAAATTACCTCATGCTGAAATATTAGTTGATAAATCCTCCCTGATAATTTTCTGGCTGATTTTTATATCATTCTTCATATACTTTGATGAAGTATGATTGAATTTATATGAACTTACACATCCATATGAATTAAATCATTAATTTGAGTTTTTTTGTATTTTGGTGGAGAGAATGCTGAGTGGCAAAGGAGGCATGCCACTGTGTTTTAAAATCCTTTTCAATCTCTGGGCTTAACCGCTTACAATTTTAGAGAAATAGTGAAATTATTATTATCAGTGCTCAAAACATATATTGAAGGTTTGCTTTTTTTTCTTTTGTAGGATGAAGTGGCACACACTCTAACTGAAAGCAGAGTATTAAAGAACACTAGACATCCCTTTTTAACAGTAAGTGACTAGAGGACAGATGTTATAACATTTGAAATTTAAGGAATTTTGTGTTAGAAATTAAATTATGAAAAATACTATTCACTTAGATACCCATTTTCTTTGTGGAAAGACCATAGTCAAATTTCCTATAACTTATTAGAGTGTATGGATTTTTACAGTATGTATGCATTGATAATTCTTCCCATTATGCATTTATTACTTTTTTTGAGAATTTTTTTTCTCCCATGAATCTCTTGCCGTTAAAAACAAAAACAAACCATAGAATTAATAGATTACCTGTGGCGTTTTAAGGAGACTATTGAGGAGATGACAGATTTTTAAAAATTTCTTAAGTGTCAAGATTTTATGTTTGTTTTATTGGCTTCTGATAAATATTTTAATGATCAGAAGCATTTCTTCAAATATGAAAGGCAGAAATGTTTATTGAAAATATTTTATAGCAATGAGACTTCTTTGAGGGATAGAGTACTTGAAGAAATATGGGAATGCTAAATACATTAGAGGGGGGATAAGCCATGCTATGTTTTTTTCACGAGACAGAGAATAAACTGTGATTATATGATATGCCTACAATGTAGTTGTTTTGAAAGAAACCGGATTTTTTAGTTCTGTTCTTAGATTCCTTGTAATATAGGGATAATTGGTAGTTTCTGTATTTTCCTTGTTCCAATGAACTATATTGAGATTAAAAATAATAGCTAGACTTTCAAAAGTGGAACCCTTTGCACTATTTGGAATATCTGAAATAGACATTTTCAGAGCTGTCAGTAGATACCTAGACTTACTTTGCTACCTTTTTTGGTGTATTTATTGTCTAGTATAATAAGATAGCCTTTTGGTATTTTTTTAATAACCTATATATAACCTACAAAATTATATAAACCAACTCGGTTGGGTTGGGTTCTGTTATGCAGTCAATATGCAAAAAGTGATGTTGTCATTGTATTAGAAACCTGAGTTTAACAACTGTAGCTAGATTCCTAAGGAACTTCAACTAGCCCAATTCGTTGGCCACGCTGTGAGATTGCATGGATGAGCACCTCGAGTACTAATGCAGCTTAAAATCAGTGGCACATTAGATTGAGAAGTGCTTGTTGCAATTAAGTTTACTTTTACTTGAAATTTTAATTTTAATTTTTCTTGTAATAATACCTATTGTGAACTAAACATTTGTTTTATGTTTCTCATAAACTCTTAAGCACTTTTAAGTAGTAAATAAACTCTTAAGAAACAATAACAATTCTTTTCATCAGTCATGCTTACTATTTCTAAGTGTTCTATTTTTAGTACAATTATTATAAGAATACAGGATTAT
Source organism: Colobus angolensis palliatus (assembly GCF_000951035.1). Classification (NCBI taxonomy): domain Eukaryota; kingdom Metazoa; phylum Chordata; class Mammalia; order Primates; family Cercopithecidae; genus Colobus; species Colobus angolensis. The sequence goes on along the minus strand of NW_012117377.1, from coordinate 5,539,563 downwards.
AATATAACATTTTTTCTTTTTTTTTTATTTCAAGTCCTTGAAATATTCCTTCCAGACAAAAGACCGTTTGTGTTTTGTGATGGAATATGTTAATGGGGGAGAGGTGAGTCTGAAGTAAATCCAGTATTTGCATGGTAGTATTTTCATTATTTTAAAAACATTACTTAAAATGCAAGTTTAATACAGCAGTTCTCCATTTCTTGATAGGAATTTGTGTAGCTCTTAATACTATTGAATGGATGGGAGGAAATTATTTCTGATGAGATGTAATGATTGTTTTTATGTAACTACATTTATATGTTGGAAAGCATAATATTCTTTTTCCTGTGTTTTTAAATGTAAAAAGTTTTAACAGAAGTATGATTTTTGAAACCATGTTATTAGATTTTGAAAACCAGAAATATAGGATTTATTATGTTTTACAAAGTTTCTTTTCAAGTAGGCTGCGAACATTGTGAAAAGTTATTTTACCCATATTCTAAACTCAGTGGAACAATAGTCCATGGGCACATTATGGCTGAGTTTTCTCTTCTTCTTTATAGTAGTTAGAGTACTATGACTATATATATTTTTAAATATTTT
>NW_012117377.1:5409523-5538732 GCF_000951035.1 Colobus angolensis palliatus | reverse complement strand
CACTGTTGCCAGGCTGGAGTGCAGCAGTGCAATCTAAGCTTACTACCACCTCTGCCTCCCGGGTTCAAGTGATTCTCCTGCCTCAGCCCCCCGAATAGCTGAGACTACAGGGGCGCACCGCCACGCCCCGCTAATTTTTGTATTTTTGGTAGAGATGGGGTTTCACCGTGTTGGCCAGGATGGTCTTGATCTCCTGACCTCATGATCCGTCTGCCTCAGCCTCCCAAAGTGCTGGGATTACAGGTATAAGCCAGTGCGCCCAGCCTACCATGACAATATTTGACTGACAATATCTTACAATTTTGGAGATAAATTTTATAATTTTTATTAGCACATTTCACTCATTCCTTTATTTCTTTTCCTTTCTCTTCCTTGGTTTTGATCACAGTCAATTTGAGGGAAAAGTAAATTTACTGGAAAGGCTAACTGGAAATATTTTTTATTGTGGACTTTCTGAAATAAATTTAATTGTTAAATAAGGTCTGTGTCTCATGAACTTAAAATATTTTTATTTTCCAAAATAAATAATTAAATATCCTTTAGGGAATTTTTGTCCTGTAGAATTATCTAATTTGCAGGAATTTGTTTGTTGCAAAACTTCATTCACTCAGGGCTTGCATGGTGGCTCAGACTTGTAATCCCAGCACTTGGGGAGGCTGAGGCAGGTGGATCACTTGAGCTCAGGAGTTTGAGACCAGCCTGGGCAACTTAGTGGGAGCCTGTCTCTACAAAAAATTAAAAAATTACCTGGACGTGGTGGCACACTCCCAGCTGCTGTACTCCCAGCTACTCAGGAGCTGAGGCGGGAGGATCACTTGAGGCTGGGAGGTCGAGGCTGCAGTGAGCCGTGGTCATGCCACTGCACTCCAGCCTGGGTGACAGAGCAATACCTTGTCTCAAAATAACAAACAAACAAACAAAAAAATCAAAACCCAAAATTTAATTCATTAATTTGGTAAACACATTTTGAGTGCCTAGGCAGTATGGGTTTATGAAAATGTGTTAAGATATTATCCTTGCTGTGAAGGAGTATATAAATTTCCTTAGTGTATTACAAATTAGAATGTAGTGAAAGACTTAAGTTCTAATAAAGTCATAAAAGAAAATGCTTTGTGGATGATCTAGCACTTAGGGTAGGCTTAATGAGATTTCACCCAGGGAGCTGAATCGAGAAGTTGTTTCAGGCAGAGAAGATGGGATGGGGAGAATCACTGGTGGGTGATAGGACAAGATAATTAAATAATAATAACCCAAGCATACAGAACTGGGCCCTTGCAGTAAGATGTCTGAGAAAATATGAAGAAAATGGATGTTGTGAACCTGTCGGATTGGGGCATCTTTTTTTTTTTTTGAGATGGGGTCTCTCGCTGTCATTCAGAGTAGATTGCAGTGGTGCCATCTCTGCTCACTGCAACTTCTACCTCCTAAGCTTAAGCAATCCTCCCATCACAGCCTCCTGTGTAGCTGGGACTACAGGCATGCATCAGCATGCCTGGCTAATTTCTGTATTTTTCTGTAGAGATAGGGTTTTGCCATGTTGCCTAGGCTGGTCTTGAACTGTTGGCCTCAAGTAATGCACCCACCTCAGCCTTTCACAGGGCTGGGATTACAGACGTGAGCCATCGCACCTGGCCATATTGTTATATCTTAATGACCAATTAATTAGATCTTGGTAGAAACAAAAAGGTACAATGAAAAGTGATTTTTGGTTGGAATTTGGGAGCCTTAGCAGATACAGTGCAGTTACGAAGAACATGTTAACCTTATAAATTTGGTTTTGAAAAAGTTTTTCCTAAGCTTTTAAAGTAATATGTATGTGGAACTATGATGGAGAGTGAATAGTCAGAACTGTGGATGCAGTTTTGGCAGCCATTCCCTTAAAGATTATGATTTAAGTTATGGAGGTGGAAATGAAATTGATGAAACCTCTATGTCAGTATCTATCAAAATTTAAAATGCGCTTATACTTGGACTCAGCAATTTCATTTCTACGAATTTGTCCTGCAGACATACAGATGCACTACAGAATGATATATAGATAAATATACTCATTGCAGCATTGTAGTACTTTAAATGAGCATTCAGTAAGGAGTCTGCTTAAATAAAGTTATATTCATGCAGTGGAATCTCTGTATCCATCTAAAAGAATGATGAGACAGCTCACTATGGGCATTTATAGAAGTTTAAAAAAACTAGGTGCAGACAGAGTATAAAGCATACTTCTGTTGTATTAAAATAAAATTAGATCGTGAACATGTGTATATATGTTTGTCTATGCGTTGAGTATCTCTGAAATTATTCACTGGATATTAGTGCTTGTCTTTGGGAAAATCTACTGAGTGGGGATAAGACGGAGGAAGACTTTTCTTTTTTGTATTTTTCTGTATCTTTTGTGTTTTGTGCCACATATATGTATTATCTAATAGTTGAAAGTAGACAGACAAATGGAGGGATGAATGGATGACCAAGGGAAACAGTAAGATAAAACAGTCCACAGACAAAAACCTGGAAAAACACTCTTAAGTGTCTATTTTTTAAACAGTATTATGTATTCATGTCTGTAGTAACAGTTTTCACATTGTTTTACAATTACCTATTTACTTGTCTGTCTTTCCCACCAAAGTGTTGACTTCCTAAGAGGTGTGTTCACGGTATAACTCTAGCATCTTATTCACTACTTGCACATAGTCGGTGCTTGACAAATATTCACTGGATTATTTGAATGAATAAGTGAACAAACGGATGAACATTCCCTCAGGGATTAGGGATAAGAGAAGTTAGCTAAAAGTGGTACAATAGGAACTACTGCGGATTAGGAAGAAAAATAGAAAGTGCGTAGTATACAGTTTGTTTTGTTAAAAACGCTGAAAGTGTAAATTTAGGAGAGAATGTCTTTGTATTTATAAAATACATATGTATGAAGTCTTTGTGGAAGGCACTCTGGTAGATATCTAGGGCGTAGAAATCTGAATTAAACATAGATCTTGCCCTGAAAGACTTTATATCTACTGGAGAAAGATAGGGTACAAAAATAATACTGAGTATGAAATAATTATCACTTCTATCATAATAGATAGATTGTGGGACTTTGATGGAATGAAGGAAAGCTTCCTAGAGGGCACTACCTGGCACCTGCACTTCTTTTCTAAACCCAGAGTACTTTGAGATGAATTAATTGATGATTATTGAAAAAATTTTACACTAAAAGCAGATTTTCAGATTAGCCAGATGATTTTCTTTAGCATTAGTACTCCTACATTATTTTTCTTGTTCAGCATATCTTTTTTTTTCTTCAGAATTTCTCTTTTGGATTGGGCTATAGATAAGTACTATATTATTTAATATTTTGAAGCAAGTGAACTGATTCTCTAGGGTCTCACTCCATCACCCAGTCTGGAGTACAGTGGTGCGATCTCGGCTCACTGCAACTTCTGCCTCCTGGGCTCAAGCGATCCCCATGCCTCAGTCTCCTGGGTAGGTGGGATTATAGGTGTGTGCCACCACATCTGGCTGATTTTTGTATTTTTAGTAGAAACGGGGTTTGGCCATGTTGGCCAGGCTAGTCTTGAACTCCTGGCCTCAAGTGCCCACCTCAGCCTCCCTGTATGTGGTATATAGTTTTAACATGCATAGGTAATTACAGTGTTGGTACACACACACACAGAGAGAGAGAGACAGAGAAAATGAAAAATTATTTTTATTTAATAACTTTAGTAGGAAATAGAATTGTGTGTATTTAACCTCGCAATTTTTTATTTTTTTAGATTATTAGATGTATTTTAAAATAGTTATTTAGTTCTTGGAGAATAGTAGGGTTATTTCAATTCTTGATTTATCACGGCTGGGGAGGAAACCTATGCTTAATGTGTTTATCCTTGTGGCAACTTTTTAAATTTTGGTTTTGCTTTGGGTTCACCTTGCCATTTATTCTGCCCAGGGATGCCTTATAAAAATGCAGAAAACGACCAGGCCTGGTGGCTTACGCCTGTAATCCCAGCACTTTGGGAGGCTGAGGTGGGCAGATCAGGAGTGGTCAGGAGTTCGAGACCAGCCTGGCCAACATGATGAAACCCCATCTCTACTAAAAATACAAATAATTAGCCGGGTGTGGTGGTGGGTGCTTGTAATCCCAGCTCCTTGGGAGGCTGAGGCAGGAGAATTGCTTGAACCCAGGAGGCAGAGGGTACAGTGAGCCAAGATCATGCTACTGCATTCCAGCCTGGGTGACAGAGCAAGACTCTGTCTCAAAAAAAAAAAAAAAATGCAGATAACTTAGTTGCTATAGAAAGAGTATTAAACATAGTAGTTATATTTTTGAAATAGGATTGAAATAGAGAGGATTAAAGTAAGGGAAACAATAAGCACACATAAACACTTCACACTAGCACAATCCACACAAATACCACGACTTAGCCAGTGGGATAGTGTCTGTGTGGCATCTAAGGACTTGAGCCTGAGAATATTGGCCTTTTGTAAGCAAGCTCTGGTAAGTTCATAATACCCAAATGGCAGCACACTCAAATCTTTTTATATCAAGTTTTTGCCCTAAGATGAGCTGCTTTAGTCTATGCTCTAGAAAGTTTACCTGGAATTATAATTTGAGTTAGGGATTTAGCATGCTCTTGATTATGCTTGTGATTTTTATGTGTTTGTCAATATTAGTCACATGCCACGTAGCAATGTTGCAGTCAGTGATGGACAGCGCAGTGGTAGTCCCATAAGACTAGGCACAGGTTTGTAGCCTAGGAGCCATAGGCTATAATACCATATAGCCCAGGTGTGTAGTAGGCTATGTCATCTAGGTTTGTGTAAGTCACTCTGTGATGTTCACACAATGATGAAATTGCCTGTATTAGTTCTCACACTACAAAAAAATCTGCCCCAGACTGGGTAATTTATAAAGGAAAGAGTTTTAATTGATTCAAAGGTCCGCAGGGCTGGGGAGTCCTCAGGAAACTTATAATCATGGCGGAAGGGGAAGCAAACATGTCCTCCTTTACATGGTGACAGGAAGAAGTGCTGAGCAAAGGGGGAAAAGCTCCTTATAAAACCATTAAATCTTGTGAGAACTCGCTCACTATCATAGGAATAGTGTAGTGGTAACCACCCCCATGATTAAATTACCTCCTGCCAGGGCCCTCCCATGACATGGGGATTATGGGAGCTACAATTTAAGATGAGATTTGAGTGGGGACACAGCCAACCTATATCATTCTGCTCCTGGCCCCTCCCAAATCTTATATCCTCACATTTCAAAACACAATCATGCCTTTCCAACAGCCCCTTAAAGTCTTAATTCATTTCATCAATATCCCAGAAATCCAAGTTCAAAGTCTCATCTGAGACAAGGCAAGTCTCTTCTGACTATGAGCCTGTAAAGTCAAAAGCAAGTTAGTTACTTCCTAGATTCCATGGGGGTACAGGCATTGGGTAAATACACCCATTCCAGATTGGAGAAATTGGCCAGAACAAAGGAGCTACAGGTCCCATGCAAGTCAAATCCAACAGGGCAGTCATTAAACCTTGAAATTCCAAAATAATCTCCTTTAACTCCATGTCTCACATCCAGATCATGCTGCTACAGGAGGTGGGCTCCTGTGACCTTGAGCAGCACCACCCCTGTGGCTTCACAGGGTACAGCCCTCCTCCCAGCTACTTTCATGGGCTGGTGTTGAGTGTCTGTGGCTTTTCCAGGTGCGTGGTGCAAGCTGTCAGTAGATGACCATTCTGGGGTGTGGAGGACAGTGGCCCTCTTCTCAGAGCTCCACTAGGCAGGGCCCCAGTGGGGACTTTGTGTAGGGGCCCCAACACCACATTTCCTTTCTGTAGTGCCCTAGCAGAGGTTCTCCATGAGGACTCTGCTCCTGCAGCAGACTGGTCATCCAGTTGTTTCCACACATCCTCTGAAATCTAGGTGGAGGTTCCCAAACCTTAATTCTTGTCTTCTGCACACCAGCAGGACCAGCACCGCATGGAAGCTGCCAATGCTTGGGGCTTGCACCCTCTGAAGCAATGGCCTGAGCTGTACATTGGCCCCTTTTAGCCACAGTTGGGACTGAAGCAGTTGGGATGCAGGGCACCACACCCCAAGGCTGCACATGGGACAGTGCAGTAGGGGGGCCCTACTTTTGGGCCTTGGCCCTGGCCCACAAAACTATTTTTCCCTCCTAGGCCTCTGAGCCGATGATGGGAGGGGCTGCTGCAAAGGTCTCTGAAATGCCCTGAAGACATTTTCCCCTTTGTCTTGGTGATTAACATCTGGCTCCTTGTTACTTATGTAAACTTTTGCAGTGAGCTTGAATTTCGACCCCCAAAATGGGTTTTTCTTTTCTATTGTATTGTCAAGCTGCAAATTTTCCAAACTTCACTTCTCTGCATTCTCTTTAATGCTTTGCCACTTAGAAATTTCTTCCGCCAGATACCCCAAATCATTTCCTTCAAGTTCAAAGTTCCACAGATCTCTAGGGCAGGGGCAAAATGCCACCATTCTCTTTGGTAAAGCATAGCAAGAGTCACCTTTACTCCACTTAGCAGTAAGTTCCTCGTCTCCATCTGAGACCACCTCAGCCTGGACTTCATTGTCCATATCACTGTCAGCATTAAGCTATTCAACAAGTCTCTAGGAAGTTCCAAATTTTCTCACATTTTTCTGTCTTCTTTTGAGCCCTCCAGACTGTTCCAGCCTTGCCTGTTACCTGGTTAGTAAGCCGCTTTTACATTTTTGGGTATCTTTACAGCAGCACCACACTCTCCATGTTACCAACATACTGTATTAGTCTGTTCTCTGTTCTCATGCTGCTGTGAACTGCCCGAGACTGGGTAATTTATAAAGGAAAGAAGTTTAATTGACTCAGTTCTACAGGGCTGGAGAGGCCTTAGGAAACCCACAATCGTGGTGGAAGGGGAAGCTAACGTCCTTCTTCACATAGGAGCAGGAGAGAGAAGTGCTGAGCAAAGGTGGAAAAGCCCCTTATAAAACCATCAGATTTCATCAGAACTCACTCACTGTCAGCAGAACAGCATGGAGGTAACCAGTTCTGTGATTCAATTACCTTCCACTGGGTCCCTCCCACAACACATGGGGATTACGGAAACTGCAGTTCAAGGTGAGATGTAGGTGGAGACACAGCCAAACCGTGTCATTGCCTACCAGCAAATTTCTCAGGCCATGTTCCGGTTGTTCAGTGGTGCATGACTGTATTTAGAGCACTAAAACTTCTTGATGGAAGTGGATTGTGAGAGAATTGTTGGCTGTGAAAAATCAACCTTGTTACGGTCATGTTGGTACATAGTTGCATGTAATAATTTATGTGAATTCAAAGAAGTGGGCTCAGTAAGGTATAGCTGAGATAGACAAGTTGATTTAAATGATGTGATTATTCTGCTCTTCTTCTCGATGAGTATATTTACAGAGTGACCTTAGGATGAGAGATATAAATTTGCTATTCTTTACTCCTTGTTACTTCCTACTTTCCATGCATAGAGCTTCATGGAATATAAACTCTGGTGTTTTAAAATACAAAGCTTTCATAAAATGTCATTGAGTGCATTGTAACTGCAGGTGTTCATTTAGAGAAACTATATTCTGGCCAGGCCTGGTGGCTCATGCCTGTAATTCTGGTGCTTTGGGCAGCTGAGACAGGAGGATTCCTTGGGGCCAGGAGTTTGAGACCAGCCTGGCCAACATAGTGAGATCCCATGTCAAAAAAAAAAAAACCATGCATGGTGATGTGTGCCTGTAGTCCTAGTAAATTAATCAGGAAAGCTGAGGTGGGAAGTTCACTTGAGCCCAGGAACTCAGGGTTATAGGGAGCCATGGTTGTATTACCGCACTCCAGTGTGGGCAACAGAGTGAGACTCTGTCTCAAAAGAAAAGAAAAAAGACTGTATTATTGTACCAAAGACAGAAAACCATCCTGGGTTTACCTATGTCAAGAGATGACAGTATGTCGGTCTCCAGTGTAATACCGTTCTAAGGAATGTTTGGGAATGATTTGATTATTTTTGATACTTTATGATTAACTTTATAATCTAGTACATTATAGTTCATTCATCTATTAAATATTTAATGATCAACTTCTGTGGGCTACACCTCAAAGATTCATAAGTAAGGAAAACCTAGTATTTTCCTTTGATGAGTGACTAACTGGGGAGATAGACGAGAAAATACTTGTATACACTACAGTGACATGATTGCTCTGATAATACAGGTTACTGTGCATGGAGAAAATGTGCACTTTGATGAATCTCAAGGAGCAGAGGAAAGGAAGGCAAAGGGTGCCAGAGTAGGAAACTCTTCTTAAAAAGTGGTTGCTAAGCTAAGACGTAAGAATAACTACACGTTACATCACTAAGGTTGGGAAGGAGAGCATTCCTACACAGGTAAAATGGCATGTGTAGAGTACACAGGAGCAGACAGGTTCCCCCACTCCCTGAATACAGCACAGTATGGATAATGCGTAGAGTTCTGCAGAGGAAAGCCAGAGAGTCTGCACAGGTAATCAGAATCACATTAAGACAGATCTTCACTGTCAAGTCATGTAGATGAAGGCAGTGGAGCATCATGGAAGAATTTCTTTGGGGAAATGTTTAGAAAGAATACTTAGCAGTATAAAGCTTCAAGTAGAGAGGACAAAAGTGGAAGCAAGGAAAATACTTGGGAGACTGCTGTAGTTAGAAGGTTTTCAGTAATTCAATTATAAAAATGATAAGGTCGTCGGACGCGGTGGCTCATGCCTGTAATCCCAGCACTTTGGGAGGCGGAGGTGGATGTATCACCTGAGGTCAGGAGTTCGAGACCAGCCTGACCAACATGGAGAAACCCCGTCTCGACTAAAAATACAAAATTAGCCAGGCCTGGTGGTGCATGCCTATAATCCCAGCTACTCAGGAGGCTGAGGCAGGAGAATTGCTTGAACCTGGGAGGCGGAGGTTGCGATGAGCCCAGATTGTGCCATTGCACTCCAGCCTGGGCAATAGGAGCAAAACTCCATCTCAGAAAAAATAATAATAATAAAATAAAAGATAAAGTTATTAATTGAGGCAGTGTTAGAAGGAATCAAATTCTAGTAATATTTAGGTGTTAGAATCACCAGGATTTAATGAATAAATACACAGAGAAGTATCATACGATTTCCTGTTTGCTGCTTGGGGAATTGTGGATATTGGAGTATTTATAAAAATAGAGAATGCAGGAAGAAGAATGAGTTATGCAGATCCTGCTATATTTGAAGCACCTAGTGTGGCAACCAAGGAGTGGGGAGAGTTAAGTCAGAGGTACAAGTAGGCATCATGAGCAATGCTAAAACCCAGGAAGTGAGGAAATATCCAATGTGAGGAAAGTATGTACAGTTAGAACATCAGTGGCCAAGAATGGTGTCTGGAAATGCCAGAGTAAGACTCGCTATGGACATAGCTGTAGATGCAGTGAGACTTTAGTCCACAGGTGCAGATGCAGAGAGAAGCCTAAGGAGGATCCTGGGCAGGTGGAGCCAGACAAGAGAAGCCTTAGAAGTTAAGGAGAGATTAGGTACAACAGAGTATATTAAATCCTGTACGATGATAACTGAGAATTGTCCATTGGATTTGACATCTAATAGTTCCTCGGGAGACTACCAGGGATTCTTCCTTTTCTCGGTTGGTACAAGGTATGCACCTTGGCTGTAGTACAGAATATACAAGGGTTGGTTTGGAGTCCAGTAGAACAAGGTTGTAAGAGTGAGTTCAGTGCAATTTCGGTGGGGGCATTTGTAGAACTGATTGTAAGAGCTATCTAGTAATATGACCAATCATACTGCTAATATATCCAAGCAGCTCTCTTTTTATTCCTTAAATGTTACTAAATTTACATGGGAAACAGAAAAATATCCTGGGAGAATAAAGTAGACAAAACTGACTAAGGAGGTGTTTTTGTTTCCTTTGGTTTAGGAAGTCTCTACCTAGGACTTGTTTCCAAAATCTTCCTCATAGCTTCATTTATTTCAGGCTCATTTGTTGGACCTCTGCAGATCTCTCTCAAGTCTGAAATTTCCTGAAGTTAAAGATTCATTAGGGGAGTAAAGGAAAATAATTGTGTAGAAATGCTATTCATCTGATAAATTCTTCACATTCCTCTATTTTCTTTATGTAGGTTGTAATGAGGCCAACAGTTTCAGTTGTGTGCTACTATTTTTGTCCATACTTAGTTCGTTGTAAACTCTATATTAATTTCTTTGAAAATGTGTATTTGATTTTTTTGCAATGTGGCTTTCAGTTTCATGCCTTTCTTGAGATTCTCATGGTTATTCAGATTTCTCATTTGGCTGCCATTTTGTTATCAGTGAACCAAAATTATCTCATTTTAAATTCACATAAGACAAAAGCACCAGTTCTCCTTACTAATTTACGGAGGTGTGATCTGGCTGATTTTTAAATTAATTTAATTATCATTTCATATTCATAGTGATGATTTTTAAAATTTTACGTAGTTTTCAGGTATATAAACATCTTTATTGTCAGGTGTCTGACAAGCTAATTTCTTTGCCAACTATGTTAGTTATTAATATATTATGTAGGTTATATCAGAATCCTGTCTTTCATGCAATGCTTTTTCAAAATTCCCAAGTCAAGAAGGAAGGATGCATTACAATATTTACCTTAGCATCTAAATTAGGGCAATATAAAGTTGGGAAGCATTTTTAGTATACAATTTTATAATTCCAAAGATATTTTAAAAGAATGAATTGTTAAACCAGTATCTCACTGCATTAAATGTAATTGAATGCATTGAATATAGTTCTTAGGAGACGTGAAAAGCCTGAACATGTAACATGCTTGCTTACAAATCTAAAATCTCAGATCAAGTGCTGAAACTGCAGGGGCCTACCAGGCATCTATCTATTTACATGATTCCTTTCCATGTGATTATGGCAGAGCATGGCCATTTCAGGGTAGTCAGACTTCTTATACAAAGGCTGGCTTACCACAGAGTGGGTATTTCAAGGTAGGGAAAACAGAAGAAGCTACATATGTATAATTGGAATCCTTGAGGAGGAAAAACAGGACAGTGACACAAAACAGTATTTAAATATGAAAAACTATAATCTAAAAACATAGGCTTTTGTGTTCTCCATTTTTCACTTAGCATACTTTTAAAATTTATAGATACTATTCCATGTATCAGTGGTTTGTTTCTTTTTATGGCTTTGCTCCATTGTGTGATATACAGTCGTATGTTTACATAGTTGCCACTGGATAGATGTTTGGGTTCTTTGCAGTTTGGGCCTATTAGAATAAAAGCTCGTGAATGTTCCAGTACAAATCTGTGTGAATATATATTTTTAATCTTCTTGGGTAAATACATAGAAATGCAATTTCTGTGTCATTTGTTATGATCAACTTCATTAAAAACTGCAGACTCTTTTCAAAATCAGCCGTACCATTTTGCGTTCCCAGGATGTTACTTGACAACATCACCACACTTGGCATGATAGTCTTTTAAAATTTTACTCGTTCTGGTGGATGTATAGTGGTATTTTGTAGCTTCAATTTGAATTTTTCAAATAACTGATGGTATTGAACTTCTTTTCTTGTTCTAATTTGCCATTTAAACATCATCTTTTTTGAAGTATCTGTTAAAATCTTTGGTCTATTTTAAAAATTAGGTTGTTGTCTTAATATTGAGTTGTCAGATTTCTTTATTTCATATAAGTGCTTCATCATATATATGTTTTATAAATATTTTCTCCCATTTTATAGTTTATCTTTTCATAGTGGGAAATTTTTCCAAAATATATTTTTGTTGTAATCTATTGTAATCAGCATTTTAATGCATAGTTTGCATTCAGTAAAATTAATCAATTTTGACTGTACAATTTAGTGAGTTTTGACAGCTGTATAAAGCAGTTTCCCATCACCACAATCATGATCTAGAATGTTTCTATCACAACAGAGCCTTGCATGTCTCTTTATTGTCAATGCTCTCCCATCACTCTCACCCTGAAAATCACTGATAGGCTTTCCAACCAGTATGAAGGGCAGACCTTTAAATTAGAGGAAACACAATTTGTTATTTTCTCGTATGATTTATACATTTTATTTTTAAAACATCTTTTTCTAACTCAAGTTTGTTAAGATTTTTTTCTAAAGTCAAAGCTAGACCTGTTGGGTGGCGGCAGGACGGGGAGATTTTCTTTTATGCTTTCTTCTAGAAGTGTTAATAGTTTTAACACTTGCATTTAGGTCTATGGTCCACTTCAAGGTAATTTTAATGTATACTGCTATATAAGGGTCATGTTTCATTTGTTTCTTGCAAAGTGATATCTAATTGTTCCAGCATATTTGTTGAAAAGACTGTCTTTCTCCCATTGAATGATTGGGTACGCTTGTCAAAAATCAATCATATATGTGTGGGTTGATTTCTGGACTCTGCATTCTGTTGTATTGGTCTATATATTTATCCTGAAACCTATACCACACTGTCTTCACTATGCCACACACTTACTTTAGAATAAGTGTTACAATCAGGCAGCTAGAATCTTTCAATTTTGTTATTCTTTTTTAAAATTGGTTTTGCTATCCAATTTCCTTTGCATTTCCACATAAATTATAGAATAAGCTTGTTGAATTCTACATGAAAGCCTACAGCATTTTAATTGTGATTGTGTTAAATCTGTTGATCAATTTGGGGAGAATTGACAGTTTCACAGTATTGTCTTCTGATTCATAAATATGGCATATGTTTTCCCATTATTTAAGTCTTTAATTTCTTTCAACAATATTATGTAGTTTTTAGTGTACGGGTCTTGAAAATTTTTAAAATTTATCCTTAGGGATACTTTATAATTATTTTATGTTTTTATGTTATAAACGGTTTATCAGTCATTGTTAAAAATTTCAACTTGTAATTGATTCTTGCTAATATATAGACATACAGTTGATATTTACTTTTTAGCCATTCTAATATTAGTTTTAGTAGTCTTTTGTTGTAAATATATTGGATTTCTCTATGTAGATGATCATGTCAGGTGAGAACAAAGACAGTTTTACTCTTACTTTCTAATATGCGTACATTTCCTTACCTTATTAAGCTATCCAGGACCTTTAGAACAGTATTAAAGAGCAGGATGAGAGCAAACATCCTTGCTTTATACTTAATTTTAGGGCAAAAGCATTCATACTGTCACCATTAACCATGATGTTAGCTGTAGTTTTTGTAGATGCTCTTTATTAAGTTGAAGAATTTCTATTCGTAATTCGATGAGTTTAAGTAATCTTAGTTTGATTAGCTCTGCTTCTTCTGTTCTTATGGTGGTAGCTTTAGGGTTCAGAATATGTATCTTTTCTCATCACAATAGACTTTCAAACAATATGCTGTCACTTTACTTGTACTGTAAGAACCTTATAATAGCATATGTCTATTTTCTTACCTTCTATCTGAACCTTAAAAGGCATACATCTGTTTCCCTGCCTTCTTTTGTGCGGCTGTTCTCAGACATTTTACTTCTATGTATTTTTTAACCTTTACAATACACTGCTTTTGCTTTAAGCAATTATCTTTAAAATAATTTATAATATGAAAAAATGTTTTATATTCATAAAGTAGTCATTTTAAGCGCTCTGTCTTCCTTTGTGTAAGTATACATTTTCATCTACTACATTTTCCTTTGGCATAAAAGCTTCCTTTAGCATTTGTTTTTGTAGTGCAGGTCTGATAGCCATAACTTTTGTTAGTTTTTTGTGTGTGTGAAAAAATCTACATTTTGTCTTGAGATGTCTCCCTTTCTTTAAAACAGTTCTACTGAGTGTAATAACAAATTATAAATAATTTTCTCCTAAAGTGTACAGTTTGATAACTTTTGACCCTTGAAATCATCACCACAATAAAAATAATGAACATCCCCACAAATGTTCTCCTATACAGGAGATTTTAGGAGGAAAGGTGCATTTGAACTAAATCTTGAAGGACAGATATGTTCTCCAAATAAGGTTAGTTCATTTACTCAAAAGTATGTATTAAATGCTTACTGTGTCTGAGTCATAGAGTTTGCTAAGATGAATAAAACAGTCATGATTTCTAGAAGGAGATGCATACTATAAAATAATAAAACAAAATAAACCCAATAAATACAATGGCAACAGAGTTCTGTAGTATGAGAGAGAATAATGGAGAACCTACTATAAATTCAGTTATCTCTTTGAGGAATTAGTATTAGATTGACATTTGAAGGGTATGTGGGAAGGAACTTCCTGTGCCCTGATGAGAAAAGCCTGTTGAGAATGAGACTTTAGCGCATGGCTATACATGTAGTCATCTTTCTGCAAGGATGGGTTGAATACCTGTCCACTTCTAAATCGTGGGAGTTCAGCTGCACTCTAGTGCAGTTCCTGTTAGGCTATTATGAGAGCGAGTTATGGAGAAAATTTCTTCCTAATAGAATGATGAAATACGCTTGTATATTTAGTAGTTTGAGTTAATGCATTTACATTACTGTATTCCTATAGCATCGCTAAGCTTAACAATAAAAAAAAACTATGTAGTCTTTGCCTTTATAAAGGAACTTAACTTGAGAAAGGTAAGCTCCCTATTTTAGCAGCAAATAACTCATTTCCTTTTTGAACAAAGACAAGATTATTCAACTATTATATATGTTTTTTAACACTTCTAATGAAAATATTTTACCTCAAAAACCTTAAGGATGATTTTTCTTATAATTTTTTGAGAAGTATTTCTGAATTTAATTTTAGTTTTTGCAATACATATTTCTGAAGAATATAATGTGTCATATACTAGGCATGGTGCTGAAGATGCAAAGATACAGTATACTGTTACAATTTTCTCATTTTTCTATGCCTTTGCCAAGAAAAAAATAGAGTATTAAATTTATAATAAGCATAAGTCAGTACATTAATTATTAGTACATTTATTTGAAATCTTTGAATAATTTTTTTCTATTACAAAAGTGATAATGTACGTTCATTACAGAGAACTTCAAAAAGTCAAAAAGATTATTTTAATTCTGTCAAAAAAGTACTTATTGAATGCTGCTGTCCTCGAGGCAGGCACTGTGCTATGTGCTTAGTATACTATATGAGAAAGACAGATGATCTCTGCATTTAAGAAGGGCATAGGCCAGGCCCAGTGGCTCATGCCCAGCCCTTTGGGAGGCCAAGGCAGGAGGATCACTTGAACCCAAGAGTTCAAGACCAGCGTGAGCAACATAGGGAGACCCTATATCTACCAAAATAGTTAAAAATTAGCCCGGTGTGGTAGCTAGTGCCTGTGCTCCCAGCTGCTCGAGAGACTGAGGTGGAAAGATTGAGCCCAAGAGGTTGAGGCTGCAGTGAGCCATCATTATGCCACTGCACTTCAGCCTTGGCAACAGAGTGAGACCCTGTCACAAAAAAAAAAAAAAAAAAAGCATAGTATTCTGGGGAATGGATACTAAGTAATTACAAGTAATTGTTGAGGTATAAAACAGAAGATGAAAACCACTGTACATCTTACCATCTAGAAATAATTGCTAATACCATGTTAATATATTTCTTCTTTTTATACTGTATAAATATTTTCACTTTTATCATTTTAAAATATATACTTGTTGCCTACTAATTATTTAGATGTGCTTTAATTTATTAAAACCTTACCAAATCATTGAACATCTAGGTTGTTTTCATTTTTTAGTCAACTTAAGTATACTTTACATATGATGAAATGAACTCATTTTAAGTATATGATTAGATTACTTCTGAAAAACATATATATGCATGTAGCCCCCATCACAGTAAAAATATAGAACATTCTCATTGCCTCAAAATGTTCTGCCATGCCTCTTTGCAGTCAGTCTTTCCTGTACCCAGAGCACGTCCACACATGGCCCTAGGTAACCATTGATCTGCTTTCAGACGCTACAGATTTGATTCATCTTTTAAAAAATGTCACAGAAATGAACTCACACAATATATACTCTCTTGTATCTGCTTCTTTCATTCTGCGTAATGTTTTTGAGATTATTAACTTTGTTGCATTTCTCATTTATTTCTTTTATTATGAAGTCATTATCCTTTGCACAGCGATACCACCATTTGTTCATCTCTCCTACTGGTGATGTACGTTTGGATTAATTTCAGTCATTGCCTCATATGAATAAAGCTGATAGGCCTGTGTCTTTTCTCTTTAATTAATACTGAAGAGTATGATTATTGGGTTTATGGTAAGCATATGCTTACATTTTACAAAAATGTATAACTGTTGTGTCATTTTACATTCTTAGCATTAGTGTAATGAGAGTTTTAGGTGTTCTGCATCCTCACCAGTGCTTGCTGTGGTCAGTGTTTTTTATTTTAGTCATTCTAGCGAGTATGTAGAAGTATGGTATTGTGGTTTTAAATTGCATTTATCTTATGACTAATGATAGTAAATGTCTTTACTCATACTTTTTGCCATTTGCATATACTTTTGTGACCCGTCTATTCAAATATTTCACCTGTTCCGGTTGTGCATCTTCTTACTGAATTATAAGAGTTCTTTGGATATTCTGGTTACAAATAGTTTGCCAAATATTTGTATTACAAATGGTTTCTTCCAGAGTGTAGCTTGCCTTTTCGTTTTCTCAGTGATGTCTTTTGAGGAACAGAAGTTTTTAATTTTGATGTCTCATCGATCAATTCTTGCCTTTTATGGTTTTCACTATTTTGTGTACTGTCCAAGAAATGTTTGTATGCCCCAGGTCACACATCTTTCTCCTATTTATGTGTCACATGCTATATAACAAGTTTCTGTCAACAGTGGGCCATATATATGGCAATTCCATAAGCTTACAATGTAGCTGAAAAATTCATATTGCCTAGTGATGTAAATGTTGTAAGTCATACAGCAGTGCATGACTCACATGTTTTGGTGATGCTGGTGTAATCAAACCTGTCCTGCCAGTTGTATAGAAATACAGCGCGTGCAGTTATGTACATAATACTTGATCGTGATAGTACCTGACTATGTTACTTCTTTATGTATTTTATATATTAATACTTTTCATTGTTTTTTAAAAGTGTATTACTTTTACTTATTTTTAAAAAATAAGTAACTGTAAAACAGCATCAGGTGGGTCCTTCAGGTGATACTCCAAAAGAAGGCATTGTTAGCATAGGAGATGACAACTTGATGCCTAAAGACCTTACAGTGGGACAAGATGTAGGGGTGGAAGACAGTGATATTGATGATCCTGACTCTGTGTAGGTTTAGGCTAATGTGTGTGCTGTGTTTTCATTTTTAACCAAAAGTTGAAACGTTAAAAAAGAAAAAAAATAGAAAAATGTTTATAAGGAATGTAAAGAAACAATATTTTTATATAGCTGTACAGTGTGTTCATATTTTAAACTGTTATAAAAGAGTCAAGGTGTTTTTAAAAATTTAAAAGTTTATAAAGTGAAAAAGTTATAGAAAGCAAAGGTTAACTCATTACTGAAGAAAGAAAAATAATTTTCATAAATTATTTTATAGAGTATACAGTGTTCATAAAGTCTACAGTAATCACTTAGGCCTTCTTACGCACTCACCACTCACTCAAAGCAGCTTCCAGTCCTGCAAGTTTCATTCATAGTATTATAAGTACAGTAGACAAGTGTATCATTTTTAAATCTTCTATATCATATTTTTACTGTACTTTTCTAGATGTGTTTAGATATGCAGATATCATTGTGTTACACCTGCCTAGAGTATTCAGTACAGTAACATGCTATACAGTTCTGTACCTAGAAGTAGTAGGCGATACCATTTAGGTTTATGTAAGTAAACCCTGTGATGTTGGCACAGTGATGAATTGGTCTAATTGCACATTTCTTAGAATGCATCCCCATCATTAGGCAGTGCATGACTGTATTTTCTTCTAAAACTTTTTAAGTTGTACCTATTACATGTATAGGTCTGAGATCCATTTTAATTTTTAGGTATGCTGTGAGCTAAGAGTTGAGGTTCATTTTCCCCCCCCATATAGAAATCTTGTTCTTTCACTATCTTTCATTGAAAGGGCTGTCCTTTAGTCACACATGGTGGCTTATACCTGTAATCCCAGCACTTTGGGAGGCTGAGGCAGAAAGACCACTTATGTTCAGGAGTTTCTGACCAGCCTGGGCAACACAGCAAGACCCTGTCTCTACAAAATAAAAAATTTTAAAAATTAGCCCAGCCTGGTGGTACAAGGCAGACTTGGGGGCATTGCTTGAGCCCAAGAGGTTGATGCTACAGTGATCCATGTTCATACCACTGCATTGCAGACTGGACAACACAGCAAGACCCTGTCTCAGAATAAAAAGACTGTTTTTTTCCTGATTGTATCACTTGGGTCAAGACTGTTTTTTCCTGATTGTATGACTTGGGTACCTCTGTTGAAAATCAGTTTGTCACACATATGGGTCTGTTTATGCACTGTCTATCCTGTTTAATTGATCTTTGAGTCTCTCTTTACATCAGTACCACGCTAACTTGATAATTGTAGCTTTGGGGGTGTATTTTGAAATAGAGAAAAACTTTATTCTTTTTTCAGGATTGTTTTGACTCTTCTGTGTCCTCTGCATTTTCATATAAATTTATTGTCATGTTAATTTTTACAAAAAAGCCTCTGTAACTTTGATTATGATTGCATTTAATCAGTAAATCTATTTGAAAATATTAAGTCTTCTAATTCGCAGACACACACTCTGTTTGCTTATGGATTTCTCTAATGTCTGTTGAAACACTGTAGTTACAGTATATAGGTTTGTATAATTTTTCATTTATTCTTTACATATTCCCATTTTTTCCCATTTACACTTGTTTGTTGTTAGCATATAAGAATATAGTTAGTTTTTATGTATTGACCTTATATTCCATGGCCTTTCTAAGCTCACTTATTAGTTCTAGAAACCTTTTTTCTAAATGTCTTTGAAATGTCTGTGTAGATAGTCTTGCTCTTTGTGAATAATGGCAGTTTTCCTTCCATTCTAGTTTGTATGGCATGTATATATTTGTGTGTTTAATTGTCTCTTGGTCTATGTGTCTTTCACTGCCTGTGACTGCTAGTACAGTGTTGAACAGAAGTAGTGAACATTGTGTTTTTGTTCTCTGTCTCAGAAAAGATTCAATCTTTTATTATTAAGTGTGATATTAGCCACAAGTTTTTCATATATACCTTTTATTAGGTTAAGTTCTCTCCTATTCCTAGAAGATTTTACTATCAGTGGACATTGACTTTTCTTTAAAGGTTTTTGTGCCTCCATTGAGATGATCATATGGTTATTTATTTATTTAGACCCAGAGTCTCACTCTGTCGCCTAGGCTGAACATTTTCCTTCATTCTGAAACATTTTCTTGAACAATTTCTAGTTCAGTGTCTGTGGTGGTGAGGTCTCTAACCTGCATGTCTGATAATGGCTTTATTTTCTTCTCATTTTTGGAAAGACATTTAGCTATGTATAAAATTCTAATTTGCCACTTTTACGTTTCATTACTATAAAGATGTCATTGTACTTTCTTCTGGCTTACACAGTTTCTGTCAGGAAGTCTGATTTGTTCCTTGATGCTTCATGTCTTTTTTTCTGTGGTCACTGTTAAGCTTTTTCCTTTCAGCTATTGATTATGATGTGCCTTGGCGTGGTTTCCTTCACAGTTCTTTGGCTTAGGGTGTTTTTGTTGTTGTTGTTGTTTGTTTGTTTTTGAGATGGAGTCTGGCTCTATTGCCCAGGCTGGAGTGCAATGGGCGATCTCGGCTCACTGCAAGCTCCACCTCCTGGGTTCATGCCATTCTTCTGCCTCAGCCTCCCAAGTAGCTGGGACTACAGGTGTCCACCACCACACCCAGCTAATTTTTTGTATTTTTAGTAGAAACGGGGTTTCAGCATGTTAGCCGGGATGGCCTCTATCTCCTGACCTCGCGATCCACCTGCCTCGGCCTCCCGAAGTGCTGGGATTACAGGTGTGAGCCACTGTGCCCGGCCAGGCTTAGGGTGTTTTAAGCCTCATGGATCTGTAAGCATGTAGTTTTCATTCAATTTGGAAAATTTTTGAACATCATTCTTTAAGTATTTTGTTACTCATTTCTCTTGTTCCATCCTGAGAATCTACTTATATACATATTAGATATCTTCATGTTATCCCACTGTTTACTAATGGTCTCTTCATTTCTTTCAGTCTTTTCTCTGTCTTTAATTTTGTTTTTTTTCCCCCCTGTATCTTTAAGTTTACTAATACTTTCTTCTCCAGTGTCTAGTAACATCTAGTATACTTTTTATTTCAGACATTTTCATCCCTTGAAATTTCATTTGGGACTGTTTTTAGTTTTCATCTTCATCTTACTGTACTTCCCTCTACCTTTTGAACTTTTCTATTTTCAGCAGCTGTTTTATTATGATATTTGTCTAATTATATCTTATGTGTCATTTTCTCAGTCTGTTTCTATTCATTGATTATTCTCCTGATTATAGGTTATTTTCCTGTTTCCTTTTATGTCCTTTAATTTTTTATTGGATGCCAGACATTGAATTTTACATTGTTGGATGCTGGAAGTTTAGTGATTAAAAAATATATTTAGGCATTATTCTTGTGTATAAACGGTATGAGCCTATCAGTGCTTGCTTTTAAGCTTAGTAAGACTGGTCCAGAATATCCTTAGCTCTAGCACTAACATGGCTGCACTAAGGAGGCAGTATATTTTTAAAACTCTATTAGATGCCATAGTTTTTAGGAGATCTTTCTATTTTGCCATGTGAGAACATGAGGTATTTTTATCTTTGTGTAAGCCGAGTGATTGTTTCATCTGGTCTTTTTCAGTGCCTCTTTCCCTAGCCTTAGTATTTTCCCCACATACAGGTGCTGCTCAATGAGACTCCAAGGCAATCCATTGTAGATCTCTCGAGCTCTATCCTTGGTACTGTCTTTTTTCTAGTTACGTGTCTCATGAATTAGATACCTTGGTCTCCCCAGTCTCTGAACTCTGCATCATTAAATCAAGGATCCTCATAGGCTCTTTTTGTTTCGTTTTCTTTTCCTCTCCCTCTGTTACAGCCTGGACATTGTTTCCAGGTAGCAAGCTGGAGTAACTATAGCTATCACCTTATTCGTTTCCCTTTTCTCCTGGGCAACTGCAGATCTGTGCATTTAGTTATTTATCCAATTTTAGAAAATTTCGGGCATTCTTCTTCAAATGTCTTTCTCCTTTCAGTAATTTATATTACACATGTGTTAGATTCCTTGATACTGTCCAACAGGTCACTGAGGCTTTTTTTCATGGTTGTAATTAATATCGATTATTTTGCTATGATTTCACATTCCTAAGTCCTTTCTCTTTCAGTGTCGAATCTGTTAATTCCATCTAGTGAATCTTATTTTAGATTTTTTTTTTAATCTCTACAGTCTCATTTGTTTCTGTTTCCCTTTATCTCTTTTTTATGTTCATGTACTATTTTAAAGTCAGTATCTATTAATTCCATCATCTCTATCATTTTTAGGTATGTTTCTAATGACTGATTTTCTCTTGGTTATAGGTCATATTTTCTTGCATCTTGTCATGTTTAGTAAATGTTGATTGGATGTTAAATCATTTGTTCTTGGGTTTTTAAAAATTTTTTTTCTCAGTTTTATTGAGGTATAATGAACAAATAAAATTGTATAAATTTTAGGTATACAGTGTAGTGATTTGATGCATGTATGTATTTTGAAAGGATTGCCACAATTGAATTAGTGAATACATCTGTTGCCTATCATTTACCTTTGTGTGTGTGTATGTGTGATGAGAATCCCTAAGACCTACTTTCTTAGCAAGTTTTAAATATACAGTACAGTATCATTAACTATAGTCATGATGCTGTACATTAGATCCCCAGAACTTACTCATAACTGGAAGTTTGTACCATTTGACCAGTATCTCTCCATTTTACTTACCTTCCCTACCCCAGCTCCTGGCAACCATCATTCTATTTTCTGTTTCTGTGAGTTTGACTCTTTTAAATTCCACATATAAGTGGATCATACAGTATTTGTCATTTCTGACTTATCTTACTTAACATAATGCCCTCAAGGTTCACCCATGTTGTCACAAATGGTAGGACTTCCTTTTTTTTGTGGCTGAATAGTATTCCATTGTATAAATATACAACATTTTCATTATCCATTTATCTGCTGATAGATGTTTCTTCTTCATATCCAAGAAATCTATATATAGGGAGTGTTTCCATTCTTGGAATAGAGATACCTGCAGTCCTGCCTTAATTTCAGTGAAACATGCTACAGTGTATGTGGGAATGCAAATATCTATTTGAAATATTGATGTCATTTCCTTCAGATAGATATATATCTAGAAGTGGGATTGTGGGATTATATGATAGTTCTATTTTTCGTTTCTTGTGGAGCCTCCATACTGTTTTCCGTAATGGCTTTACCAATTTACATTTCCACCAGCAGTGCACAAGGGTTCCCTTTTCTCCACGTCCTTACCAGCACTTGCTATCTCATCTTTTTTATAATAGCCATCCTAACAGGTGTGTGGTAATGTCTCATTGTGGTTTTGATTTGCGTTTCTCTGATGACTAATGATCTGTCTTGAGCACCTTTTCATGTATCTCTTGGGCACTCGTATATTTTCTTTGAAAAGTATATTCAGGTCCTTTGCCTATTTTTTGATCAGATTTTTTTCTTTTTTCTTTTCTTTTTTTTTGAGATAGAGTTTTGCTGTTGTTGCCTAGGCTGGAGTGCAGTGGTGCAATCTCGGCTCACTGCAATCTCTGCCTCCTGGGTTCAAGCGATTCTCCTGCCTCAGCTTCCCGAGCAGGTGGAATTACAGGCACCTGCCACCACACCCGGCTGATTTTTGTATTTTTAGTAGAGACGGGGTTTCACTGTATTGGTCAGGCTGGTCTCAAACTCCTGACCTCATGATCCCCCCTCCTCAGCTTCCCAAAGTGTTGGGATTACAGGCGTCAGCCACCGTGCCCAGCCAAGTTTCGTATATATTTGGGATATTGACCTCTTATCAGATATATTATTTGCAAGTATTTTCTCACATTCCATAGGTTTTTGACTCTGTTGATTGTTTTATTTACTTCACACGGGCAGAGATAAATAGTAGTCCACCTATTTCTCTCTGCCTTTGTTGCTTGTGCTTTTGGTGTCATATCCAGGAGATAATTGCCAAGACCAATATCAAGGAGGTTTTTTTGGTTTGTTTTCTTCTAGGAGTTTTATACTTTCAGGTCTTACGTGTAAGTTTTTAATCCATTTTGAGTTGGTTTTTCAATATGATGAAAGATAAGGCTCCAGTTTCATCCTTTTGCATGTGTATATCCAGTTTTCCTAGCACTATTTATTGAAGAGATTGTTCTTTCTCCCTTGTGTATTTTTGGTACCCTTGTCAAATGTTTGTTGACCATATAGGCATGGATTTATTTTTGGCCTTTGATACTCTTCCATTGATTAGATAATTTGAGTTTTACGTGAGTTACTGGATTTTGTTTTCTTCTGTCAGAGTGTTAGTTTTTATTCTGGAAGGCAGTATTTACAAATATGATTGATATTTCAGTCTTGATGTTAGTTTTGTTCGTGTAAGTTCAGGTTTCACTCTTGACTCTTTTGAGATACATACTGAATGCCTAAGAGTTCAGTAATGACTCTCCTCTGACTGCTTAGAAATTGAATGTCTCTCAGCTCTGTGTGAGCTTTAGAACTATTTCATGTATACAGCTTTCCATTCCTTCTCTGCTTGTCTTCATAAAGTTTAACCTCACACATGCACTGCTTTGTATTCAACAGCAGACTCAACTGTGCAGATTCTGTATAGCTTTCTCCTCACTAGTGTTCTGTCCTGCATATGGCATCTGCCTCATCATCCTGAAAATCTGATGTTTATCTTTTCAGCAGTGAAACCCTTGAATTAGGTTTATGATTTTTCTTCCTGAATAATGTGTCAGAAAGTGCCCCCAAACAAAAGGAGGATAATCATATGGCTCACCTCATTTGTTTCTGTTGTAACAGGGACCATCATCATGCACTTCCTGTTGTCCAGTATCTAATGAGTGTTCTATTATATATTTGCTCAGTTTTCATTTTCTCTTTTAAATATGCCCATCAAATGTTTAAGGCAGTTGGGTAAGTTCAGTCCCATTGACTTTTCACTCATATATTCTGATTTTTAACTAGTAGTTAACTAAAAAATATAAAAAATTTGAAATTTAAAATATAAAAAAATCTGAAATTTATCGTACTATATTGTGAGATAAAAATCTAATTTTTCTTCAACATGGTTGGAAGGCCGTTTTCACATTTTTCTCTCTCTATATATACTTCTGAAAAGAATATCATTGTGTAGAAGATGGCTTCTATATTTTTATGTATGTATGTATTTTTGAGACAGAGTCTTGCTCTGTCACCTGGGCTGGAGTGCAGTGGTGCAATCTCGGCTCACTGCAACCTCCACCTCCTGGGTTCAACCGATTCTCATGCCTCACACTCCTGAGTAGCTGGGATTATGGTGCCCACCACCACGCCCAGCTATTTTTGTGTGTTTTTAGTAGAGACGGGTTTCGCTATGTTGCCCAGGCTGGTTTTGAACTCTTGAGCTCAGGCAGTCCGCCTGTCTCGGCCTCTCAAAGTGCTAGGATTACAGGTGTGAGCCACTGTACCCAGCGTATATTTTTATTTTTTGTTTAAGGAAATTTCTAGGAGAGCAACTACTGAACTTTAAAAATTATCTTGCTATCTATTGCCGGATTGTTTTGAAAAGAGTATCTGTTTACATACCAGCCAACGGTGTATAAAGATGCTTATCTCACTTCACTTTCACTGACAATGCAAATATTTCATGGATTTAAAATTGTTTTTTAAGTTTTGTCTCGGTTGCATTGATTATTATAATGTGGCCTATGTTCATATACATTAAAAATTTGTGGCCCTGTCAGGTTAATTACACCTTTACCCATTTTCTTGTGTTTTAGTCTTTTAATTTTTTTATATTAAGGATATGAGCTTTGTCACATGTTATAAATACTCCATTTTATTTCTGTCTTTGCTACTTTATATGGCTAAATCTACTGGATTTTCCCTCTATTATTCTATTTCTTTTTTATTTTTTTCAACTTTTATTTTAAATTCAAGAAGGTACATGTACAGGTTTGTTACCTGGGTATATAGCTATGATGCTGAGGTTTGGCATACAAATGATCCCAAGACCAGGTACTGAGCATAGTACCCAACAGTTAGTTTTTCCACCCTTTTCCTCCCCTCCTCTAGTAGTTTCCAGTTTCTATAGTTACCATATTTATGTCCATTTAGCTCCCACTTATAAGTGAGAGCAAGCAGTATTTGATTTTCTGTTCCTGTGTTAATTCACTTCAGATAATGGCCTCCAGCTGCATCCATGTTGCTGCAAAGGATGGGGTTTTGTTCTTTTTATGACTGTGTAATATTCCATGGCATATATATACACCACATTTTCTTAATCCGGTCTATCCATGTCTTTGCTATTGTGAATAGTTCTGTGATGAACATGGAAGTCCATGTGTCTACTTGATAGAACAATTTGTTTTCTTTTGGGTACACACTCAGTAATGTGATTGCTGGGTCAAATGGTAGCTTCATTTTAAGTTCTTTGAGAAATCTCAAGATCGGTTTTCATAGTGGCTGACTTAATGTACATTCCCACCAACAGTGTTACAAGCATTCCGTTTTCTCTACAGCCTTATCAACATGTTATTGTACTATTAGACAGATTATTGTTTGACATTTTAATAACCATTCTGACTGGTATGAGATGATATCTCATTGATTTACTAAATTTCCCCGATGATTAGTGTTGTGCAGCACTTTTTCATGTTTGGTGGCTGCTTGTGTGTCTTCTTTTGAGAAATGTCTGTTCATGTCATTTGCTCATTTTTTATTGGGTTACTTGTGTTTAGCTTGTTCAATTGTTTAACTTTCTTATACATTTTGGATATTAGACCTTTGTCAGTTTATGAATATTTTATCCCATTCTGTAGGTTTACCCTGTTGATAGTTTCTTTTGCTGTACAGCTGCTCTTTAGTGTAATTAGGTCTCACTTGTCAATGTTTGGTTTTGTTCAATTGCTATTGAGGACTTAGTCATATAATATTTTCCAATGCCAATGTCTAGGATGGTGTTTCTTAGATTTTCTTCTAGGATTCTTATAGTTTGAGGTTTTACATTTAAATCTTTAATCATTATTGAATTAATTTTTATATATGATAAAAGATAGGGGTTCAATTTCATTCCTCTGCATATGGCTCACCAGCCATCGAAGCACCATTTATTGAATAAGGAGTCCTTTCCCCATTGCTTATTTTTGTCAACCTTGCCAAAGATTAGATGATTGTAGGTGGGTGGCTTTATTTCTTTTCCATTGGCCTTTGTGTCTGTTTTCTTGTACAGTGCCATGCTGTTTTGGTTACTGTAGCCTTACAGTATAGTTTGAAGTCAGGTAATGTGATGCCTCCAGCTTTCTTCTTTTTGTTTAGGATTGCTTTGCCTATTCTGGCTCTTTTTTGGTTTCTTGTGAATTTTAGCATAATTTTTTTTTCCAGTTCTGTGAAAAATGATGTTGGTAGTTTGATAGGTATAGCCTTGAATCTGTAGATTGCTTTGGGCAGGCAAATATGGCTATTTTACTGATACTGATTCTTCCAATCCATGAGCATGGAATGTTTTTCCATTTGTTTGTGTCATCTGTGATTTCTTTTAACTGTGTTTTGTAGTCCTCCTTGTAATGATCTTTTACCTTATTGGTTAGACATCTTCCTGGATATTTTTGTGTGTGTGTGTGGCTATTGTAAATGATTTGGCTCTCAGCTTGGATGTTATCAGTATATACAAATGCTGCTGATTTTTGTACATTGATTTTCTCTCCTGAAACCTTGCAAAAATCATTTATCAGTTCTAATAGCCTTTTGGTGGAGGCCTTAGGGTTTCCTGAGTATTGAATCATCAGTAAAGAGAGATAGTTAGACTTTTTCTTCTCTCATTAGGATGCCTTTTTATTTCTTTCTTTTGCCTGATTTGCTCTGGCTAGCACTTCCCAGTACTATATAGAATAGGAGTGGTGAGAGTGGGCATCCATATCTTGTTCCAGTTCTCAAGGGGAATGCTTCCACTTTTTGCCTGTTAGTATGATGTTGGCTGTGGGTTTGTCATAGATGGCGCTTATTATTTTCAGGCATGTTCCTTTGATGCCTAGTTTGTTTTATCATAAAGTAATGTTGGATTTTATTGAAAACTAATTTGGTTTATGTGGTGAATCACATTTATTGATTTGTATATGTTGAACCACCTTTGCATCCCAAGAATGACACCTACTTAATCATGGTGAATTAACTTTTTGATGTGTTCTTCAATTCAGTTTGCTAGTATTTTGTTGAGGATTTTTGCACCTATGTTCATCAGGGATATTGTCCTGTGATTTTCTTTCTTGTGTCTTTGCCAGGTTTTGGTATCAGGATGTTCCTGGCTTTGTAAAATGATATTTTTGGAATAGTTTCAGTAGAATTTTTACCAACTCTTCTTTGTACTTCGCATAGAATTCAGCTGTGAATCTGTCTTGTTTGGGACTTTTTTGGCTGGTAGGTTTTTTTATTACTGTTTCAATTTTGGAACTCGATATTGGTCAGTACAGTGTTTCAATTTTTTCCTCATTCAGTCTTGGGATATTGTGTGTTTCCAGGAATTTATCCATTTCCTCTAGCTTTTCTTGTTCATTTGTGTAGACACGTAGCCTCTGAGGACCTTTCGTATTTCTGTGGGATCAGATGTAACGTAATCTTTGTCATTTCTGATTGTGGTTAGTTGTATCTTCTCTTTTCCTTTGTTAATCTCATTAGCAGTCTAGCAATGTTCCTTATCCTTTCAAAGAACCAACTTTTGGCTTCATCACTTCATTATGTGTATTTTTAGGTCTTAATTTCATTCCGTCCTGCTCTGATTTTAGTTATTTCTTTTCTTCTGCTAGCTTATGGGTTAGTTTGTTCTTGTTTTCCTGGTTCCTCTAGATGTGATGTTAGAGTATTAATTTGAGAACTTTCTTGTTTTGAGGTAGGTATTTAGTGCTTTCAACTTTCCTCTTAACACTGCTTTTGCTGCATCCCTCGAATTTTGCTGTGTTGTGTACCTATTTTCATTTATTTCAAATAATATTTTTATTTCTGCCTTGATTTTGTTGTTTACCCAAAAGACGTTCAGGAGCAAGATGTTTAATTTTCATGTAACTGCTGCATGGTTTTGAGATATCTTCTTGGTATTGATTGCTGTTTTTATTCCACTGTGGTCCAAGAGTATGGTTAGTATGATTTCAGGGTTGTTGTTTTTTCTTTTTTTTCTTTTTTTTTTTAACTTTTTTTGAGACTTAAATTAAGGACGAGCATGTGGTCAATCTTGGAGTATTGTTCCATGTGCACATGAGAAGAATGTATATTCTGTGGTTGATGGAGAGAGTATTCTGTAGATGTTTTTCAGGTTCGGTTGGTCAAGTGTTGAGTTTAAGTCCAGAATGTGTAAGTTTTCTGCCTCGATCTCACTAATGCTAATGGGGTGCTGAACTCCCCCACTACTATTGTGTTGCTATTTATGTCTTTTTGTAGATCTAATAGTGCTTGTTTTATGACTCTGGGTGCTCCAATATTGGGTGCATACATACATGTGAGATATATATATATGGAAGATATATACATATATGGAAGATATATATATATATATAGAAGATAGATATATGTGTGATAGTTAAGTCTTCTTGTTGAATTGAACCCTTTATCATTACATAATACTCTTCTTTGTCTTTTTAAAAAATTTACTGCTGTTAGTTTGAAGTCTGTTTTATCAGATGAAAGAATAGTGATTCCTGCTCTTTTTTGTTTTCCATTTGTGTGGTAGCTCTTTCTCCAAACCTTTACTTTGAGCCTGTGGGTGTCATTATGTATAAGATGGGTCTCTTGAAGACAGCCAGATGGAATGAGTCTTGTTTTTTTATCCAACATGCCACTCTGTGTCTTTTAAGTGAGGTGTTCAGACCATTTACATTCAAAGCTGATACTGTTATGTGATGTTTTGATCCTATCATGAAGTTATTAGCTGGTTGCTTTATACTTTCCATTGTGTGGTTGCTTTATAGGGTCTGTGGGCTATATACTTACATGTGTTTTTGTGGTAGCATTTATTTTTCTTTTGTTTCCATATTTAGAACTCTCTTAAGGGTCTCTCATAAGGCTGATCTAGTCATAACAAATTCCCTTAGTGCTTGTCTGGAAAAGATTTTACTTCTCCTTCACTTATAAAGCTTAGATTGGCAAGATATGAAATTCTTCGTTGGAATTTCTTTCTTTCTTTCTTTTTCTTTTTTCTTTTTTTTTAAGAATGCTAAAAATAGGCCTCCAATCTCTCCTGGCTGGTAAGGTTTCTGCTGAGAAGTTGACTGTAGGCCTAATGGCATTCCCTTTGATCTGCCCTTTTTTTCTAGCTGCCTTTAAGACTTTTTTCTAGCTGCCTTTTTTTTCTTTCGTGTTTACCTTGGACAGTCTGGTGACAATGTGCCTTTGTGATGTTTATTCTGTATAGTATCTCACAGTTGTACTCTGGATTTCTTATATCTGGATATCTGCCTCCCTAACAAGATTACCAAAGTTTTCTTGAGTTGTTTCCTCAAATATATTTTCCACATTGTTTACTTTTTCTTCTTCTTTCTCAGAAATACCAGTAATTTGTAGGTTTTATCACTTTTTGTAGTCTCTTATTTCTTGAATGCTTTATTCATTTTTTAAAATTATTTTTTCTTTATTTTTGTCTGACTGGATTAGTTTGAAATACTGGTCTTCAGGCTCTGCAAGTCTTTTTTCTGCTTGATCCGGTCTATTGTTAAAACTTTCAGTTGTATTTTGAAATTCCTTATGTGATTTTTTTCAATTCCAGAAAGTCTGATTGATTTCTCTTAAAGATGCTTATTTCTTCCTTCATTTCCTGGATTACTTTAGAAGTATTTTTTGGTTGATATTCAGCCTTGTCTTGGATCTCATTGGGCTTACTTGCAATCCATACTTTGAATTCTTTATCTATCATTTCTCAGTTTCCATTTTGGTTAGAGATCATTTCTGAAGAGCTTGTGTGATCCTTTGGTGGTATCACTACATTCAGATTTTTCATAGTGCTAGAATTGTTATGCTGCTTTTTTCTTATCTGGAGACCCTAACACTTGTAACTTTTGTAATTATTTTCATGTGGGTAGGATTTTTTTCTTTTCTTTCCCTATAATTTTATTATATATTTTTCTCCTTTCCCTTTTCTTCCCCTCCCTTCAGGATGTGACCATAGAGAATTCTGGGTAGGGTCTTTGACTTTGTTTGGCCAATTTTATTTTGGGCTGTGGCATTTGACCTGCAAGCCTGTAGATGGCACTTAGAGGTAAGAGCCAACTGCAGCCAGCATGGCTTAGTGTGTACCTTGATACTTGTTTACTGGCAGAAGCTCTTTGTTGCCATAGGCAATAGCCAATTCATGGAATGTACCATAGTCTGAGCTCACTGCCCAGCCCCAGGGTTGGGGGGTTGGCAGAGGGCAGGAATGGCAGGGCCAGACCTGACAGGTCCACGTACAGGTCCCCTGATGACAGACACAGGCACTAGTGCCAGTGGAGAATTCAGTGGGTGGCCACCAAGGGCCCAGAGATGTGCCTAGTAGTGTAGCTGGGAAACCTCCTCAGCCCCAAGTTCTCTGCACAGGGATAGAGGATGGTCTTCTAGTCCAGGAGAGTAGGTGCTCAAGATACCTGGAGCATGGAGCAGAGGCCCCCTGCACCAAGATCTCTGCATAGGAGGGGTGGGGTGACTTGAACTCCAGGAGCAGGCAAGGAGGTGCTCTGCATGCCTAGAGATCTGCCTGGGTATGGAGCAGAGAGAGCTCTGCTTCACCATAACCTGTGTCCAGGAGGAGTGCCGTGGCTTAGGCTGCTGAACTAGGCAAATGGTTTCTCTGGATGCCGGAGATAAGCTTGGAGATGTCGCAGCAAGGGCCCTACTGCACCACGATCTCAGGAGAACAGAGTGGGGTACCCAGCAATGGCACATGCAAATCTGTTCCAGGTTGCCAACCTGGTCGTGACTGCAAGTTTTGCAGCCCAGGAGAAACTGCAGCTTTAGCAGCTCTCCTGCTGCCCCAGGCTTGCAACTTGGGAACGCACAATTCTAGCCCTGTTGTTGGGACACTTTCCACAGTTTTGGCTGTGAAGCCCCTATCCCACTCCAGAGCAGGTGTCTTAATCTCTGGTCCAAGACTAACATGCCTGTGCCGCCACACTGCTGGGTCACCAAGGAACGGCTGACTTTTTATGTGCCCAAATTAAAAACATTGTCCTGCTCTTTTTCCCGGGTCTGGGAAAATGCCTGCAGCTTTTCCCCTCACGGTGACTCCAAGCCACTCCCCAGGTTAGCTCCAGGATTGAGAGAAACGAAGTGCTCTCCCTAGGCCTGGGTTGCTTGGATCCCCAGTGGAAGGGTGAGTCACAGAGGGAGGCTCCCTGCCTCTCTCGCGCACTGGGGCTTCACTTCACGTTTATCAGCTGGATGCCATCACTGGGGCTATTTGCAAGCCTTCTCCTCTCTGGGATCTGGGGTGTACTTAAAGATTCCAGTACATTCCTGTTTCCCTTCTTGAATTACACCTCACAGAGTTTATCTTTATCTTGCTGTGTCCAAGTGGCTGAGCCATGCAGAAAGCCTCCAATCCACCATCTTGGGGAAAAGCGAAAAGTCTATTTCTTCCATTTCTTTTAAGCTTAGAAAATTATTCTTCATCTTGAGACTTCATAACTACTTGTACATGTTTTCTAGTTTTTAATTTTGTATTTGACTAATACATATGAATTTTGTTATATGAGGTGAAAATTACGTTTTATGCTTCTTCAGAGTTAATTATTGTTGCACTATTTATTAGTCATTTTCCCATAATCCTTATCATATGTTGTCATGTTCAAGTATTCTGTATTAAATTTTTATAACCTAAAATAACCTGTTCCTTGCTTCATTATTTCTTTGGTCTTTAATTTGTGTGCCTATTCCATATGAATTGTAGTGATATGGGTCAATTTCTTTAGACAAACCTTTTTCTTGAAGGCACTATTTAATAGGTTGCACCAAAAACCTTCTGGTTCAATAATACCCTAGCTCACCTCATTCAGTTTTTTCTAAAGGAATGGTGTATTATTTCTACCTTCACATTCTCTTTTCAGCCCACCTAAATATGACAACTTACCTTTGAAAAGTAACAGATGACCTAATTCCTAAGTTCAGCAAATGTTCCCGTCTTTCTGAAACTTTATTTTCCCTTCGTTTCTTGTATTCTTGCTTCCTTTTTTTACCTCTCTTAGTATTCTGTGTCAACGTCCTGTTTTGCTTCTTTTTTCCGTCCTATGTATAGTAGTACCCTAAGATTCTACCTTCACTTATCTTTTCAGTTTTTACTGAATTCCTAGACTATTCTTTGCTTTCCTGGTCTTAACAATATCCTTTCTATGAATGATTCCCATATCTACCTTCATGACCTTGCAAAGCTGTGTTATCAAATGCCTATTTAGATATCAGCATGTCAAAATAAAACCCATTGCTCCTCTGTCCCCATTCCCATTCTTTTCCTTTATATCAGCGTCTACTCAGTCAGCCATAGAAAAACCTCAACATTGTTGATTTCTCCCTTGACCCAAGTGGTAAAAGCTAGTTCCCTCTGGAATATTGATTCTCTTTAAATGTCTGTTGCTACTACCTTAGCTGATGTCCCTCAGAAGCTCTCTGCGAGCTCAAATATAACTTCTGATATTTCCAAACATGCTTATTCTTTAAGTGTCTTCTCTGCTTTATAATAATTACCCTAATTTCAGTAGAAAAGTTTATGTATCTGGCTCTTGTAACCAGATAGTGATGTCCTTACAGATTGGTATGGTTTTCTCTCATTGTGTCTGCAGCTTTTCACAACAGTGGTGTCAGTAACTTTTTTGTTATAGTTTAAAAATTGTTTAGCAGGCTGTAGTCTCAGGCATTTTTAGTTGATTCTCTCATTTTCACCTGAATTGCCTTTTTAAAATTATGCTAATTATTTCATTTTATTTTTAAGTTCCAGGGTACATGTGCAGGATGTGCAGGTTTGTTACATAGGTAAATGTGTGCCATGGTGGTTTGCTGCACCTATCAACCCATCACCTAAGTATTAAGCCCAGCATGCATTAACCATTTTTCCTGATGATCTCCCTCCCCTGGCTCCGCCCCACAAGCCCTAATGTGTGGTAGTGTTCTCCCTGTGACCATGTGTTCTCATCGTTCAGCTCCCACTTATGAGTGAGAACGTGCGGTGTTTGGTTTTCTGTTCCTGCGTTAGTTTGCTGAGGATAATGGCTTCCAGCTCCATTCATGTCCCTGCAGAGGACATGAGCTCATTCCTTTTTATGGCTGCATAGTATTCCATGGGTTATATGTACTACATTTTCTTTATCCATCTATCATTGATGGGCACTTGGGTTGATTCCATGACTTTGCTATTGTGAATAGTGCTGCAATGAACATATGCATGCATGTCTCTTTGTAGTAGAATAATTTATAATCCTTTGGGTATATACCCAGTAATGAAATTGCTGGGTCAAAGGGTATTTCTGGTTCTAGGTCTTTGAGGAATTGCCACACTTGTCTTCCACAATGGTTGAACTCATTTACATTCTCACCAACAGCGTAAAAGCGTTCCCATCTCTCTCTAGTCCTGCCAGCATCTATCGTTTCATGACTTTTCAATAATCACCATTCTGACTAGTGTGAGATGGTATCTCATTGTGGTTTTCATTTTCATCCTCTAATCGTCAGTGATGTCGAGCTTTTTTTCACGTGTTTGTTGGTCACATAAATGTCTTCTTTTGAGAAGTGTCTGTTCACATCCTCTGCCCACTTTTGAATGGGGTTGTTCTTTTCTTGTAAATTTGTTTAAGTTCCTTGTAGACTCTGGATATTAGACCTTTGTCAGATGGCTAGGTTGCAAAAATTTTCTTCCATTCTGTAGGTTGTCTGTTCACTCTGATGGTAGTTTCTTTTGCTGTGCAGAAGCTCTTTAGTTTAATTAGATCCCATTTGTCAATTTTTGCTTTTGTTGCAATTGCTTTTGATGTTTTCATCATGAAATATTGCCCATATCTATGTCCTGAATGGTATTGCCTAGATTTTATTCTAGGGTTTTTATAGTTTGGGGTTTTACATTTGTCTTTAATCCATCTTGAGTTAATTTTTGTGTAAGGTGTAAGGAAGGGGAGTTTCAGTTTTCTATACATGGCTAGCTAGTTCTCCCAGCACCATTTATTAAATAGAGAGTCCTGGCCAGACGTGGTAGCTCATGCCTGTAGTCCCAGCACTTTGAGAGGCTGAGGTGGGCAGATCACTTGAGGTCAAGAGTTTGAGACCAGCCTGGCCAACATGGTGAAATCCCATCTCTACTAAAAATATAAAAATTAGCCCAGTATGGTAGCATATGACCATAAATCTCAGCTAATTAGGAGGCTGAGGCAGAAGAATCGCTTGAACTTGCGAGGAAGAGGTTTCTGTGAGCCGAGATCATGCCACTGCACTCCAGCCTGGGTGACAGGGCAAGACTCTGTCTCAATCAGTCAATCAATCAATCAATCAGTCAATAGGGAGTCCTTCCCTATTGCTTATTTTTGTCAGATTTGTTAAAAATCAAATGGTTGTAGATGCTTGGTCTTATTTCTGAGTTCTCTGTTCTCTTCCATTGGTTTATGTCTCTGTTTTTGTTACCAGTACCATGCTGTTTTGGTTAC
This sequence comes from Colobus angolensis palliatus, assembly GCF_000951035.1. Classification (NCBI taxonomy): domain Eukaryota; kingdom Metazoa; phylum Chordata; class Mammalia; order Primates; family Cercopithecidae; genus Colobus; species Colobus angolensis. Next base: position 5,503,941 of record NW_012117377.1, on the reverse strand, counting down.
TGTAGCCTTGTAATATAGTTTGAAGTCAGGTAGTGTGATGGCTCCAGCTTTGTTCTTTTTGCTTAGGATTGTCTTGGCTCTACGGGTTCTTCTTTGGTTCCATATGAATTTTAAAATCGTTTTTTATAATTACGTGAAGAATTTCAGTTGTAGTTTATTATGAATAGCATTGAATCTATAAATTACTTTGGTCAGTATGGCCATTTTCCCAGTATTGGTTCTTTGTATTCATTAGCCTGGAATGTTTTCCCTTTGTCTGTGTTCTCTCTTATATCCTTGAGCTGTAGTTTGTAGTTCTCCTTAAAGAGGTCCTCCACTTCCCTTGTTAGCTGTATTTCTAGGTATTTTATTCTCTTTGTGGCCGTTGTGAATGGGAGTTACCCATGATTTGGTTCTCTGTTGTTGGTGTATAGTAATGCTTATGACTTTTGCACATTGATTTTCTATCCTCAGCCTTTGCTGAATTTGCTTATCAACTTAAGAAGCTTTTGGGCTGAGAGGATGGGATTTTCTAGATACAGGATCATGCCATCTGCAAACAAAGACAATTTTACTTCCTCTCTTCCTATTTGACTGCTCTTTATTTTTTTCTCTTGCCCGATTGCCCTGGCAGCATTTCCATAACTATGTTGAGTAGGAGTGTTGAGAGAGGGCATCTTTGTCTTGTGCTGGTTTTCAAGGAGAATGCTTCTGGCTTTTGCCCATTCAGTGTGATATTTGCTATGGGTTTGTCATAAATAGCTCTTATTATTTTGATGTATGTTCCTTCAATATCTAGTTTATTGAGAGTTTTTAACATGAAGCAATGTTGAATTTTATTGAAGGCCTTTTCTGTGTCTATTGAGATAATCATGTGTTTTTTGTGTTCTGTTTATGTTATGAATTACATTCATTGATTTGTGTATGTGGAACAAAATTATGCTAATTTTTAACCTAAAATTCTTTCATACTTCTTATCTACAGAAAAAACATTCATGCTTATATCATGTTAGTAAAGATCCTAACCAATCTGATCTCATCTTTTTTTTCCAGAAATCCTATTATTTCTCTGAGTGTATATTATTTTTTGTATACATGTGTTCCCTACATATATTTTCTTGCCGTTTGTGTTTTTCCTCTTTGGTATTAATGCTTTCTAAATCACCTACTATGTGTAGGTACTGTCCTAGGCTGTGTTGGAAATACAAATGAATAAAACTTGAGTAGCACTTTTTTGGGGATTTTTCCCTTAAATTTTCCATTTATGAAAAACCCATTCTTCAAAACTTAAGTAAAGCTTTTTCTTGTCTATCCAGTCTACTCACATGACGCCAGCACGATTAATCCCTCTTTGCCTTCAAAGTACTTTTAATATCTGAGTTATGAAATTTATCACAACCCTCTTTTTTTTTAAATCAATACCTGTATCCTCTTCGTTCATAATGCTTAATGGCAGGAATTATGTCTTTTGTTTAAACCACTTTGTCGAGTTACGATTGATATACAAAATGCTATATATATTTAATAGAAACAACTTGATGAGTATGGAGTTAAGTGTATACTCATGAGAACGTTACCACAGTCAATGCTTGTGAACGTAAGAGATTCCTCTTATCATTGTATTCCCTCTTTTTCTTTTCCAGTGCCCAGCAGTGACTTTAAAATAATTGACACTCACTAAATGAATGCTGAATTGAAAAGTTGATTGAGAGCCAAAGTAGAAACCGAGAAGGATTATCCAGAAAGTGAGGAGGCAAATCAGGAGAGAGTCGTATTTCCAAAGCCCAGAAACGTGTTTCAAGAAAGAGGGCAGTAGGTGATGTCTTAAGCTTCAGAATTGGAAGAAGCAGTGCAGACTGTAAATAGATTATTGGATTTGGCGATTAAGAGGTTGTTGGTTATCTTAAGAATAAGTTCCATAAAGTAGTAAGGGTACACATCAGATAGCAGACTGAGAAGTAAATTCTTTCCCTTAAATATAATTTTTAGCTGATATTTTTATAGAAGTTGGCTGGCAGACACACTGAAGATACATAGTCTAAATAAAGATCTAGAATCTTGCATATATTATATTGATTTAGGGAGGATCCATATTTTTTGTAAAGTTAAATGAGTAGATAGTGGACTTGACATTCTTTTAAGAAAATTTAGAAACCTAATCACTATTTTCATCTCGTTAGAAGTCTACCACAACTCCACATAGAGATCACACAATCTTCTCATCAAAGTTAGTGATATTTTGCATGGCAGAAATTATTTCAACCTGGAAAATGTGGCTCCTTCTACTTTCTATCCTTATTAGACTGATAATAGATAGTATATATCTAGCTATATAAAATGAATGAAGTTTTAAAATTATCCCTGAGTAATTGTATAAATGATTTGATTTTTCACATACTATATTTGATTATTTGGAAGACATACTTAAAATTTCTGTAATCAGAATGCCTTTTAGAATAGATCATGTGTTATAGTTTTAACTGACAACCTTTTTTTCCTTGGTGTTTTATAAAATGATGATGCAGCCCCAATTGGTAGCATATGAGATTTGATAAAATACTGTAATATAGTAGGAAGCATTAAAGTTTAGAGACTGCAAAAATATTTTAGTTTTAATATAATTATTGTTGTGGTACACTTTTTGGGGCTGTAGGTGAGATCTTCTCTCTCTCTCTCTCTCTCTCTCTCTCTCTCTGTCTGTTTACTATGCCAGTGGGTCATGCATAAAGCTTATCTTAATAATACGCTGTTAAGCGAAGGTGAGGGTGGGAATGGGGAAGAATAAATCTTAGTTAACCATAATTAACCATAATTAGTTCATCTTAGTTAACCATAATTTTCATCAATTTTGTAGAAACCTTACGAGTCAATGATCCATGTAAGGGAATAATTTCTGATCTTGCTGTCAAGAGTGCATTGACTGATTGGTTCATTTTTTTCACAGACGTGTATTGTATATCTATTAATAACATGATACCTGGCAATTTACTCAGCACTGTGAATGATCTTTCATTGTTCTAAGCATGTTTCAACAACAAAGATTGATAGTCAATTCCTAGTGCCTGAAACCTCGTCTTTCTTCATGTATGTTGTCCAATTGAGAGATAATATTAGTAGTTTCTTTAATGAAGAAGTGGCCTATTGGAGAGCTGGGTGCTTGGTCACAGTAAGCACCCAGTGAATGTTTGTTGACTGTCGAATGGTATATGTTTTAAGTGGTTAACTAGGAAATGGATGGGCTTATAGTTTTAAGTGATTACATGAGAAAGGATTGGCATTGTAGCTAATTATTACTGAAAATAGAATATACATTGAGAACTATGATGGGAATAATGGATGTTTCTCAGTTCCTTTTGGGCATTACTAAAATAAATTAAAAACATAAAACCTTAAAGTTTCTCATCATAGAAAATGTCAGTAATTTGACATTGTCAATAATTTGACTATTTTCAATAATAATTTGACTTTGACTTTGAAAATATATATACCATCTAGATATACCATGATGAATCAAAAATTGTGGAATATAACAAGTTCACGTAAATCAGTTTCAGCAAATTGGCAGTATTGTCTTTGAAATCAAATAATTAAGTAGAAAATATATCTATGCTTGTGTTCATTTATTTTAGTAATGTCTCAATACCTAATCCTTGAAGAGTGAAGCAACAGTATAAGAGAGGGAAATTGCAATCTGATGATGCATACTTTTTTCCTCTGGTAACTGAAGGTTAAATGGGTAGCAAGCAGAATGCCTTAAACAAGATTGGTGTATTGATTAAAACGCTGATTTAACAGCTCGCAGTTTCCCCTTGGAAACCTGGAAAAGATAAGCCAGCTGCTGTCTAGGAGTGCTGAGTGTCCACTGAGAGTACACTATCTATCATCACAATATGGTGATGAGAGGTGTTTTATGTTTGTGTTAATTTCCCCCACTAAATCAGTAATTATTACAATCCTGTCCCTGCTGTTTACCCTGCAGCTGTTTTTCCATTTGTCGAGAGAGCGGGTGTTCTCTGAGGACCGCACACGTTTCTATGGTGCAGAAATTGTCTCTGCCTTGGACTATCTACATTCCGGAAAGATTGTGTACCGTGATCTCAAGGTAAAAAAAAAAAAAAAAATGTAATCAAAATTTGTTTTTGCAGAGACTATAGGGACAAACATAAAGTAATTACAAAGTTATACAGTTTTGAGAAAAGCAGATTTAGTTGGGAAAAAAGCACTATGTTTAAAAATTTAGTTCACTACATTTGAAGGAAATTTTATTCACTAACATATATGTAGTTGATTTATGTGTGAGTTTCTGATTTGCAAAGTAATTTCTACTCGACTGCTCTGATCAAATAAAAATGTTAAACATGATTAAGTCAAATAACTTTACAAGTTACATTTAAAACAAGTTTTATTATGTTTACAGAAATGTTTTATGAAGAAACATAGTAAGACTATTGGAAAGAACATATTCATTTTGATTTTAACATTGACTTTGGGTAGTTTTAAATACCTGAAGCATTTTAACATAATGACCATTTATTAATGTGCCTGGTTTTTTTATTTATGAAAGCACTCTGTTTGTTCTGTTGGTAATAGTGTCTTGACTGCTCTGAGTTCCATTATGATGAAACCCTTAGGATAGCTCAGGATTGGCAAACTTTCTGTAAAGGGCAGATAAAATAATTTAGGCTTTGATGTTCATATCGTCTCTTTTGCAAACTACTCAACTCCATCAGTGTAGTGTAAAAGCAGCCTCGGATAGTATGTAAATGAATATGTTTGGCTATGTTCCAATAAACAAAATAGGCAATGGGCTCAGTTTAGTCCACAGGTTGTCATTTGTTGATCCCTGGAGTAACTCATACAAGGTAATAGTAATTCTCATGACAGTGTTATGAATTAGGTTGACTACATTAAAGGAATTTGTGCCACGACACATTTTGAATAAATTCTAGTTGTTACAGTCTTACTTTTGTAAGAAGCAAATCGTATATAAAATTTGACACAGAATTGCCTTATTGATCAAATACTATTTCATGTAACATATTATAATGATTGGTAGAAACAGAAGTTACATGAGGCTTTTATGAAATTCTGTTTTGTTTGAAATGAGGTATATAGAAGCTATAAGATGTTGTTATAGGAAAAACTGAACTATGTACCTATAAGACATCTAGATCAGAGATGACCAACTGTCTAAGTGCCAAAACAGGCTACAGATTAATACAAATTAGTAGTTTGATTGTATTTAGCCTGAATCTTTTTATAACTAGGAATATGGCAGAATTCAGCATTCGTGTTATCTGCATGGCCAGATAATCCTATACTGTCTAAATGTCTTAAATATCGATTTTTCTGAAGGAATTAGTTATGTGGTATGACAAAATATGTGTTAACTTTCCAAATATACTTAGAAGTAGTTAGCTCTGCTCTTCCTCAGTCCACTTCTCGCATTCCCACTACGTGTTTTATGAATCCTATTTGTAGGGGTGAAAAGGGGAAGGATAGAAACAGGGAGGCTTAGATTTAGGGAAATTAGAACAATTTTAAAGTAATAGGTAACATCCAGAAAGCTTAAATTCAAAAGATTGAATTATTAGCTTAAAGACTGCTAAAGAAAAGAATATTCATTTGATTGCAGTATCGATTATGGTCTTGGTCAGTATCTCTTTAATCATTTCTGATCAAATGAATCAACATATGGGGGGGGGTGTGTATGTATTTTTGTTGTTGTTGTTGTTGTTGAGATGGAGTCTTTCTGTTACCAGGCTGGAGTGCAGTGGTGCCACCTTGGCTCACTGCAACCTCCAACTCCCTGGTTCTGGCGATTCTCCTGCCTCAGCCTCCTGAGTAGCTGGGATTATAGGCACGTGCCACCACGCCCAGCTAATTTTTGTATTTTTAGTAGAGACGGGGTTTCACCAAGTTTGGCTAGTCTTGATCTCATGACCTCGTGATCCGCCCACCTCAACCTTCCAAAATGCTGTGATTAGGCATGAGCCACTGTGCCCAGCCAACATATTGATATATTGAAGCTCATTTAAGTGAGTTCCACTGCCCCATTCTTTCTGATGAGGGAATTAGACTAAATTTGTTAAACTGTAATATAAAGTACTTACTTTATATATGAATACCAGTCAGTTAGTTACCAAATGCACAATTCACCAACTTTACTTGACAATTAGGTGGTCTCTGCTCCCTGAGTTTATTTCTTAAAAACAAAATAGCCTCAACTTAAAGATCTAAGTATATATTTAGCATAGGACAGAAACTGTAAAGGTACACCTAGAAAAATCCATGTAACTAACATAAGAAATCAAACATCCAAAACTTACACAAATGTTATTTGTATCCATAGTAACATGATTATTTATAATACAATGACATATTTTAGGTAAGATCACAGAAATTTCGAGCTGGCCTTTAATTTATAGGTGATGTCCTTCAAACCTAGAGGCCTAGTAAATGACTTACTAAAAGTAATGACCTAAGTTGATAGCAGTAAGAATTTTTGGAACTCATGAATCCTAGCTCCTTATTGAGTGTTCTTGTCACTATATCATTCTGACTTCTAGAGTTGAAATGAAATTATAGTGGGGGGATGCAGATGGGGGGATGCATTGGATTAACTCTGGGAATCTTTGTAAGCCTAAACTGCAGATTAAACTGCAGAAGGTAAGAGAATGAGTGTTTCAAATATATTTATACCAGATGTATTAAAGAACATTATCACGAACTGATTTAGGTACTCGCTTTGATCAGTCTCAGATTTGTCTCTGTTCTCATTACTAATAACTTTGACTTTGTTCAAATGCAAATCCAATTGCTATGCCTGCAGTAGCAGCACTTCTCAAGTAAATCCATACCCGTTTGCCACTGTCTCATTCAGCATTGGAGACAAAGACTTCTTTTATGTGCAGGTTAACTTAAGATAATTTTATCAGTTCCTGCTTCCTAAGAAATTAGTGTTTATAGCAACAGAAAAAGTATTGAAGGCTTCATTGTAATACACATCATGTAATGAAGGTTTGTGTTTATTAAGGACCTAAATTCCTTGTGATTACTTAAGGAAAACTGCTGTTACTTCATGATTGCCTAAAAATTCGAAGAAATCTCTTCAAAGACTTCTTCAGTAGTGCAAATTGTATGTTAAAATCTTCTTTTCTGCTTAGCTCTTATTTTACAAATACAACCAATGACCATGGCCATCTAAGCACAGCGTAGGCTCAACAGGGTTATTTGCAAAGGTGGATATAACGATACTGGAATTCATGAAGAATTAATTTCTCGCTAGTTTATGGGAGAAAATAATACATAAGTTGTTGTTATATCCTATTTGTAGAACACCTAATCTTGCTTCCCACCTAATGTGAGAATAGTTAACCGTTTACAGTATTAATATGAGAAAGCACCAAATAAATTTAGATACTTTCTAACACTCAGTAATGGCACGAAGGGGTGACTTCAGGGAGTTTTACCATAGCCCTCCTTGTCCTTGTCAGCTCCTTCATGTTCACCTCAAATAAACGCAGTTTGGATGGGAAAAGCATGCTTGCTTTGCTTGCTGAGTCTCAAGACACTTTCCCCAGCTCCCACTGCTAACCGGACGGTCACTGGATTCCTCCTATATAGAAATCTTAAGCCACTGCTCTTCATTCCTTCCACTTCTAAAATCAAATTGTACTGGTATTCGACTATGTTCCTTATTCATAATAAATTTGTAAATAGCCTGGCAACCTATTTGGGGTTGTTTTACATGATGAGTCCTTTTCTGGATTAAGAGGTTGAAGTGAAGAAACGTTTCTCTTTTGGAGAAACGTTTTCAGCACACTTTCCTCATTCCATGGTCATTCAGTTTCTGCAGGTCAGCTTGTGACATTTTGGCACTGGATGCCCATAAACTTAAACTTGCAATTTTCAGAGTAGGAATTCCTTACTACCTTCTTGGGCCTGAGTGAGTCTTGGTGCCTAAAACTGAGTTTGATGTATGTGGGCTCAAATGCAGTGTTAAGAGTGAGTGACAGGAATTGTTTATTGCTGTTGCTGCAGTAGTCATCGGAGCCCTCAGGAACTGCTATTTTCATTCCTTTGGTTAATCACAATGTCAGTCATTTAATTAAAATGATACCATATGTATGGTGTTTTTAAACTTTGAAATATTTAGTCTGGCCTACATTCAAGCATAGCTTCTCAGATTGGGTGCTACAAACAGGTTACAACCGTGCCTTGGCAGAGAAGCCTCCAGGCCAGTGAGTTCTGGTTTCAAGTATCTTGTCCAGTGAACCTAGTATGCCCCACCACTTTCACTCTTTATTTTACTGTGAAATGTAAAAGGTTGGGAAGCATTGTATTAAGACAGCTAGGATTTTTAAAGTTTAATTTTATGCTAGCCATCAACAGGAACAGGAGGAAACATAGTAATTTTGTTACAATTTCGTGCCCACTGAGCACAGGAAAAAAGGTTTTAAAATCCACCATTTCTTCATATATGCACTGAATCCAGACATTTTGTCAGATAATGCCTGTCCACTTCAGCTGGACCAAAAATGTTGCCCCTTTTTTGGTGGAAATTCTACGAGGAATTTGTCTGTGAGACTATGAGAAAAAATCAGACAAATTCTATGTCTGATTTTTTTTTCTGTCCTCAAAAGCATGGACTTTTAGATAACAACCCTCTGATAGAAATAGTAAGCACTACTTAGATATTTAATACACAGTCTTGTTTCTTATGATTTCATATTTCACTTCATCACTACTTTTGTTAGTGGATGCATCCATAAGCATAAGCATGCTGCCCTACTCTCCATCTTGGAAACTAAGATTGACTGTGAATATCACACAGATGCATGTAAAGTTTCGTAAATGTAGAGTACCTGAGCAGTCAGTGACAATATGCATTACATATTATGTGGCTAACAAAGGGAAGCAGGAAAGTGATTTAGAAGAGAAGACTAAAGAAAGATCATTTGTAAATATTTTTCTTCCTCCTTTACACAGTAGAAAGATTCCTAAAAATGTATGACTACTGTAAATAATGTAAATACTACTTACATTGTGTTAGTGTTAAATGAACCAACACAGTGATTTCCAGATGTTACTGATATATCTAGGCCATTGATACGCTTTGGAAAGACTTTCTGTGCGGTCTGCAGGGTTACGAATCACCCTGCTAATGGTTCCTGTATTTTACAGAAACTCTGTTAATGCATCCTGAGTAAAATTATCATGTATTGTATAACAGAACTGGACATTTTATTATCTCCTGATTTATCTTTTTACAAGATTAGATTTGGGGATATTGTTTTTTAAGCTAATGCGTCTCTATTTCATACTTTTGGTGGACAAGTTTGAGTTATTCATGCTCAGCAAAATGACATTTTAGGGTGGTGAGAGAACACAAAATAATTGATAGAAGAATGTGGACACTACTTCAAAATAACTGAGAAATTATGAGGCTGGGCACAGTAGCTCAAGCTTGTAATCCCAGCACTTTGGGAGGCAGAGTGGGCTGACTGTTTGAACCCAGGAGTTCGGGACCAGCCTGGGCAATGTGGCAAAATACTATCTCTTAGAAAAAAGAAAGAAAGAAAGAAAGACAGAAAGGAAGGAAGGAAGGGAGGGAGGGAGGGAGGGAGAGAGAGAGAGAGAGAGAGAAAGAGAAAGAAAGAAAGAAAGAAAAGAAAGAAAAAGAGGAGAGAGAGAGAAAGAGAAAGAGGGAGGGAGGAAGGGAGGGAGGGAGGGAGGAAGGAAGGAAACAAAAACTAGCGGGGCATGGTAGTAGTGTACGCCTGTGTACTCAGGAGGCTGAGGCGGGAGGATCAATTGAGCCTGGGAGGTTAAGGCTACAGTGAGCAGTGATTGTGCCACTGCACTCCAGCCTAGGCAACAGAGCAAGACCCTGTAAGGAAGGAAGGAAGGAAGGAAGGAAGGAAGGAAGGAAGGAAGGAAGGAAGGAAGGAAGGAAGGAAGGAAGGAAGGAAGGAAGGAAGGAAGGAAGGAGAAAATTATAAAACATTTGTGTTTTTTTTTTTTTTTTGAGACAAGATTTCACTCTGTCACCCAGGCTGGAGTACAGTGGCACCATCTCTGCATATAGCAACCTCCCCACACACCTGGGGCTCAAGTGACCCTCCCGCTTCAGCCTCCAGAGTAGCTTGGACCACAAGCACATGCCATCACGCACAATTAATTTTTTCTGTTATTGATAGAGACGGGGTTTCACCATGTTACCCAGGCTGGTCTCGAACGCCTCAGCTCAAGCAATCTGCCTGCCTCAGCCTCCCAAATTGTTGGGATTACAGGCATGAGCCGCTGTGCCCAGCCTGTGTTTTGTTACTTAAAATAAATTATTGCATATGGAAAAGTATTTTTAATGCAGTCATTTGGCCTACAGAAATGTTTTATGAGGTTCCACTCTTGAACTTTGTTCTTTTCTTTAAAATACAGTGTTGTTTAGAAGAGCCCACATCATGACGATTTACAAATAAACCATGTTTTAAGGAAAGATCAGTTCATTTATTCAGTTTTTATAGGATGTTAAGTTTGCCTTTAACGTCTCATTTAATTTTCAAAACTATCACATTGGATTGTTACTGTTACTTTTGTTTTATAGATGAAATTGAAGCACGTAGAAATTAATAATATTCCCACGGTCACACAGTGAATAAGGAATAAAGCTCAGATTTTAATATGAACCCTCTGACTTGAACCATTAGTCTTATCCATTTTCCTCTCTACTGCCTCCCAGACAGTATACTACCGTTCCGCATGGCCATGACCCTTACTGCATCTCTCACAATCATCCCTTAGGCTTATTTCTTACTATGTCATTGTAACTTTTTTAAAAGCTATTTTATAAAACAACTAGGGTAACCAGCCGTCTTGATTTCCCCAGGACAGCCCAGTTCTAGCACTTACATGTCCTGCATTCTGAGAAACCCCTCATTTCTGGGCAAACTGGGAGTTGGTCACCCTCAGCCTATTCCTTACCCAAACCTATCCTTGCATCTCATTTCATTCTTATCTCACAACCATGATCTGAGGCTCAGAGATGTGATACGAGGTTACAGAATTAGATGCAAGTCAGAATTTTACACACACACACACACACACACACACAGAGCTTGGTATTAAAAAGCAGTGTTTACACATTTTGATCTTTCTGTATCCAGCCACTTCAAAAATAACTTTGTCAAAATGTAGAGAAATAGTGCATCCTGTCTGTCATGTTTCCATGAAGACTTTCCCATGCATACAAAGCATGTGAGGAGTATTGGCACATTACACACCAAACTAATGGGAATGGAATGGTGTAGAAAGTACATTCACATTTTGTTCAATATTATGTATTATTTGGATTTTTTACAAGAATTGTTAAGGTATTAGTAAAAGAGTATTCACTAAAGATCTTCAGCATTTTATGTATTATATTTATGTATTAAGCATATTTTAAAAAATTAATAACAGGCATATACATTTTTATTCAGTAAAACAACAGAAGCTTTAGTATATACTTAACGTTTCTTAATATGGCGAAGTGGGAGGGAGGAAGAAGAGAGATTTGAAAGAGGTGGAAAAAAGAGAGAAACCAGAGGCTGAGAAGAGACAGACCAAGGCAGAAAGAGAAAACAGGAGAGATGAAGACTCTTGATGTTTCTGATTGGTTTCGCTATAGAAGACTTACTGTCATTTGTGCAAATTGGGCTTGATTTATAGGTTCTGGATGGTAGAGAAATATTAGGAAGATGCAAGATAACTGAGTTTGGATAAAATAAAAAATTTTGATTGGTTAGGCATGGTAGGTCATGCCTGTAATCCCAGAACTTTGAGAGGCTGAGGTGTGTGGATTACTTGAACCCAGGAGGTCGAGACCAACTTGGGCAGCAAAGTGAGACCTCGTCACTATAAAAAATTAAGAAATTAGCCAGGCATGGTGGCACATGCCCGTGTTCCCAGCCACTCAGGAGGCTGAGGTGATCGCACCACTGCACTCCAGTTTGGGTGGCAGAGACTCTGTCTCAAAAAAATTTTTTTTTTTATTATTATTATTATACTTCAAGTTATAGGGTACATGTGCATAACGTGTAGGTTTGTTACATATGTATACTTGTGCCATGTTGGTGTGCTGCACCCATCAACTCGTCAGCACCTGTCAACTCGTCATTTACATCAGGTATAACTCCCAGTGCAATCCCTCCCCCCTCCCCCCTCCCCATGATAGGCCCCGGTGTGTGATGTTCCCCTTCTCGAGTCCAAGTGATCTCATTGTTCAGTTCCCACCTATGAGTGAGAACATGCGGTGTTTTGTTTTCTGTTCTTGCGATAGTTTACTGAGAAGGATGGTTTCCAGCTGCATCCATGTCCCTACAAAGGACACAAACTCATCCTTTTTTATGGCTGCATAGTATTCCATGGTGTATATGTGCCACATTTTCTTAATCCAGTCTGTCACTGATGGACATTTGGGTTGATTCCAAGTCTTTGCTATTGGGAATAGTGCCGCAATAAACATACGTGTGCATGTGTCTTCATAGCAGCATGATTTATAATCCTTTGGGTATATACCCAGTAATGGGATGGCTGGGTCATATGGTACTTCTAGTTCTAGATCCTTGAGGAATCGCCATACTGTTTTCCATAATGGTTGAACTAGTTTACAATCCCACCAACAGTGTAAAAGTGTTCCTATTTCTCCACATCCTCTCCGGCACCTGTTGTTTCCTGACTTTTTAATGATTGCCATTCTAACTTGTGTGAGATGGTATCTCATTGTGGTTTTGATTTACATTTCTCTGATGGCCAGTGATGATGAGCATTTTTTCATGTTTCTATTGGCTGTATGAATGTCTTCTTTTAAGAAATATCTGTTCATATCCTTTGCCCACTTTTTGATGGGGTTGTTTGTTTTTTTCTCGTAAATTTGTTTGAGTTCTTTGTAGGTTCTGGATATTAGCCGTTTGTCAGATGAGTAGATTGCAAAAATTTTCTCCTGTTCTGTAGGTTGCCTGTTCACTCTGATGGTAGTTTCTTTTGCTGTGCAGAAGCTCTTCAGTTTAATTAGATCCCATTTATCAATTTTGGCTTTTGTTGCTGTTGCTTTTGGTGTTTTAGACGTGAAGTCTTTGCCCGTGCCTATGTCCTGAATGGTATTACCTAGGTTTTCTTGTAGGGTTTTTATGGTTTTAGGTCTAACATTTACGTCTCTAATCCACCTTGAATTAATTTTCGTATAAGGAGTAAGGAAAGGATCCAGTTTCAGCTTTCTACTTATGGCTAGCCAATTTTCCCAGCACCATTTATTAAATAGGAAATCCCTTCCCCATTTCTTGTTTTTCTCAGGTTTGTCTAAGATCAGATGGCTGTAGATGTGTGGTATTATTTCTGAGGGCTCTGTTCTGTTCCATTGGTCTGTATCTCTGTTTTGGTACCAGTACCATGCTGTTTTGGTTACTGTAGCCTTGTAGTATAGTTTGAAGTCAGGTAGCGTGATGCCTCCAGCTTTGTTCTTTTGACTTAGGATTGTCTTGGCAATGCGGGCTCTTTTTTGGTTCCATATGAACTTTAAAGCAGTTTTTTCCAATTCTGTGAAGAAACTCATTGGTAGCTTGACGGGGATGACATTGAATCTATAAATTACTTTGGGCAGTATGGCCATTTTCACAATATTGATTCTTCCTATCCATGAGCATGGTATGTTCTTCCATTTGTTTGTGTCCTCTTTTATTTCACTGAGCAGTGGTTTGTAGTTCTGCTTGAAGAGGTCCTTTACATCCCTTGTAAGTTGGATTCCTAGGTATTTTATTCTCTTTGAAGCAATTGTGAATGGAAGTTCATTCATGATTTGGCTCTTTGTTTGTCTGTTATTGGTGTATAAGAATGCTTGTGATTTTTAAAAAGGTTCAGCAGTATATTTAGGGTTCATTTAGCTTTCTGTAGAAAAAAATTGAAGACAGACTTACCTCTGTGAGGTATGCTTTACATGAAATGTGTATCAAGCGTTTGGTTTAGTTAGATAGCACATTGAAGTACTATAAAAAAGGACTTTTGTCTATTCTGATCTTTGCTTCAGTGAACACAACTTGCCTAACTGTGTTTAGTGTCTGGTTTATAAGACATTTGACAATATGGCAGAGAGTATGATAACATATTTTGTATGACTGATATCTGTTTATGCTCTTAAGTGGAGATCTGTTTTAAATTCGATATTAACATCAGAGTCCAGGTACATTCTTTCAAATGTCATCACATTAAGGAGTAGAATAAGAATCTATTCCTTAAATGAAAGTTAACTACCATTTATCCTGTTAATATACTTTTCACATTTTATATATTTTTTCTGTATTACAAAAGAAATACCTTTAGGTTGTATCTACATGACTAGGCAAAGTTTTATGGGCCCTGAATACATAAGGCTGTATGATCACAACTCAGAACTCATCTGTATCTTTGTGTGATGATAATCATAATCTTAGGTTCAAATTAGCTCAAGGGGAACTGGCTGATTACACTGTTATTTCTAATTGTGTTGGCTTTGCACAAATTCCTCCTCTCTTACATTTCATAATTTTCCGCTTGAGGCACATGATCCTGTTACTTGGTTAAATCTTTAAGATTTTCTTCGGTGTTTTGAATCAATGGGTTCAAAGAGAGTCCAACTTTATAACATTTATGCTATATATTTTTATTAACTGTTGAATGTTTGACTTTGATATTCTTTTTCTTTTTGTGTTTAAAAGGGTTGGTATTTCTTAATTACAAAGAACTGCAAAAGAGGATATCGCCTTACCTTACAAAATAAGATTTAGGTTTGATTTACAAGCACCACCAAAAAACATTTCTGTAAGTGAATATTTTATAATAGCAACAGATTCCCAGGAGAAGTTGTTGAAAACCATCTATAAATATCTAGAAGAGGATGCTCATCTCTTTGGGATTGTTTAGATCACATTTTCTTTTTTTTAAAAAAGAGAGGATTGATGTCTGCTTTGAAAAGTTGACTAGGCTTTAATTTTCAGAACTTACAAAATAATGGCTCTTAAAGCAGTATCACTCATTCCCAATGGTTTAAAAACAGAAAATTTTATCATCCTGAAGTATTTAATAAAAAATGTTTCTTTTTACACGTGAAACAACAGGGTTTGTAAGTACTGAAAGTTCTATTAGCTACAACTACTATGTCCTGTTTCCAAAATACCTTACTCAGCATTCAGTAGTTTTTCAAAACGGTATTTTCCTGTTGCTGAAGACTGTAGAACAAATTATATCATTTTTCTTAATACACAGTTGGAGAATCTAATGCTGGATAAAGATGGCCACATAAAAATTACAGATTTTGGACTTTGCAAAGAAGGGATCACAGATGCAGCCACCATGAAGACATTCTGTGGCACTCCAGAATATCTGGCACCAGAGGTAGGCTTCGGTTCCATTAATAGGAAAGTAACTTTGACATAATGTTTTGCAAAGTAAACCATTTAAGCATTAAAAGTTAACTCTAGTATCTACTACTTTTATCTATATTTCAACCTGAATCAAAATTTTTTTGCTCTTAATTTGTTATAATGGGATATGGTAGGGTCAAGAATATATTGAAATTAAATTTTATAAACTATAAGCACAAAGGTACTAACTAAAGTCGATTAAATCAATTTTTATTTCTTGGCCATATCCATTTTATCTTGGCTATACCCATTTTGATTCATTTATTAAAATAGAATAATTGATTTCAGCAAGAATATTTATATTTTTATAAACCATCTTGGACTTTCCTTAGAAACAACAGTGATTTTTAATTTATAGTATTGTGGGTTTATTTAAAATTATTTTATTGGGAAAATTATTGAAATGACAGTAGCTACATTTTGGAATTTATGTCAAAGGAAGCTCCAAACTGGTAACCTCCCTGTGCTAAGGAGTCCACAATAATTTATTAATTTGTTTATTCAACAGATATTTATTGTATATCTGCTGTATATCGGGTACTTTTCTGGATAATGGGGTTACAGGCGCAAGACAGAAAAGGACCCTAGTCTCAGGGAACTTAGCTTTCAGTGGAGGGAGACAATAAAAATAAAAAAAGAAATAACATAATGTCTTTAGTTTCATAAACAAAAAAAGCAAGATTAAATGTAAGGGTGTGGTGTGGCTATTGTAGACGGTGTTCCAGTTACTAATGCTGTGTAACAAACCACCCTAGTATTTATCAGTGGAAAACAACCATTTTATATAAAATAATGGATTTTCTGAATCAGGAATGCAGATGGGCACAGCAAGGACAGCTAATTTATGCTCCACTATGTATGAGGTCTCAGCTTGAAAGACTTTACAGTGAGAGCATGATTCTATGGCTGGAGACTGGAGTCATCCGGAAGCATCTTCACTCACATGTCTGACAATTCTGCTGGCTGTTCACTGGTAACTTATTTGGGCTGTTGGCAGGAGCACTTATATATAGCCCTTCTCTCCGTGGGTCTGGACTTCCTCATAATGACAATTTCAATGCAGTCAGACTTCTTTGGCTCTGAGCCCTAAAAGCAGATGTCCTAGGAACACGTTAGAAGCTGCATGGTGCCTTTGTTTCCACCTAGTAAACCATCAAGACTATTAACTTTTTAAAAGTTTGATTTCACAGATATTTTTATAATTGGAGTACAATTCATATACCATGAAACTTATTCTTTAAAATACACACTTTGGTGATTTTTAGTATGTTCACAGAGTTGTAGAACTATCACCACTGTCCAGTTCCGGAATATTTTCATCACTCCAGCAAGAAACCCCATACCCGTTAGCTCCTCATTCTTCCTTCCCCCGTAGGCAACCACTGATATACTTTTTGTCTCTATAGATTTGCCTGTTGTAGACATTTCATACAAATGGGATCATACAGTATGGAGTCTTCTGTGACTGGCTTCTTTCACTTAGCATAAAATTCAGTGTTCCTCCCTGTTTTAGCATGTTATTGTTATTTCATTCCTTTTTATGGCTGGATAATATTCCATTGTATGGATAAACCACATTTCGTTTATTTGTTCAGCAGCTGATGTACATTGGGTTGCATCCATTTTTTGGCTACTATGAATAATGCTGCTGCTATGAACATTTGTTTATGCATCTCCTTTTGTGGCCTATTTTCGGAAGTCACACAACATCATTTCTGTCATACCCTTACTCCCCGAAGGAGTTGTAAGCCTGCATAGGTTTAAGTGTTGGAGACAGAGACCACACCTTTACGTTGCAGAAGAGCATGTGAGATGGGAGATACTGCCGCAGCCATCTTTGGAAAATAACATCTTTCACAGACAGTATGTTCAGGGAAAGTGATGGTTGATGGAAAGAGATGGTACCTGTTGCAAAGGTAAAAGGGAAGAGCTTTCCAAAGAGAGCAGCTAGTGCTCCATTTCCCCTCAAACTCCAATACAGTTTTTGTGGCTATAGGCAAATAGGGAGGTGTTAATACTTGATGTGTGAGGGTAACTATTTAATGAGCATCTACTATGTGCCACATGCTGTGTAAGTGCATTACATCTATTATTTCTTTTAACATTTGAAATAATCTTTGATGATAGGTAGCAAATACAATTTTTTTAAAGGTGAGGGAATATGAGATCAGAATGTTTAAATATTATCTGTACACAACCGGAAAGTGGTGGAGGTGTAATGAAGATTCTAATTAGTTTGTCTGACTATAAAGCCCACTTTTACTTTTTAAACTACATACGTCCTGGCCTCAAAAAATCCTAATTTGAAGACCACTTACAAATATAAATAATCATAATTTTTAAATGATTACTTTGTAAATGCCCAACAGGAAAATGTAATAAAAAGCAATTAGGAAGTAAAATCCCCACTGATGCTCGCATTCCTTATACATATAGTAACTCATGCTAGTTTATTATTCTAATAGTTCTTTTCAATTAGGGATTACATTTACATTTCAACAATGTTAAATTATTGTAAATAAGTACTACTATTTAAAATACAATAAATTTCCTACTATATTCTTGCCAAAAATACAATTTTCTCTCTTTAAAAATCTGTAGTTTAGAATTCTTTGTTTTTGTGGTTGAATTAGGTAAAACTGTAGTAACACTGTTTCTTGTTTATTCAAATAAAATATTTTCTAGAATAGAATTGTTTTTATAAATGTCACAAAAAGTTGTTTGTTTCTCTGGAGTTCAGTTACCCCTGCTATAAATTTGCTATGGAAAAAGATATGCCATATTTAGAATAACAAAATTAGTTGGGTCACAATTAGGGTAGATTATTTCTGAAGAAGATGAATACATCTCATTTAAGAAGCAGATGATCTGAGAAACAAAGATATTATTTCCTACGCAATGTCATCAGCTGAAGAACAAATTGAGAATTTAATGCAAGAAGAGTACACTTGTTTCTGAATGGAAAATTTATAGTTCCCACAAAATTATGAGTTTCTCTTTAAAGACAAGAAAACATTTCTGTATACCTTTTTTAATACTTCAAAAGTCTGATCTTTAAAAACAGTTTATATACCCATCCATGGTTGATATACAGTGATTCATAATTAAAATCTTGACACCATGTTTTTATAGGGAAGAGTGATTGTTGTTATTATTTAAGTATGAGAAATCTTGAAACAACTTATGAAATTGTAGCTTTTATATTTTAAATGTCGTGTCACATCTTGCATTTTTAAACTCTGACTGTGTTTACCCTTAAAAAATAAGAATTAATTCCTTTATTCTGGTCTTCATTGGTATCATTTTTACTGAAGAACATTCATTCATTCATCAAATAATTATTTAATGAATATTTTTTAAGTATCAGGCATTACCTTAGGTACTGGGAATACAATGATGGTAGAAAATGTCTTTTGCCCTCAAGTGGCTTGCTGTTTACTAAGGTGATAAGTTATGGAAAACAGTTATTACTGTGCAAGAAAATAACTGCTTTACTAGTTCCATGCAATGGAGTGGAAGGAAGAAGAAACGTGCTTAAGCCTGCAGGGAGGGTCTGGCAGCGGAAAAGGGGAAGCAGGAGGAGAGGAGGCTGGACACATAGATAGGGATTGAAATGTAACAGAGTTTTCGATTTGATCCTGTGGGTTAGGGAAAATCACTTGTGAATTGAGAGCAAGGCGATCCTGTGATCAGATTTACATGGCCAGTGTTAGGGAGGGATCGGCAGCAGCTGAAGCCAGCCTCTTCCTTTTACCTCAGATGGTGTCTCTCACCTTTTTTGGACCTTGAAATTTCTAGTACATTACCATTATTAATGCTGGGCTTTTTGTGACAGTACTAGAAGTAGTAGTTGTGTATCAAATCTTTAATACATTCTTGACTACTGCTTCTCTTGTGAATGACTCACTGTCAACATCTTCCCTTCTGTCTTTACAGAAGATTTGTTTACACGTTATGTAGGAATCTTGCTGCAACCTATACTTCACCTAGCAATAGTGTTCCTTCACCTTTTATGTTGTTTTAATCTGGTATAAAGACGGGTGAAGGGTATTTTGAAGATACTTCACAAAGACTGTTAAAAATCAGTTTAAAGCCAGTTTATTAAATGTTCAATGTCAGATACATGGCAGGTTTTAAAATAAACTTAGGTTTTAAGTGAACTTAATTTGTTTCTTGTGGCAAATGAGGAAAACAGAAAACTTACACTATAAATGTGCCATTTGTTGGAAAAAAGATTTTTAAGGTATTGTTCTCTTATCTCTTTTGAAGAAGGATGCAGCTTACAATGCAGTTTTCCAACTTGGGAAGCATTTAACAATACTGTTAATGTAGAAAAGGCTAGTTTTTGTTTTGTTTTGTGTTTTTAACAGGTTACAGAGGTTCAGTTCTAGCTGGCATATGCACTATGCATTTAGTGTGCTATGTCCTGAAAACTACATTTGCATGTGTAGCTTTAAATGAATGTACCTTTGCTCTTTTGTACATTAGAAGGAAATAAACTTATAGTAAATTATGAATCTTATGGTATCTTGAGGGGATTTTGTTTTTATAATCTGTGCTGTATTTTCACACCTAGAAATTATAAAAGAAATTAGAAATCACATATAAACTCTTACTGTTAAATTTTATTATTTGATTTGGCTCCTATTGAATCCAAACCATTTTATGCAGTGCTAATTATTTAGAGTCTCAGCTTTGCTCTTGAGTTAGCAGTACCTGATCAACTTTCCAACTGTAAAACAGTTTGAAAATCAAATGTAGCTTACATGCAAGACCCAACAAAATTAAAAGTGTTAAGTGCGTTTTGGCAGTTCACTTTTATTATGCCCAGTCCTCAAATGTACCAGCAGATAATCATCTGAATGTTAGTTATTTTTCACATGCTTATGTGATCACACAAAAAGTACATGCTAAAAAGAAGCAGATGGTGACAGATGGGGAAGGTTGAATAAGGTGGTTTGGAAACCTAGAGAAATGCACTTCTGTAATAGTGTAAAAATAAAAATTATTTGATAATCGAGTTAGAACTAACAAATTGCAAAAAATGACTTGATTGTTGGGAAATATATAATATCTAGCTGTGGTTGCTATTGAGAAAAAAATGTATATAATTTTATTTCATCTGAATGTAAAATGATTTGTTTCTCCAGTTACTGAAGCAGTATTTGATGCATTCTTTTTAGTTTTTTAGATTTCCATTCTTAGAAAACATTTCACTTGCTCTAATTTTCCTGATTTTTTTCTTTGAAACCTACTGTCTTTAATATCTTACATATAATGTAACATAATGTAACATTTTTAAAATAGCTGAAATAGATGAGAATATTTTGATAACTATTTTGATACAAAGATTTGCTCAAAGTCATTGTGTTAGGTCATAGTACAAATGGAGATTAAATTCTATATAAATTAAAAATCAAAGATGTATATTAACTTCCAGAAAAGGTAGTAAAGGAGGTGCCAGGGCGTGGACTAGTGTTACAGGTGTGGGAAATAGTTAGAAGCTAACTTGCTCGAAATGTATTAAATAGAATTTTCTTTATTTTAAATCCAACAAAGAATAAATGTAAAATATGTCATTTTTTGGGTGCTGCCAATATTGTTTTTAGGAGATCTGAAGAGAAATGAATGAGGCTAAAGTTACATATGTTTGCACATTTAATCTGTAGGTAAAAATAGTAGCACATGTAGTTACATTCTGATTAGTCTTTGCACAAAGTTCTACTATATTCCAGCAGATTGTAAAACTAGTCTTAGAATCTCTATGCTTTCTGTGAAAAGAAAGAGTTGTTTTAGTAGCCTTTCTAAAATTGTGGCCAACCCTAGCATTTTATTTACCTATTAATAATTCATATGATATCTATCCACCTGGGGTAATTTTGAAAACCTTAATATTCCTGGTAATTCAGAAAAGATCTCATCACCATGATTAAAGGGAACATTAAAGGAGTAGAGGGATGAGTTCAGATAGAAGTTGTCTGCTCTATAGATAGAATTCATATTTAAGAACTTCTAACTCTCATATGAGTTGGCTTACTGTTTAGTTGAATATATTTAATTTCTTTCTATAGTATGTTGCTATTTTATATGATTTTCTGGGTAATATTACAAGCCATTCCATTTTATCTCATAATTAGACATTGTTTAAATATGAACTAAAGTGGAATTAACGCCTCTCAATGTTTATAAGTGGCATCTTGTACTTACTTAGAGGTCTGTCAGTTCTTAAAGTAGCTATTTTTCGCCCTAACTTCTTTTCAATGTTATATGGTCTTTTGGCTTTAACAGAATATTTGCATTCAGTACTTTGGTATGATTCTAGTTTAAGCACAAAGTTTAATTTTAAATTCTCTGTACCATGAGAACATATACAAAACTAACCCTAACTGGGAACACTAGTGATTACCTATCGTATTTTACAATGGCTATTGTTACTTGGGTTATAAAGGCTCAGTTTCTTGGAATCCCATAATGTCTATTGCTTCAGAATAAAAAAGAAGTATAGAAATCTCTTGGAAGATGTGTGTAAGTATGATCTAATCATCATTATTGTATCCATTTAGCCTTTCTCTTGTCGAAGGATTTTTCCTGCGCTAGCCAGAGTTTGCTTTTGAAAGCACGATGTTAACCGTGTACAAGTATTTGTGTGTGCTGGGAGAGGTGGCCATAAAGCGTACAGCCTTCATATAATTCATAGCAAATGGCATTGACAGTTGCTGTCACTTACAATTATGAAAGCAGTTGAGAAATAGCTATAAAATATGTATTTATGAAGAAAATACCAAGCAACTGTAGAATTTATAATGTTATGTATTGAAATGGATACTTTTCCTGAAGCTGCAGTTTACTTTAAAATCTGAATAAGAAGATTTGTAGGTCTTTTCTCCTTAGCCCATACCTGCGATGTTAAGAATATATGAAGGGCTCCCATAAATGATAAATGATATAGATGTATGTTTAGGTATAAAACACACATCTGTCAGTTACCTGAAATGTAAGACCACTGGAAAAAACTTTTTTTTTTGAATTAGTGTAAATTGGTTCATCCAAGTTCGCAGTTTACTTTCACAACATAGGTGTGCAGACAGTTTGTTTAGATGTTTAATTTTTTCCCCCATCTGTTCTGTCAGGATTATTGATTGAGCAGTAAGCCACCCCAGGGCATACATAGCCTCCTTATAATTGCTTGCCTTGGGTGCATTGTGTGGCCTGGTGGGTAGGCTGAAGGCACAGGTTCCTTTAACCTCCTAGTAAATCCTCCTGGTAAAAGAATATTGGAATGAATAGGTTTTGTTTTAAAAGGCCCATTAGCCAAATAAATATTTACCTTGGTAACTTGAATTGATAGTATCATTTAAAAATATATAGTTTCTCATTCAATATCATTCTTTGAAATTAAAACATATTAGTTCTTGAATTGTTATTAACTCACCTGGCTGTTTAATACATGTAAGTGTCTTCATCAAATCTTGCTCAGATATTTCCAGGGTGTTTAATGTTAGTTTGTATCTGCTGTAACCTCCTTGAGTCTTAGGTTTTATCATATCAGAAAGTAAAGCAATTTCTGGCTCCTATTAGAAATAAAGCCTTATTTTCGAGAGTTTGTGCTCTGTTTGAGTTTTCATTTGATGTGACCTCTCATCAGTCTTTAACAATTACATTTTTTTTAATGTTCCAAATCCCCTCTTTCGTCTCTGTTTGGGCATTTATGTTGAAGGTAGGTATAAAGTACAACTACATCTGTGGTTATAAAGGACTGTAGGGGGAGAGGAAATACCAAATGTCTGCTTTCCTATTTAAAGTTTGGGTTTCATTTAAAAGTCAGTAACATTGGTTTTATGGAAAAGAGACGCAAGTTTATTTCTTCAAGATAAATCTTTCATTGGATTTTTTCAGGAGCATATTTTGATCTGTATTTATATCCAAATTATATGAGAAATTACCTTTTAATGAAGTTGAAGTATGCTCTACCATTGTTGTACCTGTCCGTTATACCGCTGTTTATCATACCTTTCAGCCAGCCCTCACAATAACCATGAAATAAATTAGCCTTTTAGCTAGAAAAAAAAATTCTCAGAGGTAACCAGAAAGACTTTGCAATCCTTAAGTTAAAATTATGTATTTATAGAATAATAAGTGCTTTGAGTAGAGGGAGAAAAATTGTCTTCTTAAAATAATCTGAAAGAGGTTATTGGATTCAAATTGGTTAATTTGACTGTGGGATTTCCAGAGTATTTAAAAGTATTGTGTTTTGAAATAATGTAGACTCAGGAAAGAGAAAGGATATTGTTTGAATAGTGGGAACATATATATCCACATGTAAGATAGTGTAATTATTTTTATTTATATATGTTTCATCTTATAGCTGTTTGGAGATAGGATTTGGACAAAAATCTTTCTAATTGATAGTGAAATCTCTTAGGTAAAGAGGGATTTTAGTTGTTAGGGTGTTTTCTCCTCAGCATTGCTTAAGTTTACATGTCAGGAAGACAATACGTTACTTCAGTTTTGTTCAATACAAAGTGATACGGCAAACAGTTCTAATTATAGCATTATGTATCTGTAGATCAATTAAAGCACGTATGTTCAGAGGCAAAATCACTTATTTTAAGAATCAATATTCATTTTACAAAGCTAAATAAAATGTATTTTATTTTATCAAACAGATTTTTTTACAATGCAATTTTATTTTTCAGTTGCTTATTTCTCTTCAAAAATAAAAACCCCCTTTTTTATGTACTCACTTTCCCTTCTGGCTGCAAACCACGTATTTAAACAAAAATAAAGGATTGCCAGTTTTGCCAGCTGGGGATGAGAACCCGGCTGGTGAAATGTGGGTTCGGGAGGCAGTTAATCCAGCTTTTATGCTTTTTATGGTTTTATGAAAAAAGAGGTTAAAAACCACATTTGGCTCCTTTCCGTATATGCCACTGTTTTGTTGGTGTTGTAGGAATGCAGTTAAAGGTTACTTACATTTAAATTTTTTTGTCGTTATTAGTTAAAATCTTGTGTCAGTTAGATAAAGGCCCACAAACAGTGCAGTCTACTAATTGGCCATGAGATAGATCCTTGAATCATCAGAAGTCACTGGTATTTTAAAATAATATATGCAGCATTTTCTTTAACGTAAATATGTAAGTAGAATTTCTTCTCCTTTTTCAGGTTATTTTTTTGTTTTCTATTTGTTCTCAGATTACTCATTTCAAACAAGTAAAATATGACATTCTTTGGGCTAATGATGAAAACTAGAATTTGTTGTTCTTCCAGAAAATGTTTTTGTTAGTTAGTGATTTACAAAACATTTCTAGAAAAGCATAGGATCTAAACTTGTGTTCATATCCTACCAGTGAAGTTTTCAGTTTTTTAGCCGTAGAACAAACATTGATACAACTGAATTAAAAATCTTTTCATAATAGAAATGCTTACTGAATAGATCTTTTAAGTAACATATTTTTTCTTATAAATTATATCCTTTGTCTTTAAATACCCTACCAAAGTGCCTTTCTAGGTAATCATAATGTAACTGTCAAAAATATCACCTGTAATTCTGTGAGATTATTGATAAATTTTAAATAAAAGTCATGTAAGAGTAATCTTCCAGAAAATATTTAATTTGAACTAAGGAAGTTTGGAACACAAGTACTACTTTGTCCTTATCAAAACTGTTCTCTTTTGTAATCGGTTATAAGTGTTTTTAAATTGATAAATTCATATATGTGGTTTTCCTGATCTGGTTTTCCAAAGCTGAGAGGATCAAATAAAGTAAGCTTTAAGATTATCAAATATAGTTTTAAAATAAAATATTCAAAGTTGCATATGGATGAGGAATATTCCATTGGATGAAGAACAAATCTGATAAAAAGATAAAACCAAATTTTTCCTGGGGCAAATGGTAAGTTACCATGTTCCCATTTGAACAGGTTGCTCCAACATAGGCAAACGGATACTTTTATATCATTTCTAACTAAATTTATTTTGCATGTAATATATTTTGGGAAAAATTTAAGAACATATACCACACAGATATTAAGTCCACTTTTTTGCTGTAACAGAAATTTTTGTTGTGAGGTACAAAGTTGTGGCTATTAAAGTTTATTACAGCTCATACCATAAGCTATTATATTCATTTTGTCAATTAAATAGTTCCAGAAAGAGTTGAAACATATAGGGACCTCCAAAGGTTTTCAGACTTAATGATTGTCTTGCCCTGTAGACTTCTCCATTACATTGCCTTTGTTTACTACTGTCTTTCACTGTTTAATTTGTATTACTTAGTTCTTCTTAAAGCAAGAATGTGTAGTGCATGTTATATGCTCTATAATCAGGGCACCCTAGCTCTGAGTTGTTACTTAAAGTCCACATGGGTGGAACCAGAATGAAAAAGTCACTAGGCCTAAGAAAAAATATGTAAATATGCTAGCTAACGCTTTTCATTTGATCCTTATGTATATTCATGTACTTGGGATTTTTTTTTGTACGACCTGCCCCTTTTTTTGTACACTGGCCATTTCTGGATATATATTGAATTTTCCACATATTTGATGTGATTTGTGTTTTTTGTGGGATGCTTCACAGTTTAAATGTCAAGATCTCAGAATAGACTACCTAGGCTCTGAAAGTTAAGATTCAGTTTTATATAAAAATCTTATGTTTTATGAATAATGCTTTAAAAGTTAACATATAATAATTAATCTTTTTACTGATTTCACTTTTAGGTGTTAGAAGATAATGACTATGGCCGAGCAGTAGACTGGTGGGGCCTAGGGGTTGTCATGTATGAAATGATGTGTGGGAGGTTACCTTTCTACAACCAGGACCATGAGAAACTTTTTGAATTAATATTAATGGAAGACATTAAATTTCCTCGAACACTCTCTTCAGATGCAAAATCATTGCTTTCAGGGCTCTTGATAAAGGATCCAAATAAACGGTAAGCCTCGACGCTCAGAGAATTACTGATGAATGTGGTTAAAAATTGAGATATGGAAATTAATTCAAATATAACTAACTCCAAGAAGCAATGTATTTGGTGTAGACATCTTCCCACTGAGATCCTGACTTATTTTTAACTGCATAATATAGAACATTTAAAAATTTTTCTCGACTCTTTCCTAACTTGGAACTTTTATGCAGATTTACCAAATAAGGATTTTGAGAGTTTCATTATCCATATTATGAGTGAAAATTTCTTAATTGCTCTGTTACTTGATCTTGTGGGGATAGGAGAATCCCTTTTCTTTCTTTCAGTCTCTGGGCCTTTGTATTTCTTATAAAAGGAATAGACCTATTTTTCAATACTCTCCTCCCATCTGCAGCCTGTGTTAACATATCTAATTGCATTTTTTTTTTTTTTTTTTGAGACGGAGTATCACTCTGCCACCCAGGCTGGAGTGCAGTGGTGCGATCTTGGCTCACTGCACCCTCCGCTTCCCAGGTTCAAGTGATTCTCCTGCTTCAGCCTCCCGAGTAGCTGGAACTACAATCACCCCCACCACACGTGGCTAATTTTTGTATTTTTAGTAGAGATGGGGTTTTGCTAAGTTGGCCAGGCTGGTCTTGAACTCCTGACCTCAAGTTATTCACCCGCCTCGGCTTCCCAAAGTGCTGGAATTACAGGCGTGAGCCACCGCCCCCGGCCTTAAGTGCTTTTTTGTCGTTTGAAAATAATCTTTTCTATGCATAGCTGAAAGGGTTGATGGCAAAAAAAATTGTACACACTTTGTATTTCTGTGTTTGTAGCTATGGCTATGACTTGAAGAATCCTATGGCTCTTGCTGCTTTGTTCAGTGAACTACAGTATTTTGTATTCATGTTTATACATTCATTCATGTTTATAAATTCGTAAATCATGTGAAATGACTATTAATTTTCAAAATGTCCCTTAATATGTGTGTTTGTATATGTATATATCTGCCTTCCCATCTAGGTATCTATGCATATCAGTATTTCTCTGAGTCTACTCATTTGAAGCATAGATGATTTCACATATTGTTGAATCTTTTATAATACCTCACATAGGGTTTTATGAAAATGTTTTATTTATGGTTGATGCTCATATATATATATGTATGTGTATATACTGACTGGATTAATGAGTGAATCCCAAAAAGTTGGATTTTTAAGTCTATCTTAGAAATGGTTTTCATTGCATTCTTCTAGCTTTTAACCTTATAAGGAGCTTTATCTTCAGCAGAAATAAGCAAACATAATAAAAGAGATACTGTCTTTTTGCTTTGTGAAGAATTATTCAAGAATCATTTTGTAATCCTAGCTAGAGACATTATTTATATGTGTAAAGTGATTTTGTTTTCTTTTTCAGAGCACTTTCACATATATTAACTTCCTGGCTTTTTCAGTAGCCTTGTTGGGTGGATAGGGGAGATACTATTCTCATTTCCATTTCATTGAGTTGAAAACAAAGGCCCAGAGAGGGTTAGGTGATTTGTTCAAGGTCTCTCAGAACATTCATGCAGACCAAGAGCAGAAATCAAGTTTCTTGGTGCCTATTTGGTATTTCGTATGTATCTTATTTACAGTGCAACAATTTCTTAGTTCAAGTTTTGAAATGTGTTCCGTTTAATAGCATTCTTTTACAATTAAGTAAGGAGCAGCACCTGGTGATAGGTAACCTTTAAACAGAGTAGTGACTTTTATCTTTTTTTTTCTTTTCTTTTTTTTTTTTTGAGAGAGGGTCTCGCTCTGTCATCCTGGCTGGAGTGCAGTGGCACGATCTTGACCCGCTGCAACCTCCGCCTCCTGGGTTCAAGCAATTCCCCTGCCTCAGCCTCCTGACCTCCTGAGTAGCTGGGAGTACAGGTGCACACCACCACACCTGGCTTTTTTTTTTTTTTTTAAATATTTAAGTAGAGACGGGGTTTCACCATGTTGGCTAGGATGGTCTCCATCTCCTGACCTCGTGTTCCACCCACCTCAGCTTTCCAAAGTACTGGGATTACAGGCGTGGGCCACTGTGTCCAGCCGACTTTTATCTATTTGATTTTTTGGTCTAATATTTGGCTTGGTATTCAAGGCAGTGAATTTTTATCTTATCCTTTTCTTATTCTGGCAGGCAACTTTGACCACCCTTTACTTTGTGGCCCTCTATATAAATGGCTAGCAGAACAAAATTTACTTGTGGTTTTCATGTGTATGTCTCATTGTTTTTTCTTTTTTTTTAATTTGTCAGCCTACTCCGTGAATAGCACATAGTCAGTACTTAGGAACTACTGAATGAATGTGAGGCAAATTCTTAGAATGTTAGCTGCCTGGTGTGTATTAATAGAATAATTCCTGTTTGTTCACCAGGAGGTTGTTATTGATCTAATGAGAAGATGCAGTATTTTCAATGATCTAATAATTTATTTTATAATAGATGTGTCAAGCCCCTCCACTGCTGCAGCAAAAACAGGGGATACAAGGATGAGTGAGATGAACCAGTCTCTGCTCTAGATGTTCATAGAATAATCTGGGGCACAAAACATATACTCACAGATGCTCAGGTCAAACTACATACAAAGTACTGTTGAAATTATTGGCTTTGTCTAGGGGATTAGGGGACTTGAGCTGAATCAGATCAGAAAGGAGTTCAAATTTGTATTGGCACTCAAGCACAGAAATTTACATGTAGAGTTTAGCTAGGATTGCAAAAGAACATGGCATTTGAGAAGCTCAGTGACTAGAGTGTAGAATATGAGTTGGGTAACATTGGGAAATGAAGCTGATATTAGATTATAAGGATTTTAGGTTTCTTAGAAAATATTTAATCTTTATTCAGAAGAGGATGAGATAGTGCTTAAGTATTTAAAGCAAGGGATAGTATAATCAGATTTCTGTCATGAAAAGGTAACTCTGGCAGCTTTGTCATGGACAGATTAGATGAGTGAGGATCCAGGGCCAGGCAGAGCAGTTAAAAGTGTTTATTGGGCCGGGCACAGTGGCTCACGCCTGTAATCCCAGCACTTTGGGAGACTGAGGCAGGAAGATCACTTGAGGTTGGGAGTTCAGGGACCAATCTGGGCAACATAGCAAGATTCATCTCTGTTAAAAAAAAATAAAATGCTGGGTGAGGTGGCACATGCTGTAGTCCCAGCTACTTGGAAGGCTGAGGTGGGAGAATCGCTGGAGCCCAGGAGGTCGAGACTGCAGTGAGCCAAGTTGACACCATTGCACTCCAGCCAGGGCAATAGAGTGAGTCTCTGTCTTTTTTTTTTTTTTAGAAAAGAATATTTATGGAATTATTCAGATAATAGATGGAATCCTTCCTGAAGCAGTAGTACACAAGTGATAGAGGTTATGATTAACTAGAAACTGTGAGGAAGTAGGAGGAGTCAGGAATCCCTCTGAGGATTCCAGCTAGGGTGATTAACAGACAGGGTATGCAAACCAAGGAGACTTGATGGGGGTAGATGTTGATAATAACTTTGGGTACACTGAGTCTGAAGCTTCTATATAAAACCAAGATGGAAATGTCAAGTGAGCAGCTGGAAATAATAGAATCAATGCTTTAAAAAACACAGTAACTGACTATATGGATTGGGAGCCATAACTCTATCTGGGAGGTAGCTAGAGCCAAGGCAGTAGTGGTGAGAGTAGTGGATAAGGAGAAGAGGGCCTCAGGACAGAATCTTAGGGAACCTCAGTTTCAGGGGCAGAAAGAAAAGAAAACTAACAAGGATCTTGAAAAGTCTTTGGAAACATAAGTAATGATAGCATTATAATACAACGTTTCATTTTTTCTACACAGCTATTTTAAATACTACTGGAATTTTTCTGGTATGTCTTATTGAATTGCTGTTAGTGCTATCCAAGGGTCAACTATCATTTTGGTTTTATTTCTTACTCTCCATCCTTTATGTTCATTCTGTTAGCCCCTCCTTTATCTTCCTATGCAGAGTTGATAGGAAAAGCATGACCTCATGTATTCAGTGACATTAGGAAAATGTGAATTCTGTGATGTTCCTAATAGTAAAGGAATTCATAGTAGCTGAGGATTTAGTTTGGCGTTCTGATACTGGAGTTTAGTATTCTAGACATAAATATCTTACTTCAAAGCATATTTTGTTATTATTTTTGAAGTCTTAAATTGTATATTAGAGAGTCATTGACACTGAAATTTTTGACAGTTTCACACATTGAGGAAGTATGTTAAAGAATTTCTCCTAGCTTCTAAATGGAAGTCTGATTGTATTCTCAGACTTTGCATAGTATTCATAGCTGATATTTTAGTTTTACATGTATTTGATAAATATAGAATAAATGCTAGCTATGTTCAAAACCAAAGTATTGCTAGAAAACTTGAGGAGTTACAAAAATGGATAACTAAAGCTGGATTAAAACATTTTATTTACAAAATGATTATGATTCTCCACTCCAACTCCCATCTCAAGTACAATTCAAATGAAAACAGTATTGAAATGAGCTATAACATAACTATAAGAAAATGCCGTGGAGCTTTAACGTTTCTCATGCAGACTATGCTGATGCATGCTTGAAAATATTAAATGCTTTTCAGAAATGTGTTTTGGTGCTTTTGCTTCTCTGGTTCCCTAAGCACAAGCTTGGAATGCCTTTTGGATAATCCAGCACTCTCCTTGTGTTCAAAGGAGTTTGCAGTCTCCTGGGGAAGAAACCTACACAACTGAAATAGAATGAAAAAGAGGGCAGGGTCTGAAATGCTGAGCTCTCACTGAATACAGAACTACCAGTCTGAAAATTCCAAATACAAACATCAGACAGCTCTATTATATCAAGCCTAAAAGTCCCATCTCTGGGGTATAGTTCATTTAGAGAATTTTATAAGGATCTGGGAGTTGGAGACCCAGCTGGTGTGAATCATTTATCATCACTAAAGATACTCAGGTATCAGTTGACTGTTTTCCATTTTGACTATGTGTCAAAGGGTCCTAGGTCCTTCCCAGTCATGTGTTTCTTAGATCTAATAACCAGAAGTCATTAGAATTATATAATTATAAATGATTTCCGACCTGTGATGGCTTGACAATTTTTTGACTTTATGATGGTGCAAAAGTGATGCGTATTTAGTATGCTCCTCAACTAATGATGGAATTGCATCCAGATAAACCCATCTTAAGTTGAAATGTGAGTTTATCTAGACATAACCCATCGTTAAGTTTAAGAGCATCTGTATTTGTTTTCTGTGACCTACTTGGTTTTCTTCCAACCCAGTGGTGTGTTGGAGTTAGCATATACCGGCTTTCAAGAACCAAGTGTGAAATTTTCACCAATTTTGTGAGCTGGTTGTAGATTATGGTCATTATTAAAAATTATATAAATTTACTAGTTAAGAATAGGAAAAGCAAAGGTCATAAATACTCAAAACTCATTACTCCTTAATTTGTTATGTTTCACTGTTATCTGTATTTTTGAGATTAGTTATGTCTGTTGTATCTGTATGGACATAATATATAATGGTTTGCTACGATGCATCTCTTTCTGCCTACATGTTCAGTGACATCTTATTGGTAGCTCAAAATTGGCCACGGTGGGAGAATTTATACCACCAGAATTGGCAAATACTATGAGTTGGGGCTGGACTTACTGTCTTGTTGATTGTTTAGACTTAAGAGAAAATGTTAATAATGCAGATTAAATTTAAAAGTTTGTTGTGTCCATATTCGTTACATTGTAAATAGCACCAAAAAGTGAGTCTTCTTCCACTGTCCCAAAGTTATTAACCATTTAGCAAAGAAGTCACTCACATAACTGACAAGTGAAGTTCTGAAGTCTCCATTGTATCACTTTCAGCTTTGACTTTAACATAAACGAAAATGTCAACCAGTATTCATGTTGGAACTAATCGTAAGTTGCATCCATTAGTGGCTTTGGAGTACAACAAAAATTAACAAGTTTTCTGTGAGAATCAGGTGACTAATTTACAATACACAACATTGTATATTCTATGATCTTTGTAAATTTTGTGTTTTGCATTCTTTATATCAGTAAAATTTAAATTTTTATGTCTGGGGTGTGGTGGTGGCTAGGTCAGGCAAGGTTCGGTCCCAGTAGCTCAATGGCTGCTCTGCTCTGAGCACCTGGTATCTACTGGGCCCTTGAAAAAAAAAAAAAAAGAAAAAAATTATATTTGTATAAATGCATGATTGCTCACAGAGAGCTGGTTGTTAAGCACTTACCAGTACGTATCATTTCTAATAATGAACAAGTTCAAATAAAGCCTACTATATTAAATTCAGATATATAGGTTTATTTTCTCTTCCTTTTCTTGTTCTTTTTCCCTCATCTCCTCCTGTTCTTCCTATTTCTCACTTTTAGTTCTTTTATTCTTAGTAATATGTACTATATTAAATTGAATAAGCCAGAAAACACCAGAATTTCCTTATCTATTATTGATCCATTTTCATACTGCTATGAAGAAATACCTGAGACTGCATAATTTATAAAGAAGAAGGAGTTTATTGGACTCACAGTTCCACTTGGCTAGGGAGGCCTCACAATCGTGGTGGAAGGTGAAGGAGGAGCAGAGGCACATCTTACCTGGTGGCACCCAAGAGCACGTGCAGGGGAGCTGCCCTTTGTAAAACCGTCAGATCTCATGAGACTTATTGACTCTCATGAGAACAGCGTGGGAAAGACCCGCCCCCATGATTCAGTGACCTCCCACCTGGTCCCTCCCATGACACATGGGGATTATGGGAGCTGCAGTTCAAGACGAGATTTGGGTGGGGACACAGCCACACCATATTCCTGTGTTGTTTCTAACCATTGCAGTGACCCACCGGCAAATATTATTATTCCTCACTCTGCAGATTGGAAAACTGAGGTTAAGCCTCTTTTCTGTTGTCACACATCTCATAAGTGCCAGAGATGGTTGCCTCTTCCAGATCTATCTCCAAAGCCTCTGCTCTTTTGCAAATACTATACTGTTCTGAAGCTAGTTCTTATAAGCATATTAGGAAAAATTGAACTTATAGCAAAAGCTGTTTACTTTTAGAGCTGTTTATCCCAAGAACTATTTATTGTGCAGAAAATTACACTTTCACAAAACTTTTTTTTTTTTTTGGTTACGTTTTGAGCTTATGTAAATGTTTTATACTCAATTTTATTTCTGTTCTCATAGCCTTGGTGGAGGACCAGATGATGCAAAAGAAATTATGAGACACAGTTTCTTTTCTGGAGTAAACTGGCAAGATGTATATGATAAAAAGGTAAGATATCTTTATGGCATAGTGTGTACATATTTTGGCTGCACTGGTAAAATGAATTTATAGCAAAAATATTTTAAGTGATTAAAAGTTAATGATGTAATGATACTTTCCATTTTACCGACATTTAAGTGATTACTGAACTTCTGTGCACAAAATTTTACTTATAATTTTGACTCCCTAAATGCCTCTTGAAATTTTACTCAACATGATCACAGAATTTATTTTTCTATTTTTTCCCATAATAATTTGTTAGTTTGCCTCTCGTTATTTCTTTAATTTTAAAAAAGATACCCAGTGTTATTTTTTCTTTAAGAAAACTAGTTAAAAATTTTTAATTTGCCCTTGTGTCTTTAATTTTAAAGTAAACACTTCAGATTCATTTATACAAATCTTTGTTTTAAAAGGAATTTAAAGAAATTTGTTTTTAATATTTAATGAAGTAGTAAACACAATGTCTTATTTTGGACTTCTCTGTCATTTGAAACAGAACTTTATTGCCCACAAAATGAATACTGCTGGCCAGGCGTGGTGGCTCATGCCTGTAATCCCAGCACTTTGGAAGGCCTAGGTGGGAGGATCACTTGAGGCCAGGAGTTTGAGACCAGCATGGGCAACACAGTGAGACCCCATCTCTACAAGAAAAAAAAAAAAAATCAGCTGGGCGTGGTGGCACACTCCTGAGGAGGCTGCTAAGACAGGCAGGAGAATCGCTTGAGCCCAGGAGGTTGAGGCTGCAGTGAGCTGTGATTACACCACTGTACTCCAGCCTCGATGACAGAGTGAGACCCAATCTCAAAAAAAAAAACAAAACAAGAAAAAACACTACTAATTATATATGTTTAGTTTTATTGTGATCTGCTTATTACTTGTTTTTATTTATTTATGTATTTTTTGAGGCAAGGTCTCTGTTGGCCAGGCTGGAGTGCAGTGGCACAATCACAGCTCAGCAGCCTCTACCTCTCACCTCAGCCTCCCAAGTAACTCGAACCGCAGGTGTGAGTCACCATACCTGCCTAATTTTTTGGTACTTTTTGTAGGTTTTGCCATGTTGCCCGGTATGGTATTGAATTCCTGGGCTCAAACAGTCCTCCCTCCTTGGCCTCCCAAAGTGCTGGGATTACGTGAACCACTGTACCCACCCTTCTTGTTTTAAATACTGCAATTTTTGCTTAAGTTCAAGAACGGGATATTATTATGTCTGTCCCCCGCTCCCCGCTTTTTTTTTTTTTTTAACTACCTCAGATATTGTTAGTACATTCATTGATTTTGATATTTTGATTTTAAGATGCTTATATAAAATTTTTACTATGAAATATTTTTCATTCAATAATTTACTCCAGATTTTTCTGTAATTATTTTTAGTTCATCCATTTCAGTTTATTCCAACATTTCATATTTTTCTCCGAAACATTTATTAGTCAACAACATTTATTTTGGGTCTGTTATGTGCCAGGTGTTCTTCTCTGTTAAGCCTTAAGGTAAAGACAGAATTATGTCATATGAATTAGATGAATTAGGAGGAAGTAACACAAGCACTTCATGTCTGTATTGTGTTATTGGTCACTGGGAGTATGGTGATTTTCTATCTGTTTCTTGTAACTAGGAATTTAAAATAGGTGCCTCCTGTTAGACACCTCTACTCGATTCAACTCACATATCTTGAGTTTCTTCTATGTGTAAAGTACCCTGTTAAGTACTGAATCCTTCACAACTTTGATGAGAAGCATTTGAGCAGTCTTAAATGTGCTAAATGTTTATTATCTTCTTATAGACAATTTTACATCCACTTTGTATCACTGAGGATGTTCCTTATGACTTGCATGCATATATAGGAATGCCCCTAATGAGCTGTGTACTGTTTTCATCGTGTCAGTACACGACAAAAGAACCTGGAAGAGACGAGGGCTTGCTGTGTCTCCCAGAAATCATGCATGGTTTTATTTTTAATAAATAGCTAATAATAAGCTACAACTAAATATCATCCCTTCTAGACACCCTCTTCTAGGAGGACTTACTCCA
This sequence comes from Colobus angolensis palliatus, assembly GCF_000951035.1. Classification (NCBI taxonomy): domain Eukaryota; kingdom Metazoa; phylum Chordata; class Mammalia; order Primates; family Cercopithecidae; genus Colobus; species Colobus angolensis. The sequence continues at coordinate 5,468,327 of NW_012117377.1, read as the reverse complement.
AAAAAAAGAAGAGGAAAAGAACCATTTCTTTAAGAGGCGATGGTTAGGGTACCAATGTGGCCTTGTAAATTCAAAGAAAGGTCAAAATATGGACCTCCTTAGTCCTGTGAGGACAATAAGATTAGCTACAAAGTTTCCTTATCTCAGTGTTCAGCTATTCATGTTAAATGAGAGTTTGGCCCCACCTGGAGAAAGCTCTGAGAGCCCAAGCAGTATACTGGTAAGGAAGCAAGGCCTATCCTATCTCGGCTCCACTGGGCTAGACATGCCCAGTGTAAAGGTGATAGACAGCCAGCAGCTACCATGTGGGAATGGAATTAGGGGAGCCAGCAGCTCTGGCAGGGAGGAGGAGCTGCCAAAACAACTTCTGATGACGTATGTAGATAAATTCCTTCAAGTTGTTATAATTTTTTTTTTAATGAGTGCCACTTAATTTGAGCAAAAGTGTTAAATATCTTGCATAAAGAAGCACACCCAAAAAATGACTGTTTCTGTAAACAATAGATTGGTCGTGGATTGATGCGATCTACAGGCTTACTCACGGCATCCTGTGTGACCCCCAAGGCTCTGGTGCTCTCTGCAGCCCCATACATACTTGAAGGAGCAACTTTATTATAGCAGCACTTTTAAATTTCAGTTTCTTTCTGAAAGGAAAATGTGATTGAGTCTGTCTGGGTTTGTATCATATCACAGATGAACACAAAATTAATTTTGAGAACCAGCCTGACGTTAGTAGCTGTTTTAATGAATTCAGTTAAAATTTCAGTGTTTCAGTGTAAATTACTAAATCATTTATAAAGTAAAACATTTTTATGGAGTCCTTATATCTTTAAAATGTGTAATTTATTGTAAAAGTCAATTAATTCCTAAGATCAGGGATTATTGTTACATTTTTATTAATAAGTTTTGGTAAATTTATTCTTGTTAATTTATTATCACATAATTTTTGGCTATTTTTCTACTTATTGCTGCACATCAAGAGGTGATGGCACGTCTAGAGATTCTGGCATCTGTTGAGGAGATCTGAATCTCTTTCTAGGCAAAGTAAAAAGTGAAGTAATCTGAATTACAAGTAGCATGATGTTCCACTCTAAAGAGCACAGTGTCAAAACATGAAAGAACAAAGTTGGATCCTGGTCCTGGATTTGCTTCTTGCTTTCTTTGTGGAAATGGACAGGTCATTTACTTACGCAAAAGATATGATTCTTTAAGTACCTTCAAGCTTTAAGATTCTCTAGCAGGGTGTTTTATAGCATGAATTTATCTAGATTAATGTCTATATAGATTTCTACATAGATTTTACACTCTGTCAGTCTGCTAAGATTTTGTGTGAGATTGTGTTGAATCTGTAGATAAATTTAGGGAGAGCTGACGTCTTAACAATGAGTCTTCAGATCCATGAATGCAATTTATCTCCATTTATTTAAGTCATCTTTAATTTCTCTCAGTAATGTTTTGTAATTTTCAATGTTTAAGTCTTACACAAATTTTGTTAGGTTTATCCTTAAGTGTTTCATGTCTTCCAAGGGAAATGATATTTAGAATTTCATTTTCACTTTGTTTTGCTGCCACTATATAGAAATACAATTGGTTTTTTCATATTGACCTTTTCTCCTGCAGGCTTGCAAGAATTAGTTGTAGTAACCTTTTTTGTAGATTACTTACAATTCTCTGCACAGACAATCATATCTTCTGTAAATAAAGTTTTACTTCATTTCTAATCTGTATGCATTTTCTTTCTTCTTTTGCCTTGCTGTATTGGCCAAGACCCTCATTATAATGTGAATAGTGGTAAGAGTGAGCATCCTGACTTTGTTTGTAGTCTTAGGGAGAAAAGCACCTTTCACCATTAAATATGATGTTAATGAGCACATCTAGCAGCCAGATCTGGGTTTCTAAATATTATTCTCCAATAAAAGGAATCAAGGCTCCTTGAGGGCGTGACTGATTTCAGCACTAGTATGGGGGATGAAAAAAAGATGAGCCTGGAGAATTTTGTGATGTCAGAAAGTAAAGAGGGAGCCTTAAAAAAAAAAAAAAAAAAAAAAAAAGCAAGACATAGAAAGTACCCAAACCTGAACAGTCCTCTGACAAAAGCTGAAACAATTTCAGTAATAAAATATATAGTGTTAGTTTATGATCCAAAGGATAAAATATGTAATCATGAGTCTATATTGCATAAATAAGTGATTGATTGTCTAAATAAATAAAGTGTTGAGAGGGACATGTCTTTCTTACAGATAAATTCCAATTAATGTAAAAGAGGTGAGGAAAGTAGAAAATCACCATTAGAACTCCAGAATGAAAACTGCTCATTCAGGATTCACCTATGAATGCTAAAATTACTAAGCAAAAGTTTAGGAAAGAGGATATTTCCATACTCTCAAGATATCTCCCTGTGAATATTTATCATTTACAAAGGTAAAATGACTAACTTTACAGTGGAGAGATCTGGAAAACACAGTTTTAACCAAGTGATCACGGTTAACATCACCAGTAAGTAAGATACTGACTTCATGGAACCCGTGATAAGATGCTCTGAGAACGGCACATCACTTTTGAAGTGCTCTCCTCCAAGATGCATAACCTCAGTATAATCATGAGGAAACCTGAAGAACTCACATGGCAGGACCTGGCCTGATAACTTCAAAAGTGTCAACCTCGTGATAGACAAAGAATGATGATGGAGCTCTCATAGATTGGAGAGACTAAGGTGGCATGATGACTTAACTGCAGTGTGGGATCCTGGGTTGGGTCCTGGACTAGGCAGGGGCATTGGTAGAAAAACTGGTGAAATCGAAATAAAGTTGGTAGTTTAGTTAATAGTATTGTACTGATATTAATTTCTTTGTTTTGATATTCATACTATGGCCATGTAAGATACTAACATTAGAGGAAGGTGGGTAAAGAGTATATGGTAACTATGTGTACTATATTTTTGTAAGTCTTCTCTAAGCCCAGAATTATTTGAATATAATATATTATAAAAACGTGATGTTAATATAGGTGTTTTACACCTCCTTTATCAGATTGAGGAAGTTCTAGACCTAGGTTACTGAGAGTTTTTAAAATCATGAATGGGTATTGAGTTTTATTAAAGCTTATTCTGCACTTACTGCAATGATCATATGACTTTTCTCTTTTATGTCCTATTAAAATGGTGAATTAGCACTGATTTTCCAAAGTTGAGTGAACCTTGCATTCCTGTTGAAAAACCCACTTGTTCATGATGTGTTATTATATATTGCTAGCATTGGTACATTGTATTTCTAAGGATATTTGCATCCTGAAGTCCTGAGTGATATTACTATGTCATCTGCTTTTCCTAAAATGTCTTTGTATAATTTTCACTTCAGGATCATGTTTGCTTTTTAAAAGCAAAAGAAGAAGTACTTCTCCTTTCTCTTTGATTTTATAGAATTGTTTTTGTGGGATTTGTATTATTTATTAACAAAATATTTGGTGGGATTTACCAGTGAAGCTCTCCCTCGACCTGGAGTTCTGTCTTTGTTGGTAAGTTCTTCACTGTGAATTCAATGTATTTAATAACTGCAGGGCTGCTGTGGTTATCTGTTGTTACTCAGATGGATTTTGCTCTTTGTGTCTTTCAGGGAGTTTGTCATCTAGTTAAGTTTCTCTCTAAGGACTGTCAGTCACGCTTTGCACATTTTGATGTGCTGTGTTTTTATTTCGAAAGAGTTTTGATTCCCCTTGTGATTCCTTCTTAAGGGTTATTTGTAAGTGTGTTGATTAATTTCCAATTTCCAGATATTTCCAATTTTCCGTAATTCCATAATTTCCAAATATATGGATTTTTTCCGTTATCTTTCTGTTACTGATTCCTAGCTTAATTCTCTTATGGTTGGAAAACATAGTTTATATGATTTTAATTGTTTTACACTTTAGAAGATTTGTTTTATGGCCCAGAAAATGACTTATTTTGCTGTATATTCTATATACACTTGAAAGAATCTCTACATTGACCCTTGAACAATGCGGGAGTTAGGGGCACCATGCTCAAAACCCAGTAACTTTTGACTCCCCAGAAACTTAACTACTAGTAGCCTACTGTTGACCAGAAGCCTTAATGAACAGTTGATTAACACATATTTTGTATGTTATGTGTATTATATACTGTATTTTTATAATATAGTAAGCTACAGGAAAGGAATATTATTAATAAAATAAGGAAGACAAAATGTATTTACTATTCATGAAGTGGAAGTGGATTATCATAAAGGTCTTCCTCCTCATTGTCTTCATGGTCAGTAGGCTGAGGAGGAGGAGAAAGACGAGGGATTGGACTTGGCTGTCTCAAGAGGTGGTGGACGCAGAAGAAAATTCGGGTGTAAGTGGGCCTATGCAGTTCAAACTCATGTTGTTCAAGGGTCAGCTGTACTCTGCTTTTATTGCATAAATTGTTCTACTAGTGTTCATTAGGTCAAGACAGCTAGTAGTATTGTTCATGTCTTCTATATTCTTACTGATTTTCTGCCTACTTGTTCTATTGGTTTCTGAAAAAGGATTGTTGATATCGTCAACTGTAATCGTGAACTTTATCTTTTAGGTTTTGCCTCATGTATTTTGAAGCCCCATTGTTAGTTGCATACATATTTAGATTAAGGATTGTTTTCTTGGTGAATTTACCTCATCTTTTTTTTTCTTTTTCTTTTTTTCTTAAGAGATGGGATCTTGCTATTTTGTCCAGGTTGAATTTGAATTCCTGGGCTCAAGCAGTCCTCTTGCCTCAGCCTTTCGAGTAGCTGGGATTGCAGGCATACGTCACTGCACTCATCTTTACCTCCTTATCCTTAGGAAATGTTCTTCTGTATAGACGGCAGCAATCTTTGTTTTGAAACCTACTTCATCTGATATTAATATAAGTACTCCACCTTTCTTTTGCTTTTGTGTAATGTATCTTTTCCCGTCATTATACCTTTAACCTATGCCAATTATATTTAAGTGGATATTCTTTTAGACAGCATGTAGTCGATTCTTGATTTTTTCTTATTTGTTAGAAACTATGACTTAATGTAATGTGTAGCCCATTTTCATTTAATGCACTTAATGACATAGTTGGGTTTAAATATATCATCTTGCTGTTTGTTTATTTTGTTCTTTGTTCCTTTTTTTCTCTTTGCCTTCTTTTGGATTTGTTGAATATTTTATGGTTCCGTTTTATCACTGCTATTGTCTCGTTGTACGTCTGTTTTATTGTCTGGAGGTTGTTTCTAGAGTTTGCAGTACGCATGTTTAACTTCGTCTGCCTTCAGTCATAACCAGTTTACATACCATAGCGTATTTCTGTGTCCTCCTTCTGTTCTTCAGGCTATTATTTTCTTACAGTTTACCTTCACATATGTTACTAAACACCACAATACATGGTCATGGTAATTAGATTTTGCTTTAGATAATTATATTTTAAAGTGGTCGAAAATGCTACACATTAACCATTATTAGCACTCTCCGTTCCTTTATATAGACTATGCTTCTATCTGCTATCATTGTTTTCTTGATTTTCTTTACTATAAGGCTCCTTTAACTCCACTTCCACCTCCCTGGGTTTGGAAACCTTCATGGGAAAATGTGTTTGAAGGAATACAGGATTGGGAAATGAAGGAAATGTGACATTTCAGAATGGGAAAACAATGTGAGAAAAAAATAAAGTAGTAACAAGAGAAGTGCATGAAGATATGCTGACTGGAGGAACTGGAATCTGTGGTGGATAGAATCTGGATGTAAACAGCGGACAGGTGGCCCGTGAATACAGTGCGGCTTCTTGAAAGTTGACCTTGTATGTTTGCTTGATCTACTTACCAGAACTGTAGATGCTGAAGTAAGGAAATGACATGCGGTAATTGGATTTTTTTTCAAGTTTTGTTGGAATAGTCTCGTAGGGAGAAGAGTCTGGAAAAGGGAATCTCGTTAAGAGACTACTGCAGTAATACAGTGTTAAGTGACAGAGCCCTTACTGAAGGAGAACATAGGCAACGAAGGGAAAGGAAGTGTGAATTCCACAGAAATTATAAAGAAATTGAGGACTCCTATTTTAAGTCTAGCAATACTGGGGAAAATACTGGGAGAAAGTTTAAGGAAGAGGATTATAGTTGGTTTTGGTAATTAATTTCAGATAGCGTTGTCTAATGGCTAGAAATATAGCACTAACTTCTGGGAGTGAGAACGGAAGTATGTATGTCTGGAAATTCAGAGTTTAATTAGAGCTGTGGAAATGATTAAGGAGGAGAGGGCTAAGGAAATGGATAGGAGAGAGGGAAGAGAAGATTTGAAAGGGAAGTCAGGAAGGAGGAAAGCAATGAGAATGTGGAAGGTTGGGGTTGAGTGCTGGAAAATAGTCATGGTCAATAATGGAAGTTGGTTTGAGGACACATTTTTGCAAAGTGTATCTAGATCATTTGTGAAGCATCACGCCAAAGTTGAAGTGGGACTTTCCTGAGTCGTGACTTTCTACTTTCTGGTTGAGATATTCAGCCTGAAGAGCTTGGTGATTGATGGCAGTTACGCAGAGGTTAATGATTGTAAGCTACTGCTTTCACAAGTGAAGCAGGGCCAGAGGAGTAGAACAGATGCACCAATGGAAGAGAAATAAAAGGCTGAAAATAGGTTTCTATTTGATATTTTCCTTATCACAATCAAATAATGGCCCACTTTTAAACTTTGGGTCAAAGATGTGTTCCAAATATCTGCTAGACATTCTGATGGCTAAACCTTCTAATCAGTGTCTTCTTTTGGTCATGAAGCATTGTACTTAGGATATAAAAACACAAACAGCTGTCAAAACCAGTGTTATTTCTGGCATGAAATGTATACAGGTAAAGCTTTAAAAGCCTTCAAATTGGGTTAGGAAATAGAACTAGATTTTCCTTACAAAATCTCACCTAGAATAAAATTACACAGCAAACTGGAAAAAATAATGAGGAGAAGCTTAATCAAATGACACAAAAAGTAAACAATAATAATTTGGGGCTAAGTAGATTTCAGATATTAAATGTGATAAGTAGATCATTTGTAGCATAAATGAGGAAACATATTTGTTTGCACCAAATAACAGCATATACATGCACGAAGCAAACACTATTAAAAATGCAAGAATTAAGTCAAGACGAATTGGAGACATAAGACCTGAAACCATAAAAATTTCTAGAAGAAAACCTGTGAAAAATTCTTCCGGAGATTTACCTAGGCAAAGAATTCGTGACTTAAGTCCCCAAAAGCAAATACAGTAAAAACAAAAATAAATAAATGGGGCTTAATTAAACTTATAAGCTTCTCCACAGCAAAAGAAATCATCAACAAAGTAAATAGGCAACCTACAAATTGGGAGGAAATATTTGCAAACTTTACTTGTGAAAAAGTACTAATACCCAGAATCTATAAGGAACTCAAGTCAGCAAGAAAAAAGTCAAATAATTCCATTAAAAAGTGGGGAAACAACATGAATACACATTTCTCAAAAGAAGATATATGCAAGTGGTCTGTAAACATAGGAAAAAATGTTCAACATCCCTACAAATCCTCAGGAAACTACAAAATAAAACCACAATGAGATACTATTTTACCCCATTCAGAATGATCCTTTTTAAAAAGTCAAAAAACAATAGATGTTAATGTAGACGCAGTAAAAGTAGAATGATTACATGCTGTTGGTGGGAATGTAAATTAATACAACCTCTATGGAAAACAGTATGGAGATTTCTCAAAGAACTACTAGTAGATGTACCGTTCGATCCAGGAACTCCACTAGTAGGTATCTACACAAAGGAAAGGAAGTCATTCTATACAAAAGGATACATTTACTCATATGTTTATTGCAGCACAATTCACAATTGCAAAGATAGGGAATCAACCTAAGTCCTCATCAACCAATGAGTGGATAAAGGAAATGGAATGCACACACACACACACACACACACACACACACACCTTGGAATATCACTAGCCATAAAAAAGAACAAAATAATGTATTTTGCAGCACTTAGATGGAACTGAAGGCCATTATCCTAAATGAGGTAACTCAGGATCAGAAAATCAAATACTGCATGTTCTCACTTAGAAGTTGGAGCTAAGCTATGTGTATGCAGAGGTCTACAGAGTAGTAGAGTGGACACTGGAGACTCAGAATGAGGGGAGGATGGAAGAGGGAGGTGAGGGATGAAAAGTCACCTGTTGGGTACAACATACACTATTGGGGTGGTAGGTACACTAAAGCCCAGAGGTGACCACTATACAATTCATCCATGTGACTAAAAACCACTGTACCCCTAAAGCTATTGAAATTTTTAAAATATATTAAAAATTTTAATGCAAGGGAGCTGATAGAAATACACTTATTTAACATGTCTAGAGGTTTATCAGTTCATTGATATTTATAGAGATCTGGCTTTTGCTTTTGTTAGTTTTTCTCCACTGATTTTCTGTTCTCAATTTCATTGATTTCTGCTCTAATTTTAATTATATCTTTTCTTCTCCTTACTTTGGACTTAATTTGCTCTTTTTCTAGTTTTCTAACCTGAAAGCTTAGATTATTTGTTTTAGATCTTTTCTAATTTGTGCATTCAATGCTATACATTTTCCTCTAAGCATTATTTTAACTGTATCTCACAAATTTTGATGTTTTATTTTCATTTAGTTAGAAACAGTATTAAGTTTTATTGAATTATTTAATATGTATATTGTTTAAAAATGTGTTCTTTAGCCTACAGGTATTTTGGAGCTTTCCAGCTACCTTTCTGTTACTGATTTCCAGTTTAATTTCACTGTGGTCTGAGACCATACTTTTATATGATTTTTTAAAATTTGTTAAAGGTGCATTTTATGGCCCAGAACATGGTCTATCATGATGAATGTTCTGTGTGAGAAGAGTTGTGTATTCTGCTTTTCTTGGATAAAATATTCCACAAATGTTGATATTAAATCCAGCTGATGGATGGTGCTGTTTAGTTCAGTTGTATCCTTAACTGACTGGGGAGACATGTTGGTGTGTCCAACTGTAATAGTAGTGTCATCTGTTTCTCCTTCCAGTTCTATCAGGTTTTGCCTCACGTATTTTAATTCTGTTGCTAGACACATACACATTAAGAACTGTTATGTTCTCTTGGAGAATTGGCCCAGATACCATTATGTAATGCCCCTCTTTATCTCTGATCGTTTTCCTTGCCCTACTTTGTCTTAAATTAATATAGCTCCTCCCACTTTCTTTAAATTACTGTGTGTGCCTATCTTTTTCCATCCCTTTGCTTTTTATCTGCCAGTGTCCTTATTTTGAAAGTGGGTTTCTTGTAGACCATATAGTTAGATCTTGCTTTTTTTAATCTACTCTGACAGTCTCTGTCTTTTAGCTGATGTCTTTAGACTGCTGACATTAAAAATGATGATTGATACAGTTGGATTAATATCTACCATATTTCTTACAGTTTTTTATTCATTGCCCTTGCTGTTTCTTTGTGTGTGTGTATCCCATTTTTATTCTGCCTTCTCTGGTTTAATTGAGCATTGTATAAGACAACATTTTTCCCTCTCATAGCATATTAATTGAGTAAATTGTACTTTTTTAACTGTTTTTAACTGCCAGCCCTTGAGTTTGAAGTATACATTTATAACTAATTCAAGTCCTCTTTTAAATAGCACCGTAACATTTCACAGATAGTACAAGTGCCATACAACAGTATTCCCCGATCCTCCTGCCTATCCCTTATAACACTGCTGTCATAAATTTCACTTACCCATGAGCTGTAATAAAAAAATACATTGTTGCTATCATTATTTTGAGCAAACTGTTAGATTAAGAATAGTAAGAACGGAATTTTATGTTACTTTTATTTATTCCTTTTCGAATATTCTTCCTTTCTTCACAAAGATACAAATTTGTAACCTATATTATTTTCCTTTTTTTTTTGGAGACAGAGTCTTGCTCTGTTGCCCAGGCTGGAGTATTCAGCTCACTTCAGCCTCAAACTCCTGGACTCAAGCAACCCTCTCACCTCAGCCTCCCACAGAGCTGAGACTGAAAGCATAGGCCACCACGCATGGCTTATTTTGTTTATTTTTTTGTAGAGACAAGGTCTCACTCACTATGTTGCCCAAGCTGGTCTTGAACTCCTGGGCTTACGGGATCCTCCCACCTTGGCCTTCCAAAGTGCTGATATTATAGATGTGAGCTACCACACCTGGCCTATATTCCTTCTTTTTGATGAACTTCTTTTGACATTTCCCTCAGGGCAGTCTACTGGCAACAGATTGCCTCAGTTTTTGTCTGAGAAATTATGTGTTTTTCCTTGACTTTTGAAGGATGATTTTGCTGGATATAGAATTCTAAGGTTGGTGGGTTTTTCTTTAAATGCTTTTAAGTATTTCACTCCACTTTAGTCTTGTTTGCATGATTTCTAAAGAGAAATCCAATTTAATTCTTTGTTCCTTTTTAAGGTTGTTTGTTGTTTTCTGGCTTCTTTCAAGATTTTATCTTTGTCTCGGATTTTTCTGCAGTTCAAATAATGATATATCTGGGTGTAGACTTTAGGTATTTATGTTTGCTTTTTTTTTCTTTCTTTTTTTTTAGACAGAGTCTCACTCTGTCAACCAGGCTGGAGTGCAGTGGCGTGATCTTGGCTCACTACAACCTCCGCCTCCCTGGTTCAAGCGACTCACTGCCTCAGCCTTCTGAGTAGCTAGGATTACAGGCACCTGCCACCAAGCCCGGCGAATTTTTGTATTTTTTTAGTAGAGGCGGGATTTCACCATGTTGGCCAGGCTGGTCTTGAACTCCTGACCTCATGATCCTCCCACCTCGGCCTCCCAAAGTGCTGGGATTACAGGTGTGAGCCACTGCCCCCAGCCTGTGTTTGCTTTTCTCTGAGCTTCCTGGATCTATGATTTGGAGACTGTCATTAATTTTGAAAAATCATCCTGAGTCATTACTGCTTGAAATATTTTCTCAGTTCCTTTCTCTCTTCTTATTTTGATATTTTCATTGCAAATGTATTTTACCTTTTATAACTATCCTGAAGTTTCTGAATGTTCTGCCTTTTCATTCTTTTCTTCTGTTTGTGTTTCATTTTTGGAAATTTATATTGATAATTTTTCAGGCTCACTGATTGTTTCTTTGGCCATGTTCAGTCTATTTAAATAAGTCCTTCAAAGGCATTCTTAATTTCTGTTGTGATTTTTTTATTTCTAGCATTCCCTTTTTATTCCTTCTTAGAGCTTCCATAACTCTGCCTACATTACCCATTTGTTTTTACATGTAGTCCACTTTTTTCCTTAAAACCCTTAGTATATTGATCATAGATGCTGTAAATTCCTAGTCTTAATAATTCCATATCTGTATCTGGTTCTGATGCTTGTGCTTTAAACTTTCCTTTTTTTGTCTTTTAGTATGCTATGTAATTTTTGGTTGAACATGTACATAAGTACTGGGTGAAAGACACTGAGGTAAATAACCCTCCAGTGGAGGTTTTATATGTCTTTGGATAGTTTAGCCAGCTCAACTAACTTACTAATTTTAGTACCCATTTTTTTTTTTAATTTAAGGATATAGTCTACAGAGATGATTATTTCATCTATTTCCACTCTGAGTTTTATTGTATTTTTTTTTAACCTTATTACACTGATCAGGATTACCGGAACCATGCTGTTTCAAAATGGTGAGATTAAACATTGCATCCCTCATTGAGTATTACATTAGTTGTAGGTTTTTAATACATGCCATCTCTTGGGTTGACAGAATTTTCCAATATTCCCTGTTTTTTGAGCACTTTTTATTATGAATGGATTCTGGATTTATATTTATGTTTATTTCTATTTTAATTGGTTAATACAGTGTATCACATTGATATTTGAGTATTAATCTTGCATATCTAGAAGAAAACAGTCACAGAATATTACCTTTTTTATATATTGCTAAATTTGATTTGTTAATATTTTGAGGATTTTGCATCTATATTCATTAGAGATGCTGGGTTATACTTTTCTTAAATGTCTGATTTTAGAATCACAATAATGCTGGACACATAAAATGAGTAGTGTTCCCTTCTCTTCTGTTTTATGGAAGAGATTGCATAGAATTGATGTATTTCTTCTTTAAATGTTTGACAGAATTCTCCTGTGAGGCCTTCTGGGCCAGAACTAAAGAAAGCCAGTTTCTTTAATGGATATAGGGTAATTATAGTTAACCTTTTATTTTTTTTTTTAAATGAGATTTGGTAGTCTGTGTGTAGTTCAAGGAATTTGAAAATTTTATATCATTGTTGGATTTATTGGAATTAAGTGATTTTATTATTTTCAAAGAACTAGACTTTATGTTCATTTATTTTTGTTTCTGTTTTATTTTTCTGTTTTTTCTATATTTTCTGCTTTTTATTTATTTTTGTTTATTAAGTTGTAGTCATGATTTGAATTCTTTCTTTTATGATAGAGTCATATGGTGCTATGTATGTCCCTCCCAACACTGCTTTATCTGCATCCTGTAAATTTTGATATGTTGTATTTTGATTCAACTTTATTTCAAAATGCTTAAAATTTTTTGGCAGTTGCTTCTTTAACCCTATAAATTACTGCAGTGTTTTGTTTGATGTACAATATTTGCAGATATTTCAGCTGTCTTTCTGTTTTTGATCACTGGTTTACTTCTGCTATTATTAGACGATGTATTTTGTATAATTTCAGATCTTTTAAATTTATTGATTTATTTAAGAGGTGGGCAGATCATGAGGTCAGGAGATCGAGACCATCCTGGCTAACACATTGAAACCCATCTCTACTAAACATACAAAAAATTAGCCGGGCGTGGTGGCGGGCACCTGTAGTCCCAGCTACTCTGGGAGGCTGAGGCAAGAGAATGGCATGAACCTGGAAGGCGGAGCTTGCAGTGAGCCGAGATGGCACCACTGCACTCCAGCCTGGGTGACAGAGCGAGACTCCATTTCAAATATATATATAGAGAGAGTTTATATTGTTGAATCATATGCACTTGAAGAGAATGGGTACTTTGTTTTTGTGTAGAATATTCTGTAAATGTCAGTGATAGAATTGGCTGGTTAATAGTGTTAAGTCTTCTGCATCCTTACTGATAGCTTAGTGGCTTGCTCTTATCAGTTACTAAGAGAGAAGCGAAACCTTCAACTATAATTATGGCGTTGACTAATTCTGTTTATAGTTCTATCAGTTTTGACATTTTTTTAGTTCCATGTTTAGATATAGCAAAATTGTAGTATTATTATATCTTTTTGGTAGTTTTACCTCTTCAGTATTTTGATTAACCAATTTATTGGTGTAAAGATTGCAACGGAAATAAATGAAATCGATAATTGAAAAGCAATGGAGAATAGTGACTGAAACCAAAAGTTGGTTATTTGAAAAAATCAACAAAACTGACAAAACTTTAAATGGATTGACTAAGGAGGAAAAAGAGAAAAATGAAATACTGAATCAGAAATGAAAAAAAGGATATTACTACTGACTTTAGAGAAATAGAAAGGGTTATAAGAGAATACTCTGAAGAACCATATGCCACCAAGCTGAGTAACCTAGATGAAATGGACACATTTCTGGAAATACGCAAATCACCAAAAAGACTTAAGAATAAATTGAAAATCCAAATAGACCCCATAACTCTTAAAGAAATCAAATCACTAATCACAAACCTCCCAGCAAAGAAAAGCCCAGGGCCAGATGGCTTTACTGGGGAAGTCTATTCAACACTTAAAGAAAAATTAATGCCAGTCCTTCTCAAACTCTTCCAAAAACTTGAAGAGGAGTGAACACTCTCGCACTTGCTCTATGAAGGGAGCATTATCCTGATGTCAAAACTGGAGGCATTTCAAGAAAAGAAAACTACAGACCAATGTCCCTAATGAATACAGATGCAAACTTTCTTAACAAAATACTAGCAAACCATTCAGCAGTATAATTAAAGGATTGTACACCTTAACCAAGTAGATTTATTCCAGGAATGCAAGGATGTTTCAACGTATAAAAATTAATCAGTGTAATGTCCCACATTAATAGAATGAAGGAGAAAACCTGCATGATCATTTCAACTGATGGGCAGCATTTAACAAAATTCAACACTGGTTTATGATAAACACACACACACACACACACACACAAAACTAGGAATAGAAGGAAACTGCCACAACATGATAAAGGTCATATATTAAAAACTCTTGGAAAGACTGTCCTTTAAGGGATCATTTCAATAGTTTGGAAAACCCTCAGCTCACATTATATTCATTGGTGAAAGACTGAAAGTTTTTCCCCTGAGATAAGGAAGAAAACAAAGATACCTACTTTTAACACGTAGCCAGAGGAGTTAAATAAGAGAAATAAAAAGCAATAAAATTTGAAAGGAAGAAATAAAACTATCCCTACTAATAGGTGACATGATCTTGTATGTAGGAAACCCTAAAACATACACACACACACATGCCACACTTGTGCTCTCTTAGAATTAATACATTCAGTAAAGTTGCAGGATGCAAAAGCAAGCTAGAAAATACATTGTATTTTTATATACTAGATATCAACAATGTAAAAAGGAACTTAGGAAGATCAATTTCATTCAAAATAGCATCAAAAAATGTCTTGGGAATAAATTTAACCCAGGAGACACAAGACTTGTACACTGCCAACTATGAAACATTACTGAAAGAAAGAAATGAAGACATAAATGAATGGAAAGCCATCTCATGTTTATATATTGAATATTTAATATTAAGATGAGAGTACTCAAAATGATAATACAGACTCAGTGCAGTTTTTTCTTATGGTAGAATATTATTCAAGGATAAAAAAAGTAACTCAAATTTATAAGTATCAATATTGATAAATCTCAAAAAACAAACACAGAAAAACAGATTACTGAGGATATTTACAGAATACCATACTACAAAAACTGAAAATGCACCATAAAAAGCATTGTATTTATGACCAAATATATATCTGGGAGAAAAGTATAAAAACTTGCATGCAAATGATATGGAGTAACTTCAGGACAATATTTGCTTGAATCATAGGTGATTGCCATTCTCACAGGTTAAAATGGTTGAACATTTCCAGGTGCAGTGACTCATTCCTGTGATCCCAGCATTTTGGGAGGCCAAGGTAGGAGGTTTCCTCGAGCACAGGAGTTCAAGACCAGTGGCAAAACCCCACCTTTACTAAAAATCACAAAAAATTAGCCGGGCATGGTGGTGCAAGACTGTAGTCTCAGCCACTCAGGAGGCTGAGGTGGGAGGATCAGTTGAGCCTAGGAGATCAAGGCTGCAATGATCTGTGATCACGCTACTGCCTCTCCAGCTTGGGTGACAGAATGAGGCCTCGTCTCAAAAAATAGATAGATAGATAGATAGATAGATAGATAGATAGATAGATAGATAGATAGAACATCAATGAGTAGGAAGAAATCGGTATTTAGCAGTAGCTATTTTACATCTGAAAAAAACATGTTTGCAAATACATATGGTCCAATGTTAACATCCATTAGACTTGATTATCTTCTTTTCTATTCCTAATGCTTAAAATAGTTCTTTTTTAATTTTTAATTCAAGTCGAAGTTAAAAGAAATAGAACACCAAGCTTAGGCTACTCAAGAAAATTGAAGAGTAGTAATGTCCCCTTTGTCATTTCTGATTGTGTTTATTCAGATCATCTCTCTTTTTCAGTTATTCTAGCTAGCAGTCTATTTTGTTAATTCTTTCAAAAAAACTCCTGGATTTGTTCATCTTTTGTACTTTTTCTGCATTTCAATTTCCTTCAATTCCACTCTGATTTTCGTCATTTCTTGTCTTCTGCTAGCTTTGGGATTGCTTTGCTCTAGTTCTTCTAGTTGTGATGTTACATTGTTAATTTGAGATCTTTCTAACTTTTTATGTGATCATTTAGTGCTATAAACTTCTTCTTAACACTGCCTTAGCTGTGTCCCAGAGATTCTGGTATGTTGTATCTTTGTTCTCATTCGTTTCAAAGAATTTCTTGGTTTCTGCCTTAATTTCATTATTTACCTAAAAGTAATTCAGAAACACGGTGTTTAATGTCCATGTAATTATATGGTTTTGAGAGAGTTTCTTAGTGTTGATTTCTGTTTTTATTGCGCTGTGGTCTGAGAGTATGGTTGGTATGATTTCAAGTTTTTAAAATTTGCTGAAGTTAAACCATCCATGTTTGCAGACAGTATGGTTCTATACCTAAACAACCCGATCCTCTCTGCCCAAAAGCTCTATAATCCAATAAACAACCTAACAAAAATTGACAAATTAACATAAGCATTATATCAGGATACAAAATCAATGTACAAAAATCAGGATTCCTAGGCACCAACAACATCTAAGCTGACAGCAAAATCGATAATGCAATCCTATTCACAGTAGCCACAAAAAGAATAAAATACCTAGGAATACAACTAACCAGGCAAGTGAAAGATCTTTACAGTGAGAACTGCATAACACTACTCAAAGAAATCAGAGATGACAGAAACAAATGGAAAAACATTCCATGCTCATGGATAGGAAGAATCAATATTGTTGAAATGGCCATACTGCCCACAGCAGTGTACACATTCAGTGCTATTCCTATTCAAACTACCAATGACAGTCTTCACAAAATTAGAAAAAATAAATAAATTAATAAACTATTTTTAAATCCATGTGGACCCAAAAAAGAATTCCGAATAGCCAAGGCAATACTAAGCAAAAAGAGCAAAGCCAGAGACATTACATTACCCAACTGTGAACTATACTACAGGCTATAGTAACCAAAACAGCATGGTAATGGTACAAAAACAGACATATAGACCAGTGGGACAGAATACATAGCCCAGAAATGTCACACAGTTACAGCCATCTGATGTTTGACAAAGTCAACAATAAGAAGCAATAGGGAAAGGACTCCCTCTTCAGTAAATGATATTGCAATAACTGTCTAACCATATGCAGAAGGGGGAAACTGGACCCCTTCCTTACACCATATACAAAAAATCAACTCAAGATAGATTAAAGACTTAAATGTAAAACCTAAAATCATAAAAAATACCATATAAGATAACCTAGGAAATACCATTCTGGACATAGACCTTGGCAAAGACTTCATGACAAAGACTCCAAAAGCAGTTGCAACAAAAACAAAACTTGACCTAATTAAAGAGCTTGTGCACAGCAAAAGAGACTATCAACAGAGTAAACAGATCTCTGCAGAAGGGGAGAAAATAGTTGCAAACTATGCATCTGACAAAGGTCTAATATTCAGAATCTATAAGGAATTTATAGAAATCTATAAGGAATTTATAGAATCTATAAGGGATTTAAACAAATATACAAAAAAAAAAAACCCCTCCATTCCAAAGTGGGAAAGGGACATGAACAGACACTTCCCCAAAGAAGACATGTGGCCAACAGGCATATGAAAAAATGCCTAAAATCACTAATCATTAGAGAAATGTAAATTAAAACCACTGTGAGATACCATCTCACACCAGTCAGAATGGCCCTCATTACAAAGTCAAAAAGTAACACATGCAAGGTTGTGAGAAATGGAAACACTTACACACGCTGGTGCAAATACAGATTAGCTCAGCCACTGTGGAAAGCAGTTTGGCAATATCTCAAAGCAGAATTACCATTTGACTCAGCAGTCCTGTTGGGAATGTAAATTCTGCCATAACAACACATGCACACATATGTTCATTACAACATTGTTCATAATACCTAAGACGTGGAATCAACCTAAATGCCCATCAATTACAGATTGAATAAAGAGTGTAGTACAGATATGCCGTGGAATACCATTGCAGTCATCAAAAAGAACACAATCATGTCCTTTGCAGCAAAACGGATGGAGTTGGAGGCCATAAGCCTAAGCAAACTAACACAGGGACAGAAAACAAAATCCCGCATGTTCTCACTTACAAGTGGGAGCTAAACATTGAGTACATATCAACACAAAGAGAGGAAGAGCAGACACCAGGGCCTACTTGAGGGTGGAGGGCAGGAGGAAGGTGAATATCAAAAAACTACCTACCAGGTACTGTGCTTATTATCTGGGTGATGGAACGACACGTACACCAAACCCCACCCAAGACACGCAGTTTTCCTATATAACAAACCTGCATGTGTACCACTCAACCTAAAATTTAAAACATAGAGAAAATTGAAGAGTAAAGAAAGAAGGAGCAGTGGCTAAAGGGAATACATAGAATGGGTGATATTTATTTCATACTCGGGAATGATCCAAAAGGGAGTGTAAAATTGGAGCTACATAGAAAAAAGTAATATTTAAGATGAAAACATACAGATAGATGTAAAGTGAGTAAATACAGAAAAAAATGTAAGGTCTCTGAAGCGTAGCTAACCTATAGAAAGGTGGGATACCCTTGTAGTGACATCAATTGGAAAGAAGTAAGATGCCCACCAGAGCAGAAGTGTTTGTAAGCATTTAGTCAGAAAGTTATGGTAGTTTCTGAACGAAGGCCTCAATTTCTCTCTCTCTGTCTTGTGTGTGTGTGTGTTTTCAGAGATGGGGTCTTGTTGTAATGCCCAGGCCAGAGTGCAGTGGCACGATCACAGCTCACTGCAGCCTCGAATTCCTGGCCTTAAGGGATCCTCCCGAATAGCTGGGACTATAGGTATAAGTCCCAGCATCTTTATGGCAGAAGTTCTGCCTTCTTATTAAGAGTGAGAAGAATGTTTTATGGTTGATATTAGAAATTTTAAGACAGTGACTGTCACATGTAGGGAGAGGCTCAGAGGGAGCTAGAGAGAAACCCAAGTAGGGACCAATAAAGAGGTATAGATTGCTGGAGGCCCAGCTGAGGTTGAAAATCCCAAAGCTCAATTTTACGCTGACTGCTAAAGCTTTGTTCCTTGAAAGAAAAAATTATAATGATTATAAAACATAATTATATAAGTATTATATAAAGCACAACTTAAAACAGAAAAGATTTAAGAGGTATTCCAGGAAGATTGATTTAGAATGTTTGGCTTATGTTGAAATGGATCTTAATACTTACTGCATTCCTACTTATCCTTCAGAGATTTCCTTCAGAAAAGAAGAAAAATCTTGCCTCTAGAGAGTAGTTTAGGTACTTTATAGTTTATTTTGGTCACTTGGTTGATATTCATTTCAATGGGATGGCAACTGATTAAGTAATATTTTTATCTGTCATGTGCAAGGCACAGAGAGGCCTCAATGAAATAATGTCTCCTCTGAAAGGGCCTAAGTGAATATTCCAGACCTTACTATATTAATTTTAAGTGTTTCAGTTTATTCATTAAACATCTGTGTTTCTATTTGAAGATTAATCTTCATATCTGTCCCAGATTCTAAGTTAGGACTCTTAGTATTTATTATTTTCTTAGATATTTGCTATTTCCAATGTTGTTCTTTCGTTAATTTTTTATTGAGATAATTCACCCGTTAAAGTATACACTTCCATGGTTTTTAGGGTCTTGACAGACTTGCGCAACCATCACCGCTGTCTAATTTCAGAATACTTTCATTTCTTCATTGTTTTCTTGAAGATACATGTTTTCTTCTGGAATAATTCCCGTTCAGTCTTTTTTTTTTTTAACCATTTTTTGTAGTGCAGCTGGCAAAAAATTTGTTTTCTTTTATGGGATGATGTCTTTATTTTGCCTTCATTCTTAAAGGATATTTTTACTGAATATAAAATTGTGGGTTGATAGTTTACTTAGTACATATTTAAATATTTCTTCCTTGTAAGTTATGTGGTATATTTCACTGACTGTTTTCAAGATATTTTTGTTTGTGTGATGGCTTTGTAATATGTCAGTTGACTAGACTGAGCCACATTTCCCAGGATTCCCTTTGCTATTTAAGATTCTCACGGGACATCTGGAGGATAGATGTGAAGGAACAGCCATTTTGTAGCTCATTCATGTTGTCTCCTAGACCATCTTGTTGTCACGTGACAGTGGTCAGGCCTGCATCAGCTCCACCTCCTCCTGCATCCTGTTAGCCTTTGAGCCTCCTTCTGGGCTGGGGTGTGTGTTTAGTTCCATGATGAAGGTCCCAGCTTTTGCAGGATATCCACACCAGCAAGGTCAGGCAGTACGAATTAACACGGGTTTCAGTCTGTCCTCCTGGGCTCCAGCTTGTGCTTCTAGATTCCATTTCATCTTTCCTCTCCTGGCTTTGCTTGTATCTTCCCTTCTCAACTTACTGTCCTATGGACATCAAACCCCAGCAGTGAACTTAGAGACAACAGCCTTACAGAGACAGCACAACTAGCTCCCACAATCAGGTAAATTCAATTCCTTGTAATCTCTTTACACACACACAGAGTAGTTCTGCTTCTCCCATGGAACCGTGACAGACTCTGGTTCTAAGCCTTTTGACTGTGATGTGTTTAGGTGAGGTTTTCTATTTATTCTGCTTGGAGTTGCCCGAGCTTTTTAAATTTCTTGCATATCCTTCTTTAACTTTGGAAAACTTTTAGCCATTATTTCTTGAAATATATTTTCTGTCTTATTATCTATCTCTCCTTCTCCTCCTCCTTCTCCCCCCTCCTCCTCTTCCCCCTCCTCCTCCTCCCCTCCTCTCCATCCTCCCCCCTCCTCTCCATCCTCCTCCTCTTCTCTCCTCCCCTCCCCCCTCCCCTCCCCTCTCCCCTTCTCTCTCTCTCTCTCTTCTCACTTTTGGAAGTTGTCCAAAACATATAAAGTTCTGTTTGTTTTTTCACATTATTTTCCTGTGCTATTCAAATTGGATAATAATCTCTGCTGGTATATCAAGTTTACTGACTCTTACATAATCTCCAATGTGCTCTAAGCCCATAGGGAGAATTTCTTATTTCAGATATTTTATTTTTTTTTATTTTAGGTTTTTCTATTTGGTCCTTTTCCTAATAGTTCTGTGTCTCTGCTGAGATTTTCAACCTTTTTACTCATGAACATATTTTACTTTACGTCACTGAAGATAATTATAAGGTCGCTTTAAAATCTTTGTCTACTAATTTCAACATGAGATCATCAGAGCATCAGTTTCCTTTGATGTCTTTTTCTAGTGTATGGGTTCTGTTTCCTTTTTTTTTTTTTAATGCTGAGTCATTTTGGAATGTATCCTGGGCATTGTGACTGGTTTGTTGTGCCTCTGAATTCGGTTAGGTTGCAGCAAAGAATACTGAATTTTGTATTTTCCTAGGCCAGTCATCATGGATGAACTCAAATTGCAAACGCTTTCTTTTTTCCAGTGGGTTAAGATTTCAGGTTTGTTTATTTAGACTTCACTAGGGAGCTTGGAGCCTGCCCTGTGCATGTGTGGTTTAGGAGTCAGCAGAGATTTGGGCAGACTTTATACTGAGAGTTTAGGGCTTTTTCTCTTTGGCTGCCTCTTTTCTGGAACTTCACCTCCCTCACTTTAAAGCTGCTGTACTTGTTCAAGCTCTGTCCTCTGATCGTTCATGGCAGTAGAACTGTGGGTTTCTCATTGAAGATTTTTACCCTAAATGGCATAAGTTGGGGCCCACCTTCAGGCCAAAAGCCATAAAAATGAGAAATTCATTTGGTACCATTCCTTATTCCTAGTGCCCACCTCCCCTTTAATACCTGCCTGTTTTCAGTTGCTTCCCAGAACCCTTAGATTGTTTTCATGTTTTTTTCCTGAGGTTACAGTTACATGCAGGAGGGTTAATCCAATCGGAGCTGCTTGATCATGATTGGAAGTGAAACTGAGTATTTGTTCTTAATTATGCATTATTGCATGCGAGATGTACACCTTTTCTTCATGTGACACAGCAATGTTTTGTATTCATGCAAGGAAATATCTCATAGATTCACATTTGTGCAACATTCTAAAGAGCTTGTGTGAGAGAGCTTATTTAAACAGTGTGAATTACCAGTGAATGTTATGGTTAGTTCAGTGCAGCCAAAACATAATTCATGGCTGTTCCCCTTCTCTTTTGTCCCAATTCTCAGTAACAAATGCAGACCTCTTTTTAGAGAACGTGTAATTTCATTACCTTTTGACAATGCCTTTTAGACTTCACTAGGGAGCTTGGAGGCTGCCCTGTGCATGCATGGTTCAGGAGTCAGCAGAGGCTGATGCCTGGTGAGTAGGCGTCAATGGCCGAAACACCAAAGAACCTCCTGTGAAGATTTTATTGTGTTTACTCACTAAATATTTAGTGCTTATCTATTAAGTCATGCACAACATGACGATGCTTCAGTCAACACACCGCATATACAACAGTGGTTCCATAAGATTATAATAGCATATTTTTACCGTACTTTTTCTACATTTAGATACACAAATGCTTACCATTGTGTTACAGTTGCCTACCGTATTCAGCAGTGTAGCATGTACAGGGCTGTAGCCTAGGGGCAGAAGGCCATCCCATATGGCCTAGGTGTGTTGCAGGTTACACCATCAAGGCTTGTATATAAGTACACTCCATGGTGTTTGACAATGACACAATCACCTAACATGCATTTCTCAGAAGAGATCCCTGTCATTAAGCGACCACAAACTGTAGTTTGTGGTAAGTATTATGCCAACAGCTAGCGTTGCAAAGATATCTAAGATAAAGTCCCTGTCTTCAAGTTGCTTACAGTTTAGTAGAAGAGACATAAATAAGCAGGCGATTTACATTTTCATGTGATGTGGGTTGTGTTTCAGAGGTGGTAGAAATATTTCAGAGGTTGCCTGACCCTGATTTTAAGAGTAAAGGACCTGTTACAGAGGCTGCAGTTAGGATTGGGTTAAAATTAATTGGGTGGTAGTTGATATTGTGATGCTTTAGGATGACATTAGTATGAATATTTAGGGCCTCAGTGTTTTCATCTTAAAATGAGGGGATTGGACTAGATCTGTAAGATTATTTTCAATGTGACTATTTTGTCATTTATTTAAAGACACGTTGAAGAGATGCTCAAAAAACATACTTATTTTTTCTTTTTAGGGAATAGAGTATTTGAGATCATTTAAAGTCCTGTTTGAGAGTACCAGGCTAACCGGAAGTACTCCTTGTGATTTCTTTGCCTGTTCCTGTTCTGATGTTTAGCTGCCCAGTACACACCTGCAAGGGAAGCCTTGAATATCCAATTGGTTTCTGAAAGCAGGGTGTGTGTGTGTGTTTAGAACCTCATCTGCCCCCCTTGCTATTCTGTTACCCCTTTTTGGAGCCAGAGCTTCAAAACATAGCTTGCATCTTCTGTGTCCTTCATAAAACTCCAGTTGGTTTCCCACATTCAGTCAATTAGGACAGCAGCGTCTGGGCATAGTAGCTCCAGATAAATACAGGTTCTTTTCCCCAGTAGCTTCCTTGCCGCACATAGAAATTGCTGCCTGCCCCTATGCCTCAAATTGAACTTCTACCTCTTCCTCCTCAGCTTTTAAAGCCCCTGTCTTTCCTTCTCACCACAGATTCACCCCCTAACCCAAACGCTCCCTATCACTGGGTCTCTCCAGCATTCATCTGATGTGGTATTAAGAGAGTGGCTGTGGCTGTCAGTGCTAGAACCTGGACAGAGAGAGAGAGGGGGTCTTGGTTACATCATCTTTACAGAAATATAATATGAATTTCTCTATAAAAATAATAGATACTTGTTAGAAGCTTTAGTATTATATTTTTATATATTTCTGGTTTAATAGACCTTGATGTTACTGCCTAGTTACCTACCTACATTATATAGCCTTTATGTGTGTGTGTGTGTATCTATTGAAACAGGTCCCAGGTTTTTTCCAGTTTATATGTAGACTGCATTTTTCTTTTTTTCTTTTCTTTTTGTAATTTCTGAGCCAGGGTCTCCCTCTGTCACCCAGGGGAGTGCAGTGGTGCAATTACAGCTCACTTCACCCTCAGCCTCCACCTCAGCCTGCCTCCCAACTAGCTGGGATCACAGGCATGTACTACCATACCTGGGTAGTTTTAAAATTTTTTTTGTAGAGATGGAGTCTCTCTGTGTTACTCAGGCTAATCTTGAACTCCTGGCCTCAAGTGATCTGCCCATCTTGGCCTCCCAAATTGTTGGAATTATAGATATGAGCCACTGTGCCCAGCCTTACCTATATAGGCTTTTATAACAAAATTAGCTTGTAAGTTGGAAATTGCCTTTATGTCATTTCTCCCCAGTTTACATACTTATTCAACTTTTGCTCATGTTCTTGAATATTTCTCATGAGAAATAGTGATTAATGGCTGCCACACTGCTGATGTTGGACAGTGCCTATAAAATCAGCTGAAGAAGGGAGAAAGTAGATTGTTTCACTAGGCTCTTAGTGAAGTTCCGATAGTTAGAATAGGTGCAACTTGTCCATAAACACTACTAATGCAAAGTATTTTTGTTACCCTCTCATGCCTTTTAAAAAGGCTCCCAGTGTTTCACTAATGAGAGCTCTTTTATTGTAATTTATAGGTGAATCCTCTCCAGGTATAACTGAGATCTTCAAATAATGTATTATAGCTATAGATATTTGTGAATAACATCACCTGTGCATAGACCTACAGTCAATAGGATGGGTGCTTATGAAGTTATTTTTGAATGAGAAAAATGTATCACAGAAAAGAAAATACAAGTTCCAGTTTCTGGGGATTACTTTTTAAAGTAATGCAAATCATCCATATCATGTGTTAACAAACGCTTCAGAATTCCAGCAAGGAAAGCAGGTGTATTAATTAAACATTTAATATCTTTTATAGCTAAAGTACTCATTTTGGCAGGTCTAATATTATGATACAATAGTGGTATATTAATTTGTTATATACCTTTGGTCCCTTGGTATATTTTATATAGGCACAAGATTAACAGCTTGAGCTTCAATTATTACTGTGTAGTTTTGTAAAAATGAAATATAATTATTATTGTGTCTAGTTTTATGTCAAGAAGAATTCACTGGTATGGCACAGGTTAGCATACAATGTAACTAAATAATGTGTGCCATCTATCCATTAGTTTTGTTAGAAATAAATCCTCTTTTATACTCCTGCTTTTCCACTACGTGCACACCTACGTATACGCAAAGCGTGAAGCCAGTATTTAATAGAAATTAAATAAACCAGAATCTCCACCTATGATTGACTACTTTCTCATGTTGTTTCAGAGAAGTGAAAATTACAGCACCAGATTACTATCTCTGGGAAATCTAAATATGCAATAGTGTTGGCAATTCTTTACAGCAAACATCTATTTTCGCTGATTTTGAACCCTATAAGCCAACACAAAGTGGTGGAAATAATCACAGTTGTTAAGGCAATTAAGATACCATAATCACTGTCTACATCAGCTGCCCCAGAAAGTTTCAAGTTCTCTGCTCTATTTCTTAAGCACCTGGAAGGAACAATAGAAGAAAGAATATAGATATCTGATAGTAGCACGTGACCTGTTGCTAAGAAAGGTCTGTGGAGTCTCTTACCTTCAGGGACCTTGGTGTTCATGTATACCCTCGTGTGATCATTCCAGCCATACCAGAAATATCAAATGTGACTTACTCTAACAACCTTCAGAAAATTGTCTCTGTTCTTTCATTGACACTTTTAGGAGGATAGTAAATGGTAGAATGATTTCATAATATTTCAAATTTGATAAAAGATCAGTGTGGAAAGGATCTAGGGTGCTTCAACTTTGCTGTCACCATATGGACTTCAAGTTGCATATTTTCAGTGAAATGAAATTGATGTCTTGAACCCAAAAACTTTATCATCTTGTTTAAGATCACTGGATAGTACATTTTCTGAAAGCAAATTGTTTTTCAAATAAAGATTTGTTTCAAGTTTAGTGCATTTGTCAGAAAAATACATTGTTTGCAGTTAATGACACTATAGCTATTCATTGAGTTGATCCATAAAAGTAGCTGAGATTTACAGAAATATTTATGACTATCCTTTCTAAATGGGAATTTACATTCTGTTGATACAGAAATGTTTTGAGAGATGTGGTTAGAGAAAAAGAAAAGATGAAGATTCTGGTTTAAAGCTGGACTAGGAAGTTAATGTATTAATGTGCTAGGGCTGCTGTAACAAAATACCAGACTGGGTGGTTTAAACAACAGAAACTCGTTTTCTCACATTTCTGGCTAAAGTCCAAGATCAAGGTACAGGCAGGGTTAGTTTCTTCTGAGGTGTCCTTGGCTTGCAGAAGGCCGTCTTCTCCCTGTGTCTTCATGTGGTTTTTCCTTAGTGTGTCTACTTGTGTGTCCAAATTTCCTCTTCTTGTAAAGATACCAGATTGAGTTAAGACACACCCTTATATCTCATTTGAATGCAGTTACTTTTTTAAAGGCCTTATCTCTAGATAGAGTCACATTCTGAGGTACTTGGGGTTAGGGCTTAAACATACTAATTTTGGAGGGACACATTTCAACTTACAATAATATAATATTTGAAATTCGTTCAGCTATTATTTAAAGTAAATATGAGGGGACTTCAAAAAGTTCATGGAAAATGGTATTAAAAGATAAAAACAGAAAATATAAACTTTATTTCTCAACATAAGCTCCATCAAGTTGAAGATACTTCTGTAAGCCATGATACCAGCTAGATAGTTCATCCCTAAAGAGCTGAACGTCCTGGTAATTTACCTATGTCAGTGCAGTCTTTAAGTGAAGAAAAACTAGTTCTCTTTAAAAGCTTTTTTAAGTTTAGGAGAAAAATAAGTCAGAAGGAGCCAAATCAGGACTGTAAGGTGGATGCCTAATGGTTTCCCATGAAAGCTCATGAAATTACCCCTGTTTAATGAGAGGAATTAAGCAGGAGCATTATGCTGGTGAAGGAGGACTCTCTGGTGAAGCTTTCCTGGAAGTTTTTCTGCTAAAGCTTTGGCTCACTTTCTCCAAGTGCTTATAATCAGGTGTTATCATTCTCTGGCCCTCCAGAAAGTCAATAAGCAAAATGCCTTGAGCACCCAAAAGACTATTGCCATGACCTTTGCCCTTGACCTGTCCAATATTGCTTTGACTGGACCATTTCCACTTCTTCATACCCATTGCTTTATCTTGAGGATTATACTGATAGAACCGTGTTTCAACTCCTGTTACAATTCTTCAAAGACATGCTTCCGGATCTTTATTCCACTTGTTTAAAATTTCCATGGAAAGTTCTGCTCTTGTCTACAGCCGATCTGGGTGCAACGGTTTTGGCCCCCATCGAGTGGAAAGTTTGCTCAACTTAAATTTTTCAGTCAGAATTCTGTAAGCTGAACTAGATGAGATGTCTATGGTATTGGCTATTGTTTCTGCTGTTAATCATTGGTCGTCTTGAATTAGGGCACAAACAAGATTAATTTTTCCCTTGCAAATTGACGTGGATGGTCTGTCGCTGTGGGCTTCATCTTCCACATTGTCTTGTCCCTTCTTAAAATAAGTTACCCATTTTTAGGTTGCTGATTTATTTGGGGCATACTTCCCATAACTTTTCATAAAGCATCAGTTATTTAATCATTCTTCCACCCAGGCTTCACCATGAATTTAATGTTTGTTCTTGCTTCAATTTTAGAATTCATGTTGCTCTTACAGGGGCTCTTTCCAAACTGATGTCTTATCCTCCTTAGTGCCTCAAACTTGAGCCTGTACAGACATGTTACAACAAGTTAGTATGAGTTAATTTTGGTGCAGAAAGTTGTGGAAATCTGTGCATGGTTTCTTCATAATACATATTTTCCATAAACTTTATGAAAACTACTCAGGAATATTATATATTCTAGAAATTTGTAATGTAATCTAAAGTTGGGGCATCCTGATGATTTTTATGGGACTGCTTCTGTTCAAGTACTGTGGCAATTTTTTTGTTGTTGTTATTTTTTGACGGAGTCTTGCTCTGTCACCCAGGCTGGGGTGCAATGGCAC
Source organism: Colobus angolensis palliatus (assembly GCF_000951035.1). Taxonomy (NCBI): domain Eukaryota; kingdom Metazoa; phylum Chordata; class Mammalia; order Primates; family Cercopithecidae; genus Colobus; species Colobus angolensis. Next base: position 5,440,526 of record NW_012117377.1, on the reverse strand, counting down.
AATCTCAGCTCACTGCAACCTCTGCCTCCCAGGTTCAGGCGATTCTCCTGCCTCAGCCTCCCAAGTAGCTGGGACTACAGGCATGCGCCACTACACCCAACTAATTTTTATATTTTTAGTAGAGACGAGGTTTCACCATGTTGGCCAGTCTGGTCTCAAACTCCTGATCTGCCTGCCTCAGACTCCCAAAGTGCTGGGATTACAGGCGTCAGCCACCACGCCCAACCGTACTGAGGCAGTCTTTTACAAGCCCTGCCCCACAACATTCCCCATATACATAATGTAGGGTCTTTGCTTCCTCTACAAATGTTTATATTACACTGAGTTGTCTTCACCTTCAGGGACAGGGGGAGTGGAAGGGTGAATAATGCTTCCCAGAATGAATATCTTGACTGACTAATTTGTAGAGAAACAATCAAAAGCAAAAGTAGTTTTCATTCAAAGCCTTCACGTTGTAAATGCTACAGTAAAAAGACCTTGAGATCAAGAGACCTAGGTTTTGCCACTCTAGTTCTTATTTGTATAATTTTTGGCAAGCCATTTAACCAGTGTCAGCTTTAATTTCCTAATCTCTAAAAAGATATGCTACATGCTCACTGACATCTTACTCCACTCCAAGATTTAATGATTGATTCATTTATTCTGCAACTATTGTTGAATGCTACTATGTGGCAAAGACTGTTGTAGGGGTTGGGAATATCACATTAGTGCAACACAAAGTTCCAGATGAGACAAGTGGGAAACAAATAGCAAGGTGGTAAATTTAATCTTAATTATATCAATAATCACATTAAATATAAATGTTCTAAACACCACAATTGAAAGACAGAGATTAGACTTGGTAAAAAGCAAGAACTACCTAGATGCTGCTTATAAGAAATCAACTTTAAATGTGAGATATAAGTAGATTAGAAGTAATAGAACAGAAAATTATATACTATGCTCACCCTAATCAGAGGAAAACTAGAGTGCTATATTAAATCATGAGAAGTAGATTTCAAAGCAAGTAATGTTGCTGGAGAAAAGGAAGATTATTTCATAATAACTAAGGGAGTCATTTCATCAAGAAGTATTAACCATCTTAGTTATGCATCTAATAACAAAACTTCAAAATATATGAAGCAAAAACTAATATAACTAGAAGGAAAAATAGACAAATTTACAATTACTATTAGACATTTCACTACCCATCTTCAAATAATTGATACAGCAATTGGAGAGAAATTGATAAGATTATAGACAACTTGGGCAACACTGTCAATCAGCTTGATCTAATTGACATTTATGAAACACGCCACCCAGCAACATACGAACACTTATCTTTCTCAGGGTCACAGATCATTTACCACAGTCCACCATGTGTTGAGCAAAACAACTCCATGAATTTTAAAGGATTTACATACTGTAAAATATATTCTCTTTGAAGGAAATGAAATTAAAAAGACACAGAAAGATATATGGAAAATCCCCAAGTTCTTGGAAACTAAATACTAAATAATCCATGAATCAAAGAAGAAATCAAAGGGAAATTAGAAAGTATTTTGAATGGACTGAAAATGAAAACACAACATGTTTAGCTGTGATATACAGCTAAAGCAATACTTTATAGTACTAAATAAAATTTATAGTACTAAAAGATATTTTTAAATATTAGAAAAGAAGAAAAGTGTAAGATTAATGACCTTAGCTTCTATCTTAAGAAACTAGGACTGGGCACAGTAGCTCACAACTATACTCAGTACTTTTGAAGGCCAAGGTAGAGGAGTTCTAGACTAGTCTGGACAACATAGTGAGATCCCATCTCTAAATAACAAAATATTAGCTGGGCATACTGGTGTGCACCTGTGGTCATAGCTACTCAGGAGGCTGAGGCAGGAGGATTGCTTGAGGCCAGGAGTTTGAGGCTTCAGTGAACTATGATCATACCACTATACTCCAGCCTGGGTGACAGAGCCAGATTTTGTCTCTAAAAAAGAAGAAAAAGGAATTATAAAAATAAGAACAAATTAAACGCAGTGTAAACAGAACAAAGGAAATAAAGATTGGGATAGCAATCGATGAAACAGAAACAAAAAATCATAGAGAAAATTGATGAAAGGAGAACTGGGCTTTTGAGAAGATCATTAAAATGGATGTATTTCTCACCTGACTGAATAGAAAAGTGAGAAGACAAATAATAAACGTTGATACTGCTACAGATTATATTGGTATTAAGTGGATAATATAGAAACATTATGTATAACTTTATGCCAATAAAATCAACTCTCTGGCTGAAATGGACACATATCTTGAAAGATACAAATTACCGAGAAGAAATAGATGTCATGAATAGCCTTGTATCTACTAAAGAAATTATAATTGTGGTTAAGATCCTTCTGACAAAGACACCAGACCCACATATTTTCACCAATGAAGTCTACCAAACATTTAAGGAATATTATCAATTCTATACAAATTATTCCAGAAAATTGAAGGTGAGAGAATATTTCTCAATTCACTCTGTGAGGCAGGTACTAACTTGACATCAGTATGCAAGGAGATTTTTTTTTTTTTTTTTTGAGACAGAGTCTGTCTCAGACTGTCTCAGACTCTGTCGCCCAGACTGGAGTGCAGTGGCGCCATCTCAGCTCATGGCAAGCTCCGCCTCCCAGGTTCATGCCATTCTCCCGAGTAGCTGGGACTACAGGCACCCGCCACCACACCCGGCTAATTTTTTGTATTTTTAGTAGAGACGGGGATTTCACCGTGTTAGCCAGGATGGTCTCGAGATCTCCTGACCTCGTGATCTGCCTGCCTCGGCCTAAGTGCTGAGATTACAGGCCTGAGCCACCACGCCTGGCCTGCAAAGAGATTTTTAAAAGAATGCTATAGACCAATATTCTTAATGAACATATATGCTAAAATGTTTAATTTAATTTTAGCAAATTAAATCTAACAATAGATACAAAGAACCATTACCAATGTGGTCTATTCTAGGAATATAAGATTGATTTAACATTCAAAACCAATCACTATAGTTCACCTATTAACAGAGTAAGAAGGAAATGATTATATCAAATGCAAAAAAAAAAATCAAGAAAAATCCATCCTTTTAAAAATTTATTTAAACAAAAAATGAAACGCTCTGAGTAAATTAGGAATTAGAATTGTTTTTTAACATAAAGGAAAACAATTTGACAGTTTCTGGAAAAGTCAAATGTATACCTACCATATGGCCCAGCCATTCCACTCCTTAGTATTTGTACTAAATTAAATCATATGTCTACACAAAGACTTGGACATAAAAGTTAATAGCAATTTTGTTTGTAAGTGCCTCAAACTGGAAACAGCCCCTATGTTCATTGACAGATGCATGGGTCAATTGTGATACATCTGTATACTGAAATATTACCCAGCAAAGCGGGTAAACTATTGATACATGCGGTGACGTGGATGAATATCAAAGTAATCATGCTAAATGAACAAGACAGACAAAGAGTACATACTATATGATCCATTTGCATAAAATTCTTAAACATACAAGCAAGTCAGTTATGGCAGAAAGTATGCCAGTCGTGGCCTGCAGGGAGGGGAGGATGGAAGCACACATGGGCACAAGAAGACGTTTGAAGTGGTAGATGTTTTCACCATCTTGATTTTGGTGACAGTTTCATGGGTATATACATATGTCAAAACATATCAGCTGCCTGTTTTTCTTTTCTTTTCTTTTCTTTTTGAGAGGGTTTTACTCTTTTGCCCAGGCTGGATTGAAGTGCAATGGCATAATCTTGGCTCACTGCAACCTCTGCCTCCTGGGCTGAAGTGATCCTTCCACCTCAGCCTCCCAAGTAGCTGGGACTACAGGCACACGCTGCCATACCCAGCCCAAGTTGTATATTCTTAACGTGTGCTGTTTAGTGTATGTTAATTACGCATCAATAAACTTTTTTTAAAGTCCTTGCCCTCGTTGAACTTATATTTTATTGATGATGACATTGACGGTAACAAACAAATCTACATATATCATATGTGGTATACGTGCCTGTGTATCAGATGTCGCAAAGTCTTGAAGAAAAAGCAATGTGAAGATAGAAAGTGAGGGGAGGATAGCTGTTTAATAGAAGAAAGTGGTCGGGAAAGTCCTTAGTACATGTGGCATTTGAAACAGGGACTATTTTAAGCGCCCCTGTAATCTTTTGAAAACTGTTAAGATAGGTTTCAGTTTGTTAAAATTACAGGTGATCATTCTCTCATCTAAAAGGACAAGTTTCCCCTAACTTGAAGGCAAATTTAAATGTTTGACATCACAAAGAACCAGATGAAAGGGGGGGGCAGAGGTAAGCAAAACCTACTCCTAGTGCCCAAGAGAAGCCGATTCCAGCCACAGGAACTTCTTGTGGTTAACTTTTGATTGGAAGGATAAAGACCTATTTTGTGAACATCTGTAGAATAGTAATCAGAAAAACCCAATGAGAATTCCAGTCTTCCAGTTTCCTGTCAGATAGGGGCAATTACCCCTTGGTTTTCTTTAAAAAAAAAAAAAAAAAAAAATCGTTCCAGCCTCTGTCGCCTCTGGTGTTCCCCGTACGTGTGCATGTGATATGTGATGCTGGTGAAGACAGTGCACTTAGCCCAAGAGTCAGAGGGAGGGTTTCTAGCAGTGGAGTGACCTGCTTGCTCATGTCCAGGGAGCCAGCAGAGCAGCTAGAAAGAAACATGGTTTGGCACCATGGCAGGCTTCTGCTTCCACTAGCAGAGGAGTTTGTTTCGGGTCAGGGATTAGTAGCCATTACCAGCTGGTCAGTGGAATGTAGAGTTGGTTCATCCTCAAAGCTTGACAGTCATGAAGACCTTAGAATAGCTGTGCGCTGGGGGCAAACAGAAAGAATTATAAAAAGAAGAGATTAAGAATGCTTTGTAGCATGCACCATAAACTGAAATGTGGTCCTTTATTTTGAAAACCTGCTTTTAATTCTCATCCCACGATTCTTAAAAATACAGTTCTGTCTAGAGAATAATTTAAAGATTTCGCCTTATTATTTAACGTAAATTTGGTGACAGAAAGAGTAGAAAAATGCACTGATCTCAAGCCAATTGTGTATTTGTTTCTGTAAAATTTTTATAAAACATGCTGATTTCTGTCATTCTGTTTGCCATGTTGCTATCCCCATGAGAACTGTATTCTAAAGCAGCATCCCCTGTTCTGAATGATACTCTGCAGAGCACATACTCCGACCCTAATGCTCTGGGTCTGGGCATCCTGTGCTAGAAGGAACCTGTGGGTTCCACCTAACCCTGAAGGCTAGAGCCCGGAGAAGCAGAGCCTCATGGTAGTTCCTTCTCCCTCCCAACCAGCAGAGGTTCACAGGGCTCCGGCTCCTGAAACCTCCGGTAGCCCCAGACTTTCCTTCCACCCCCACCCCCCCACCCCCATGCCTGCTGCGGGTGCAACTTGAATGAGATGATTCCTGCCCTGTCAATCCTAGAGGAGCTACTCTTGATCTCTTCTGGGTTGTGGTCCCCTTTGAGGATCTGATGAAAGCTGTGGGCAAAAATGTGCGTGTAACTGCAGGGGCTGCCAAGAAACCCTTTTCCAGAGCAGGGCGGGCATCGATGCCCATTTCCTATCAGCAAATTCTTAGCAAAGTCCAAAGTTGTAGTTCTTTAGGAAGGGAAAGGCAGCACTCTCGTCTGTAACCTGGTGATAGCTGTATTATTAAGTTGTATTTTTATTAATACCTTCTTCAGCTAGTACTAGAAAGAGGCTGCCCGGAGAAGAGCACATCCTGGCACGCTGCTCCCTGTCACTATGGTTTTGCATGTATGTTTGTTATTGGGGGAAAAAACCAGGACAGATTTTTCAATATCCCTCTCCCGTCCTATTCTGTGGTTTTCCTTTGTTGTTTTTCGTGATCCATTAGATTTTATACAGAACCACCAATTACCCACCGGTTTGTTCAGACTATTGACTGGGAAGCCAAATACCATGTCCCCCTTACACAGCGACTCAGCATTATAGACTTTTGTTCTGTTCATTTAACTACGTGCTCTCTGCTTTTTTCCTAGAAAGGAATTTTCCTGAATTGAAATCAGTTAATAAAACTCTTTTTCTTTCTTTTTACAGCTTGTACCTCCTTTTAAACCTCAAGTAACATCTGAGACAGATACTAGATATTTTGATGAAGAATTTACAGCTCAGACTATTACAATAACACCACCTGAAAAATGTAAGTAAATTTAGAAGGCAATTGATAAATTTCTAATATAATTTCTTCTAATGTAATTGAAGAAAACAGTCTTCTAAAAACTCATCTGATATTTTCAAGATCAAATTCCACAGTGACTTACTCCATTCTATTTAAGAATATTGAATATTGAATTGAATTTAAGAACATTGAGTTCCCAGTGGAAATATCAAAAGATAGGTAATATGAAAGGACTGCAAGAAATGCTTTTCTGGGTAGGATAAATTATATAGAGAGAAATTGTAGATGAAATTACAGACTAGCCCTTCCTTACTGTTCTCCAACAGATTCTTTTGACACGAACGGAAACGACTGTGAAATAGAGCCTGCCCTCTTTCCTAGACTTTGTTCATTCCCACATCACCTTCAGAATTTTGCCAATTCTGGCCTCCTACTTACTTAATAGTTTTAAAATTCACTTAGAGTCACTCCTTTTCACCTAGCTCTCTCTTAAATAGCATTATCTGTGAGGACATAATTTAGTTTGCTGGTTCTTTTGGATACATATAAATTACATATTTATGAAAACTGTGTGTTCATGTACCACTTCAAGTCCATTCATATATAGTAGTATGTCTCACACTTAGAGAAATACCATAAAGAAGTGGAGCTGTAATGAGGAAAAGGTGATCAGACATAATTGATAAACGTTTTCATGCTGACAGAGGTCTGTGTGTATCATCACTAACTTAGGAGTGTGGATACGATTGCATTTCAGGGCAATATTTGGAGAGCTGCAAGGATGCTTCAAGTCACACATTTTTTGGTTCACATCATAGTTTTTCTCTCCTTTTCTTTTCGATTCCTTTCCTATATGTCTTCTCTTCTCATTCCTTTTTCAGAGGCAGATTCATCAATTGTGCTGATGTGGACTCAGTGTCCGGGAGAGGGGAGGTTGGAGGCTAATGCTGTGCCCAGCATGGTCACAGGCGACAGATTTTCCTGTCAAGAGGCAAACAAGGGATCATGTGGGCCAAGAGGTCTTAATCTGGGGACCATGGTCTAGCAACAAGGGGACTGTGAACACCATGAAAGTGAAGATATAATTGTGTGTGTGCTTTTCTTTCTTTAGATTCACATAAAGTTAAAGTACTCCAGGTCCTGAAGTTGAGTCAGCCATAGTCAGGAGCAGGGCTTACCAACTTGACCGATGTCCCGGCTAAGTTGTGAAATACCAATACATTGAAGTGAGCTACTCATGGTCTATCCTGTGGTGAGGCAGAGTTTCCACTCAGTCTTGTGCCATTGCTAGAATTTTAGAATCACTAAGAGTCACTGACAGACAGTCTTGGAAAGCCTGTGGAGTCATGGGCAAGTAGCTCAGGGTTGAGTAGAAATAATGGGCATAGGCCTTGGCCTCTGTCCCCAGCATGGACTGTGGCATTAGAATTGTCCAAAATGCTGGGTAACATCAGTGAGTTTTTGGATCCGCCCATGGGCAGTTCCTGCCATAGAGCCTTTGCTAGGCCCTTTCATTTGGATATAATCCTAACTGTAATCAGACCACACCATTCCTCTGCTTAAAACCTTCCAGTGCCTTCCACTGCACTCTAAATCCAGTGTGCTCACACTGGTTTGCATAGCACTGACTGATCTGGGCTCTGTCCACCTCTCTGACCTCTTCCTGTTCCATCTTTCCCCACTGTCCCTGGGTTCCAGCCACACCTTGAACATGCCACAGGTCACCATGCCTCAGGCTCTGAGTACAGTATTTATGGTGTCCGTGCCTGAAAGGCTCTTCTTCCCTGATCTTACACGGACGGCTCCTTCTTGGCCTTCAGCACTAAGCCTGCATGTCATTCCATCAGAGAACCTTCTTTGACCTCCTAGTCTGAAGAACATCAGTCTGACAACACTCCCTCCCACCCTTCATTCTCTACACTGGCACCTTCACTTGCTGGTATTTTTCTGTTTGTTTGCTTAGTGTCTCTTTCTACCACTAACGTGCAGTGGGTTGGAGAGGAAGGATCTAGTTTGTCTCATTCGTTGTTAGCCCAAGCTCCTAGTTAGATGCCTGGCACAGTGTGCATATTCAATAATACTTGTTAGGTGCATAAACAAACAGAATATGGTGAGGGCCTAGGAACTTCAGAGCTGGGAGGACACCCAGGTTTGCCTCCCCTCTGAATATCCAAAGCAGACATTGGAAAGGTCCTGACAGGTCTCTGTCCTCAGTCTCAGCCTCTTTGAGAAAGTTTCTATGCTTAAATAGAGCATTTGGCATTTGCGTACTCTTTAGAGCAAGTCAGTACGTTATTTTGGAAGCCATAGACATAAGAAGGCTCTCACATATCAGGAGGAGACATTTTACTTCAGAAAGCTAAAAGTGAAATCCCAATTTGGGACCCAGGGTGAGGCTGAAAAAGCCCAGGACTCAGACCTGGGGAACCCGTCTTGTGTCCTGCCTCTGCCCCTTACAGCTCTGGGCGATGGCTGATCACTTTGTCCTCTGCAAAAGCGGGGAGCAGGGCTGATACTCTCTCGGTGGCCTGTTTTTGTCCCCCTGTGTGCCTGAGAAATTTAGGAGAGGCACCGAGAGTTCTGCAAATTTGAATCACCCTATTTTCAATTCTGCTCAAGCACCGGATTGGTTAGTCCATAGTATTACTCTGTGCTGTGGTCCAGTCCATTTCGAGGGACGATAGGCCCGACCCAGCGGGCACCTGGCTGCAGGAGCGGCGTAGTGGAGGGCCGGCGGACAGGGCCAACTAATGCTGTGCTTGGAAATGTGGGACTAGAAAGACCAGAGCAAATCAAAATGGATTTGGTTACAAATAAGGTCAATTAGAAACTGTTGTATATGCCTCTTAGTCAGTTATTTTTTCATGATTGACTTGAATTTCAAAGCCCTAGCTTTCAAGGACCAGAATCTCTTCGAAATTCATCTTACCTGCCTTATTCCTTATACCACACCCACGGGGCACTTGTCCTGATGAGAATTTGTCGTTAGTTTGCATTTTATTGCTCAATTTCTAGGACTTCTAAAATGAGACTGAAATGTTAGAAAGTGTTAGAAGTCCCCCAGCACAGTTTCTAGAACATAATTTGAACCTAGTTCCTTGGCTTCATTAATCAGCAATATAAAAGCCATCAAGAATGTTTTTCCTGGCATGTCATATTTTACCACTAACAGCACCTCCATTATTAAATAACATATGTCCTTTCAGACATGGGTCATGCTGTAAAAGCCCTACAGCCTTGGTGTCTTTAAACAATCATAGGTTCACTTCTAGATTGAGACAGAGATACTTAGGAAGCCTGTACATTGTAGTAACTTCCAAGATGGTTATCAAAATCCACCTGCAATTGTCGGCCCACAAAAGTCTGGCTTTTTGTCTAGGCACAGTGGTGCACACCTGTAATCCCAGCACTTTAGGAGGCCAAGGCGAGCGGATCACTTGAGGTCAGGAGGAGTCTGAGACTAGCCTGGCCAACATGGTGAAACCCCCTGTCTACAAAAAAATACAAAAATTAGCCAGGCGTGGTGCTGCATGCATGTGATTCCAGCTACTCGGGAGGCTGAGGCAGGAGAATCACTTGAACCCAGGAGGCGGAAGCTGCATTGAGCTGAGACCACAACACTGCCCTCCAGTCTGGGCAACAGTGCAAGACTCTGTCTTTAAAAAAAAAGTCTGGCTTTTGTGGGTGTCAGAAATGGGGTGTGGTCCTGCCCTGCTCCTGGGCCCTGGACAGTATGGAAACGAGAGCCCAGCCATGTCATCTGTGTTTGACACCCCACAATTGAGGGTGGGGAGGGCGCTGTGGACTTACTGTGGTTTTCCCTATTCAGGACCTCTGTAGAAAGGAAAGTCAGATGAAAGAGCTCAGCAGAGTGTGCCCAGGCAAAGACTAGCATCGACGCATCTGTAGGCACCTCTGTTCAGCAGCCGCTCCTGCTGTCTGTGTGGCTCAGCACAGCGCAGCGCTCAGCACTGGGGGCCACGGGGCCCTGGGCTTCCGATCTTAGGGGAGCAGCCTCGGTGGTGGTGAACTGCAGCTTCTGGGTTCTTCTAGGGCAAAGGGGCAGTGTTTTTAGTTTGACAGTTCCTGGATCCATCCTAGATTCCCTTAAGGGGCAGATAAAAATGAGAATCAGTGAAACCTTAAAATGGTGATTACATTGAACATAACCTTTTTCTTGCCGCTTTGAATAGTTTCACTGGTAAGAAAAGTTTAACTGGTAAGAAACCATTGCAGCTCCCTCACTGCTAACACACAGAGGTCTCGGTGGTCAAAGTCCAGGGTGGCGCCGTCGTTAGCAGTTGTCTTCCCACTTGCCACCTTGCTGGTAGAAAACAGAGGACAGTTACTGTTCAGAACAAATCAGCAGTTAGAAAGGCAAAATGTTCCATTTTCTACAAACAGCTGCAGGGACATGCCAGATTGTCCTCACTGGCATTAATAATGGAACAGATTTGGGAATGTGTCATCTTTCGTTGTTGCCATTGATGGTCCTCCGCCTTCCCCTTACAGAAAAAGAGGGTTTCTTTGAGATCTGGTCGCTTTCACTGCCATATAATGACGTTTGTTCAATGTTCTAAGAAAATCAGGCAACTGATGTTCCTTGGGTGCAGGGATTCAAGGGATGTAGCATGTAGAGTTGATCATGGTCTTCTTTTTCCAGATAAGTGTTTTTGAAAAACATAGTTTATGCTCATTATCATCACTATTCCCTATGCACAGCCTCTCACAGCAGGAACTAACTTGTGTACATTGACAGGCTCCGACTCAGAGGCAGCTGCCACTTCCTCCAGCTCCCCTCCCACCATCCTGCCCAGGCTCTCAACTCTTTTAGGGCCATGATCAGATGTTCACACCTCATTGTTACCAAGCCTGACAACAGAAAAGGGCTGGAATGATGGAAGGGGGATCATTGGCTTTAAAGAATATCAAGGATTGGTGCCCTCGGGGATATCTGTGAAATTTCCTAGATTCAGAATTGTGAGGAATGTGTTACTGAAGTGAGAGTGAAGGCTGTCTCGCAATTCTTAGCTGACACCCAGCAAGAGTCTCTCCTCTTCCAAGAGAGTGTCCAGCACCTGCCCCTGTGGAACATCTGGCTAACCTTGGATGCTGAACCTCGCCAGGCTAGAGTGAGTCCTGGTCATGGCCCCAGGAACCCAGGCAGCTCTCCTGCCCTTCCTGGCTGAGCAGGACAAGCACCAGGCTCCCCACTGCTGTCCAGAGCCAGCTGCATGTTTGCTATGCAGAAACACTGAGCAAAATAAAGGTGTTGGTGAGGAAAATTGTTTATTTGAAATGTGATTGGCACATGTCAGAATCTGAACATTAAGGTTTTAGCTGCCTGTATTCTCTAGAGAGTGTTTATACTCTGTGGCTCGACCACGGATACACCATCATTCCCAGCTCCTTCCGTTTTGACTGGAGCTAAAAAAACTGCTGAAGGTGTTTGATTGCAAAGATGTATGTGACTTGCTTGGTACAAATATTGGAACCGATAACTTTATAAGGAGGTAGAGATTTCCTCAAACCTCAATACCTTCTAGAAATGCTGACTGCAGTTACAGTGGTCTATTTGCAGAAGGAGAGAGGGCCTCCGAGTTCGGTGTCTTTCACAGAGCAGGGAGCCACAAATGCTTCTAGATGGATCAGTTCTCACCTCATGCAAGGATATCTTCTGATAGATACATTAGGGGTCAAACATTTGGGCTAATGCCAGCTTGAATCCCATTTCTTAGAATCTTCTGCATTAAGAGTGGGATACAGAAAAGAAAAACAGTGAGACAAGAATGGAAGTGTTTATTCTTCAGACAAGGGCAGAGCATCCTCATCTTCAGGGTGACAGAGTCAGCCTCAGTGCAGTGGGATCTGGCCTGTATGCTTTCTTTGTTTACACCCACGTCCAGCTGATGCTCCCTGGAGAGGTTAGAATATTTTTAAAAAATTGGTAATGTACTTCCTATATGGGTTTGAGGAAACTGAATTATTTTGCTTGAAGAGAAAAGGTTGAGTATTGGAAAGATTCACTGATTTCCATTGCAGGACAGCATATAATTAAGCTTAGAGGAGAGCACGGGGGATTTAAAATGGCACCTCCCCCAGGAGACTGTGAGTCCGGGGTCCTTGGGAGCTTCGTTCAGAGTTCTGCAGTCCGTGGGCCTGATGGGTGCTCAGCCCGGAGCAGATGTGTGGGGGTGCGTGTTGACTGAGTGGCTGACCGTATGGCCACATATCAGGAAGAGCTTCCGACAGCACAGGACTGTCATCACAGGAACTTAGGAGAAGAGGGTGTGATCATCTGTGATCTTTGAAATACGGAAATCCAGGAAGGCCGAGAGGAGGACACTGCGATTGTCAGCGGCCTGTTTTGATGCCTTTCAAGTCTCTTCGGTTGTTTCCTGGTGAGCCAGGCCTCAGACGTTGACATCCTTCCCTCTTTTTCTTTCACTTAGCCCCTTCATGCTCAAGTTTTATCACAGGGAAACTGGGAAAGGTGAGTTAAGCCAGATGTTAGATATTGAATAACATTTCATAGGAAGCTTTATTTTACAATTGTACTTAAAGCCTCACAAAACAAAAATACAAGCACTTGAAGACATTTGATGATGGATTCTATACAGACTTTGGATGCTGTGGGTTTCACTGACTGGCAGTTTTGATGTATGTGGTTACATGAAACGAAAGGTTACTGAAGACTGCTCCTTCTGAAACACTTCTGTTTTCTTGAATACCGTTGTTTTCACTGTTTCATTGAGTCTTGAAATTTTGATGTCTTAGAGATGATTCTGTAGTATTATTTCTTCATAGACTGTGTATTTCTGAAAATCAGATGCTTTTGAAGTATAATTACTGTATAGCTTATCGATAAACACAAGTTTATGGGAGCTGTTGCCTCTGTTCATCTTTCCTATGTTCAGAGTTTACAAAACATAGACCAGAGATAATGTTGCAAAAAATAAATGTAAAATTAAAATAGATGTTTCCTGCCCACAGATGAGGAGGATGGTATGGACTGCATGGACAATGAGAGGCGGCCGCATTTCCCTCAGTTTTCCTACTCTGCAAGTGGACGAGAATAAGTCTCTTTCATTCTGCTACTTCACTGTCATCTTCAATTTATTACTGAAAATGATTCCTGGACATCACCAGTCCTAGCTCTTACACATAGCAGGGGCACCTTCCGACATCCCAGACCAGCCAAGGGTCTTCACCCCTCGCCACCTTTCACCCTCATGAAAATACGCATACACGCAAATACACTCCAGTTTTTGTTTTTGCATGAAATTGTATCTCAGTCTAAGGTCTCATGCTGTTGCTGCTACTGTCTTACTATTATAGCAACTTTCAGAAGTAATTTTCCAGCCTTTGGAAGTCATGAGCCCACCATTGTTCATTTGTGCACCAGTTGTCATCTTTTGATCTTTGAGTTTTTCCCTCAGTGAAGGCTAAATGAGATACACTGATTCTAGGTACATTTTTTAACTTTCTAGAAGAGAAAATCTAACTAGACTAAGAAGATATAGTTTATCAATTCAGAACAAGCAATTGTGGAAGGGTGGTGGCGTGCATATGTAAAGCACATCAGATCCATGCGTGAAGTAGGTATATATCACTAAGCTGTGGCTGGAATTGATTAGGAAGCATTTGGTAGAAGGACTGAACAACTGTTGGGATATATAGATATATATATATATATTTTTTAATTCCTAGTGGATACTGTAGAAGAAGCCCATATCACATGTGGATGTGGAGACTCCCGGGCAATCATGAGCCAGTGAACACTGTTCTACCAAGAAACGAAGGCACATGCACAGCCAAGGTCACTTACAGGGTCTTATGAAACAGTTTGCGCCAGAGAGCATCTTTCCCCCGTGCTTGGAAACCTTTTTTCCTTCTTGACATTTATCACCTCTGATGGCTGAAGAATGTAGACAGGTATAATGATACTGCTTTTCACCAAAATTTGTACACCAAGGTAAACAGGTGTTTGCCTTATTTAATTTTTTACTTTCAGTTCTACGTGAATTAGCTTTTTCTCAGATGTTAAAACTTTGAATGTCCTTTTATGATTTTGTTTATATTGCAGTAGTATTTATTTTTTAGTGATGAGAATTGTATGTCATGTCAGCAAACGCAGCTCCAACCTATATAAAATAGACTTACTGCAGTTTCTTTTGACCCATGTGCAAGGATTGTACACGCTGATGAGAATCATGCACTTTTTCTCCTCTGTTAAAAAACGATAAGGCTCTGAAATGGAATATATTGGTTAGAATTTGGCTTTGGGAGAAGAGATGCTGTCATTTAACCCCTTGGTACTGAAAATGAGAAAATCCCCAACTACCCATGCCAAGGGGTTAATGAAACAAATAGCTGTTGACGTTTGTTCATTGAAGAATTGAAACATTATGATGACCTGGCAACAAAAAGTAATGAAGAAAATTGAGACCTGAGTGATGATAAGAAATGATCTTTACATGGCAAAATGAACACATCTTGAGGATTTAGGAAGTGGGCAGTGAAGGCTAAGAACCTGGTGTGTTTCTTGGGATCATGGTACATTTATCACTGAATTAAGCCATCAGGGAAAAAACAACAAAAAAGAACACCTCCAGCTTTTCTTTTTCTGTATATACTCATGTCCCCAGATTCCAACATTTCTCACTGAAAGGGGGCATGTATGCAAACCTCATCTTTCTCCTTCATTAATGATGATCTTCAGATTAAACCCTTTGGTGCTAGGAGCTGACAATTTCCAAAGCAGCCTATGAAGTCCTAGGGGCTGGGGGCCATTCTTGCGCCAAGCAGAAGGCCATCCCACTCCGTGGAGTGATCATGGAAATGTATTTTAGTTAAACTCTCTGACAGCTCCCAAATGGAAGACTACAGCGTGATGTAGTATTATGATTGCATTGTATGAAAGAGCAAGTGACTTTCTAAGTAGGATGAATCATATTCATATGCAGATGTCTTAGCCTCTTGGCGCTGGAAGTGTGGATTTATAGCTATAAAACCACTGCTGGCAGTGGGTGGGCCACTGGGACTGACGGGGGTTAAAGGGCATTTTACTAAGGCAGCTAAGACATATTCAGACATCGATGTTCTCCTTATTTTTCATATTTCTACCTGAGTGAAGTTCATCCTTAGTATTGAGTAGGAAGTTACAGTAAATGGTAGTTCATTCTTACTTACACACATAGTTAATTTTTTTTTCACTACACTTGGAATTATGTTGAATGTTTCATTTGGACAAAAAAGTAGACTAGAAGGTATGTTCTTTAAGTTGTCTTGCATCCATTATATAAGAAAGAAACAGGTGGGAGGAAGAGCAGAAAGCTGAGACTGGCTGGTGTTCAGAGCACTTACTCCTCTGGAGGGAAACCATGACGCCGTACACTAAGCACAGAGCTTTGTGTTGTTTTGGTTTTTTCCCCCAGATCTTAGTGATTCCCGTGACCTTGGCCAAGGACACTTCCTAAAGTTTAATGACTGGCACTGACATTGCCCCAGTCGGGCCACTCCTCACACTGGCTCTCAGTCCCTCCCCAGCCATGCCTGGGGCTCAGTCACTTCCATTCCACCCTCTGAGACTCCACTGGGGTCACACAAGGTGTCTTCTTGGCTTTGATTTTGAGAATCCCCTATTTTCACTTCCAGATCTGTCAGCTGCCATGGAGGAATACTAGAAAACCAGAAATGTGTGTACAGGGAGATTTCTAAAACTTCCCTTGTGTCGCCCATAGTTGTAGTTTTGGGTTCTGTCAGGCGGAACACTCTGAAACCTGGAATCATTCTATGAGAATACAGTTCATACTTTGCAGACTCCAGCCCATACTAACTGTCATGAAGCTTGACTTCTTGTCATAATGCAGCCATCTTGGAGGAAATTGGCCATTTCTGCTTGGATTGTTGGCAGGGTCACGCTCAGCTTTGCTTTCTACACTAATTACATAGCATTATTCAAGTATTGTTTTCCATTTCCCATCCCTGATTTCCAGCTTCTTCAAGCTGACTGTTCTTGCAGGGGCCACTTGCTTCTCCTAGAGGACAAAAGTAAGGGCCTTCCTTACTAACTGCAGGGTCTCTATATTACACCTCAACGTACACACTTTGCTGCTACTGTTTGTACTGTCCACAGTAGAATTTCCTCATCTTGCTCCTGGTAGTGCATTACAGGCAAGCATGAAATGTAAAGTATTTATTTAAATAAAAAGAAAACCTCTAAATTGGTAATTGAATTACCTCCCTGTAGCTTTATAGTTTGTGACATTTCTTGACCTTGCTAGTTCTTTCATTAGATCTGTGCAAGATCTAGTCATCTGGTTAAGGATTTTAAGCAGATGCAACTATAAACCCAAGAAACTGTATTACTCTTACTGTTGGTCATACTAAAACTGTCTATTTCCTTAAGTATATGGCCCACGAGGATGTGAAATAACTAGGAGAAACTGTTTTTGTACACTGTACATCCTTAGTATTTTTACACGTATATGATAGGGATGAACATGATTTTCCTTCGTGCAGACAGCTTAAATAAAGCACTATGTCAATCTGCTACTTCTCTGTTTCTTGTTGTTGGATGTGGTTCTATAATCCCCCCAAATTACATCTTCTTTAATGAAAACAGATTTTTAATAGCCCCAGCTGGTATTAGCCTACCTTGTATAAAATGTGACAGGAAAATATACAAATTCCTTGTAGCTCAGACACACACAGGGGCTCATTTTTACTTCAGTGGAACGGCAGTAGTGCGGTTACGCCTGTGATGAAGGGCTGCTTCCGAGGGGAGACGCGGACTCTCAGCACTGGATTTAGGACGGATATTCTGTGAAGCCAGGGATGGAGGAGGTCTCAGACCTTGGAGACATTCAGACCCTCATCATCTATACAACCCATGGTTTGGACCCAGAATCTGAAGGAATGTAGCTTGTCATTAATGTCTTCCTGATAATGTACTGCTCTGCATACTTCCTTTCTTAGAGTGTATTGCTAACATGTCATGGCAGATTAACAACCTTAGACACGGGTGATGTAGATGGGTAGGACGGCTGGACTGCAGTCTGACTTCACGTTGAATCATTCTGGATGGGGCCTTTTTCTGATTTTACCTCATAAAGCTACTATTGTAGAAACTTGGCTTTGCTCCTGTGATGAAGCCAGACAGAGGAATGGCTTTGGGGACCAGAGTGAGTCAAGCGCGTATGTGTACGTCACACAGCCAAATTTGAGAGCATTCTCACATGTGCTCTTCGCTCAAAACCACTGGGGTTGACAGATCCAGGAGGCTAAAATAAAGTGACCTCTATAATTCTTTAAAGGTGCTATTTTTAGAATATTGTATAATTTATTCACAGTATATCTAAAACAGAATTAAGGACAATTAAAATATCTTATGTGACAGCCTTTATGTCTAGCACATTTGATGAAAAACTTCTGAATCTGAATAGACGTTCTACTGTTTCAGGCTTGAGCCTTTTACACGCTCGAGAGATTCGAATGGTCTGTGTGTGTAGATCATGCCACCGCCTCCAAAGCCTAGTCCACACCACTTCTGAGAGGCAAGGCTGAGCGTATGGTGACATCAGCTCTGTGTTGAGATGGGGATGAGGATGATGGCTCGCTGGCCAAGCAGGGTAGCCGAAGGTCAGGGACCCGTCCCAACTGCAGCCTTGCCTTTAGTGTTTGTCATTCTCAGATACAACACAGTATGTCCAGTGTCCATTTTTATTACTTTAAAGCATTTGAGGGCTTAACTGTGTATAGTAGAAATACTATTTTAGACAAATAATTATCTGTGTACAGATAGATACTTGATATACTCTAAGTAAATTTTCTAATTTCACTAAGTACGTTTTTAGGCTCCTCTCAAATACTGCATATTGAAGAAAAAAATCTGACACCACCGAGCCAAAGATGCTTTTTTGTCTGTTTTCGTTGTTTAACAGAATGGAACGAGTAATGCATAGTGCTTCCTGGTGTCTCCTGATTGTGCACAAATTAGGACAATAAATAAAATGGAGTCTGATGGGACATTGATTAAAGGTGAAGGATGATTGATATATAGATCATGAAAAGAAAAATGAATGGCAGGAAAAAAAGTTTGGTCCTTAATATACTTTGGCCTAGTTAAAATATGTGCCTTTTTGGTGTGTTTTGTTCATCACTACAAGATAAAAAGGAAACATTACAACTCAAGTCTTTAAAAAGTTCATTTATTGAAAATCATATGTACAACCTAGCATACGAATGAGCAGATTGAAACACGTAACTTCAAGCCATTTCTGAAAACATACACCAGGAGCTCTGCTCATCTGGAGTCAGACTCCAGCTCCAGCCCGGCTGCGTGCAGGGATGGCGCACGCGCTGATGAGGACCAGCCCCCCCTGCAGGCTGAGGCGGTGTCACCCTGGGAAGGTCGTGGTGCGTTGTGGCATATTAAGTCTAAATCAGATGAATGTAAATATCTCTTTGTAAATCATTTATTTCACTCTGTTCCATCCAGGTCAGCAATCAGATTGTGGCATGCTGGGTAACTGGAAAAAATAATAAAAAGTAAGTTTCAATAGCTCACGTTCTTCAATGTGATTTGTCTTCTCATTTGCTGGTTTAGTCACCTTTTAGGGTGAAAACTGTTGGAGAAAAAAAACCTGTTGCTAAAAATGTGGAAATTACATGAAAAGTTTGTGCCTCATCTTGTCCACATCAAAGCCCTTGTCACATACGAAATAAGGTTAACTGGTTTAATGGGTTAAATTTGAAAACAACCTAGACTACAGACACTCGTGCCTCTTAAATAAGGACAGTCTGGTGTTAGGACATGGCCAGAGAGCCGTCTCTTCTCTCCAGGAAAGGACACATTGATTTGTGCCAGAATCTGTTTACTGAAAATTGTTCTGACCTTACAGCAGGTAATTCCAGAAGAAAAACAGGGTGTAGGCCAAGTGCCCCTAAGAAATTCCTCCTGAAACAAAACAAGCTGAAACATCTCCAGATTTACTGTAACATATAAAAAAGTATTTTTACATGGAAACCTCGAAACCTCCCATGTGTTGGAAGAGGGGATTGGGTATACTGAGGTCTCTTAGTTTTACACAGATAGAAATGTTCCAAAGCTGCTTCATGCGAATTGGGTTGGGGGAGAATCGCAAGTTCAGAAAGTACTGAATACTGTTCCTGGCCTCTGCTGCCACAGCTGCTCAAATTAGTTTAAACCACATCAGGAACTAGAGTCAGAAGCCACTGGAAACAGTTCTGTTCCACAAAACATGGCTGGAGTTTCTGCTCTGCACTGTGTGGGAAGGTGACTGGGCCCCAGTCCTCGCCCTCTAGCGGAGTGTCAAGTCCAGAGAAAGCCAATGGTTTCCAAATCCCGGTTTCCGCATCAGTTACACTGGCACGCGCTGCAGGGCCAGGCGCCCAATCTGGTCCCTCTGTAGTTAGGAACCGTCTGCCAAAAAGAGAAGTGGGCCTGCCCCTCCCCAGTGAGGATTTTCCAAGCTAGACTCCCAAGGGACGACTCTGTCAACCTACTTTAAGCCGTCATTATGTGGGGATTTCCAAGACATGACAATGAGTGAAACCAAATCTTCATTCAAGAGAAATACATGAACATCAGCCCGTTGCCTTTTATAAGAAATGAGAAAAAGTAATGTTTACATTTCAAGTAGATTTCCCAGTGTGTGAGAGGCCCTGAGGACAACTTTTTCTGGAACAGGTCTGTGAGTAGTGGGGGGGTCTCAGCAGGGTAGTTAGAGTAGCTGGGGGGCCTGGCCTCAGGCTGAATGCAGGTGGAGCTCTGGCAGGAGGCCTCACTCCTCCTAGTAAACCTGCCATCCGATGCGCACAGCCCTCGCAGGCCTGTGGGGCCAGGTGGACTATTTCCTGGGCCCACGGGGTGCTTTGTTCTCCAGGCCCTTTCTGAGTGGCCCATGTGGAGTCCACCCCGTGCACTGTGCCCTAGAGCCCTGCCATTGCAGAGGGGACTCCCTTCTATCTTCAGTGGGATACTCACAGCAGAGACTGCCACCATTGCCATCTGATCGTCAAACACATGGTTTGCACCAAGCTGACCTGCCTTCCAGGCCAGCTGATCGAACTGACCCAGCACAGTCCTGCTAATTAGCCGGGTTTGAATGGCCCTCCACCCCTGCTCCATGGATTGGCCAAGTAGGGCAGGTGGCCTGGTGTCCTCGCTCTTGACGCAGTGGCTTCCTAACCTTAGAAATGCTAGGATGACTCTGAATACAAAAAGGGTAAGCATAAATCCCAACAGATAACACTTCAAAAGAAAAACAGCCCGACTCTCAGCTGAGCACAGTGGCCACACCTGTAATCCCAGCACTTTGGAGGCTGAGGCACTAGGATCGCTTGAGTCCAGGAGTTCGAGACCAGCCTGGGCAACATAGCAAGACCTCATCTCTACAGAAAAATTGTAAAAATTAGCCACGTGTGGTGGTGCACACCTGTAGTCCCAGGGACTCAAAAGGCTGATGCAGGAGGATCGCTGTAGCCCAGAATTCAAGGCTGCAGTGAGCTATGATCGCGCCACTGCACTGCAGCCTGGGTGACAGATCGTGACCCTGTCTCTCAAAAAAATAAATGAAAAAAAGAATTGAATTTTGGGTAGAAAACACACCCACATACGCACAATACAGAATAGGCGTGAAAACCTGAAATAAAAGTAAAACGTGTTACGGAATTTTCTGAGAAGCTCCAGGAAACAGGCAGTTCTCATGATGAGTCTACATAATGCCTGTGGGCTCCCAGGCCACCTAGCAATTTATCATTATCGGAGCTGTTCGCTGCTGGCACTCAGGTGACCTCCTAATTCCGTGGGCCTCACCAGGAACTAACAGAAGTCAGCCTGATGCCTTCCTGCGGCAGACCGGCCGTGACCGTCTGCATGGGCTTTGAATTTCATGCGGCTCAGGTGAGAAGCTCTATACCCATCCCCACTTTCACACTGTCAAACTCACCATCCGCTGCTCAAGCCCCCGTGCCTGCAGCCGTGCCTGGCCCATGGTGAGCGTTCAGTCAGCACTGGGGGGCTAGATAATCTGTCCTAGGAGCTCACCGTTTTGTCGCCTCCGTTTGCTGACTCTTCAGTACCACACATTTCTCTGACCCTGCAGCACGTCCCGAGACAGAAGCCGTAGTTACTGCCCACATCTGGCTTATCTGCCATTAGGGATATCCATGATGCTTATTTCCAGAAAGTCCTGTCATCAGCACCACAGTGACCACGGTCTCGCTGTCCAGGAAAGAAGCGCGTGCGTATGCCAGTGGGACGTGATCCCTCAGCCAGTGTCTCTCATCCTTCTGCCCTTCCATTTGTCATCATGGCCCTTGCTGTGGCCCTCCTGCGGCTGCCCTGCAGCGCACTGGCCGCTGCTCCCCTGCCGTGCTGTCCACAGTGGCGGAAACGCACCCCATCTGCAGGCGCACAGCTGCTAACCCATTTTCTTTGTTCTCACTTTAAATCCTATGGGAGTCTTCTCTCCACAAACCCTGCCTCGTTCATTTCTGAAGTTTGGTAAGTTCTGAGTGTAAGAAATGAGTTGCTCGGGGTGACCTGAACTGTTCCCCGGGCGACCATGCTGTGGGGGTCCAGCCAGCCTCTTCTGCCTCTTTGTTCCCAAGCCAGCCAGAAAGGCCAGAGTTGGCAGCCCGGGGAGATGGTGGCACCCCTCGCCCCGCTCACGGGAGACCTGCCCGGGCTTTCCACTTCATTCTCTCTGTGGGTGGCTCTAGCCAGCCCTTCTGAAGGTAACATCCCCTTCCCCCTCCCCGCTATCTGCTCTGCTCACTGGCATGCTGTCTCTGGCCAAGTCAAAACATGGTCCTGGTCCCTTGTGTGTCTGGCAATAAAGCATCCATTTGTAACTGGAGAGGGCAGACCCCTCCCCCCATCTCCATCTGGGGCATTTCAAAGCTGGCCCTGAGTTGACAGAGCTCCAGGGCAGCCCCTGCCTCGCTTGGTGGCTCGCCTCCCGCCTCCGCCTCGTGTTCTGGGCGCCAGGGCTAGGGCTCGGCAGCTGTTCCAGCCAGGCCCGGCTCCGCCCACACCCGCTGGGGTACCTGCCCCCATCCACACATCCTGTGGCCTGAGAAGAAGTTCATTTCCCTGCCCAGCCGCTTCCCAATTCCATTCACTTCATTTCTCTGAGCCTTATTTTTCTATGTACAAAATGGTTATTTATCTCAAATGGCCCTTTCAAGCCCACAATGATCTCAGCACTCATCCTGCTGGTTTCATAACCATCCGTGCTGGGCTCTGGGTGATATCAGGCCCTTCCTTTTAAAGGGAAGCTGGTTCTTTTTTCTTTTTCTCTGCCAGAAATCAAGTGACATGGAAGCTAACACATGTCTCTGAAGCGACGCAGAGCTGAGATTGGAACCCAGGCAGTTTGACCACAGAGTCCAGACTCCCATGCAGGACTCTCCTGCTTGTTCTAGCAGACGAGGGGGAACCACTTTGATATCTATGGAATTCAGCTGCCAAATTGGGCAGGAAACCTGGATGCAAGAAGCCACGTGAGCTCTGGCTTGCCACCAATGCAGTGAGGAGAGAGGTGCCCTCAGCATGCTGGGCAGAACGTGGTGGAAGTACAGCCTTCGAGCAGGACTGTCCAGCTGTTAGAAGGGAGATTCCTCTGAGATACCGCCCAGCTGTTAGAAGGGAGTATTCCTCTGAGATACCGCCCAGCTGTTAGAAGGGAGTATTCCTCTGAGATACCGCCCAGCTGTTTGTTAGAAGGGAGATTCCTATGAGATACCGCCCAGCTGTTAGAAGGGAGATTCCTCTGAGATACCGCCCAGCTGTTAGAAGGGAGTATTCCTCTGAGATACCGCCCAGCTGTTAGAAGGGAGTACTCCTCTGAGATACCGCCCAGCTGTTTGTTAGAAGGGAGATTCCTCTGAGATACCGCCCAGCTGTTAGAAGGGAGTATTCCTCTGAGATACCGCCCAGCTGTTTGTTAGAAGGGAGATTCCTCTGAGATACCGCCCAGCTGTTAGAAGGGAGTATTCCTCTGAGATACCGCCCAGCTGTTTGTTAGAAGGGAGATTCCTATGAGATACCGCCCAGCTGTTTGTTAGAAGGGAGTATTCCTCTGAGATACCGCCCAGCTGTTAGAAGGGAGTATTCCTCTGAGATACCGCCCAGCTGTTAGAAGGGAGATTCCTCTACAGAGCTGAGGGGCCTCGGCCACCTTCAGGCCCCCGCGGCCCTGCTGTCCCCAGCACCGTGGCTGAGGTTCTCGCTGAGGGGCCTCATCCCCTCCAGGTCAGGCTGTCCAGGAACCTTGCTCTGTCAGCTGCAAAGCAGGGCAGGAGCTCATGGTTAAGGCCATCCCAGGGCAGCCGCCACTCTTCCCTCCTGGCTGCACAGCTGGGCCTCTGACAACAGCAGCCACACGGCAGTCAGAGTTCAAAGCCCTCCTTCCCTTCCACTGCAGGCCTTGGCTGTGCTGCTTCTGGGCTCTAAGAAAGGAACAGGGCCATAGAAACCAGAGAAATGGTAAGGTAGCCACAGAGAAGGCCGCCTTGCAGACACAAAGTGGGACTTTCCATAAGACAGCATCTCTAGCTGGACTTGAGGGGGAGAGGGAGGCAGCCCCGTGCAGGCCAGGGAGGCCCCCGCACACAGGAGGCTGGGGTGGAGGTCCTGGCTCTGAGGTGCTGCCTCCTCCCCAGGGTGCACCCGAGCCCAAGCGTTCCTTCCTAACCATGGAGTCTGAGTTTGTCATCTTCCAGCTTTCTCAAGTCCCCTGAGTCATCAGAACTTCCTCTCCACACAGGCAGGTCTGTGTTTTATATGAACCATGTTTCCATGGTAAATAGATTTTAAGAATTCACAAAGGACAGACAGTGTCACCAACAGCAGAGAGTGGAGCCTCTGGCTGCCTCATGTTTGAAAGTGTTAAAAATAAAGACAACACTGACATTTGGGGTTGTAATGTGACGGAATTACAGTCTTTTAAAGGCAAGAACCACTGATCTACACTACATGTAATATTCAGTGTTTTGTTCACTTGTCTAATTGGATTAAAATATTTAGCTCCCTTTAAAATCTTGATTGTGAATTTATATTGCAAAATGTAATGTCTGACTCAGGAAGCAATAAGTAGAGCAAATGTATCTGAAGGAATATAAAATTCAATGTACTTTTCTCCCATGATTCTCATTCTGAAAGTACTCACTCTTGGACAAAGTGAACTGCTAACGGAAGAGCAAGTCTGGCTAAAATGAAGCCCTGCGCACTTTTCAATATTAGACACAGGGTGCTCAGTCAAAAAACACAAAGTTTAACTCTCTGCTGTTGGAGGTGTCTGGGGAAGTTTCGCCGAAGGTCGCGAGATGCTTATGTTAGACACGCAGCACCCGGGGTCTCGTGTCATCTTTAAAAACACTCAGGCAGCAGGGAGTTAATGACATTTTAGCTGCATATGTTCAAGTTTATTTAAAAAAATATGCAAGTCACTTTGGTTGACAGTGTCTTGTACACAGTTTTGAAAGAATCAGGGCAAACTTTAACAGAGTCAGTTTTTATTTGAAAAATATTTTCTGGGAATGTATCAGTGTTTATTTTTGAGACTGACAATTCGGGTGAAAATCAGGATAAAAACAAAAAAACAACAATTTGGTTGAAATCAAATTGTTTGTTTTCATCTATTTAGAATTCTTTCCAAAAAATCTTGGTTCAGGAGGAGGCTTTTAAATTTATTTTATTCAGTGTATTTGCTGTTCTATTCAAGCACCATCTGTCTTACAGGTAGCTAACTTTGTGGTAGCTCCTAAGTCAGCTGGGCGAGGCCCCCAGGGCTCCTGGAAGGACCACAGTAAGTTAGGTGACACCTCCAAGGCCTCACATGGGCCGCCTGCAGCAGCTCTGCCTTGCAGACAGGCCTCCCCAGCAGGGAGTGCTGGTCCCTAGAGCTGTCACTGTCCTAGAGCCTCCCTTCTCCCTTTGCTTCCAATCGCAATGGGCCTTTCCTCCTCCATCATCTTCTGTGTCTCTGCGTCCCCTGCTTGTTTTCGGCTCTCTTCTATGAGTCCTTTGGTATAATGAGATAATGTCGATGATCTTGAATATAATCACATATGGCTGCTGGATCCATGCACAAGTTTAAATCAAATTAGAAAGTAAATTCACTGCCAAGAATGCTTAAAAGTCATAGGGCCAACTGATGAACCACTGACAAGTCAGTTTCCGACTCTGTTTTCTAAACTGTAAGTGATTCATATGAGGGGACTAAAAGGGAATCACTCCCCAGACTGAACACCGCAGACAGAACCAAGCAGCCTACTTAGGCTATGACGGCCGTCAGAAAGTGCAAGTCAGCTGAGACCGTGCTCATTACCAAATAAGCAGACACAGAAAATCAGCTTGATGCTTGAGACCATCCTCTAAGCGGACAGATAATTTCTGTTTTCCCCTCTCCCAGATGCCATTCTCCCCAGGACTCCTATTTCCTCACCAGCCGGCTCCAACCTTCCTAGCCAGATGTTAGAGCCCCCAGGCTCTAGGTTGCAGACCCCTGACCCTGCTCCCAGCTGTCAGGCCCTGCCCAGACTTCCCCAAGACCCACTGACCTCCCCCCGAATCCCCTCCCCCCCACCCCCACACCAAAGTTTCAGCCTCCCCTAGCCAGGGCCTGCCTCTCAAGAAGAGGTGAGGGTGTGACTACCCAGTTTCAAACAAAAGGCCAGGCCAGTGTCTCTCTGGAGGCCCCGACCCTCTCGCAATACAGAGTGCAGGGAACCGCGTCTAGGCAAAGCTGGGCAAATGCTTCAATGTCTGTTCTCCACAAGGAGAAGAAAGAGCCATTTCATAACATCTAAAAGCCATTTTCTTGAAGTTGTTTCCCCTGGGTGAGGCAGGAGATCAGTAATGCCATTACTTGTAGTCACCCAAAACTAAGAACAAGCCAAGAGGCTGGGCACAGTGGCTCACGCCTGTGATGCCAGCACTTTGGGAGGCAAAGGTGGGCAGATCACCTGAGGTCAGGAGTTCGAGACCAGCCTGGCCAACATGGAGAAACCCAGTCTTTACTAAAAACACAAAATTAGCCCGGTGTGGTGGTGGGCGCCTGTAATCCCAGCTACTTGAGAGGATGAGGCTGAAGAATCGCTTGAACCCAGGAGGCGGAGGTTGCAGTGAGCCAAGACTATGCCATTGCACTCCAGCCTGGGTGACAAGAAAAAAACTCATCTCAAAAGAAACACAGCTGGGCGCAGTGGCTCACGCCTGTAATCCCAGCACTTTAGGAGGCTGAGGTGGGTGGATCATCTGAGGTCAGGAGTTCGAGACCAGTCTGGCCAACATGGTGAAACTCTGTTTCTACTAAAATACCAAAAAATTAGCTGGGCATGGTGGTGGGTGCCTGTAAACCCAACTACTTGGGAGCCTGAGGCAGGAGAATCACTTGAACCTGGGAGGCAGAGGTTGTAGTGAGCAAAGATAGCACCACTGTACTCCAGTCCAGTCTAGGTGACAGAGCGAGACTCCGTCTCAAAAAACAAAACAAAACAAAGCACAAGCCAAGCCATGAGCCAAGAGCTGTCGCCAGTGGCCTGGGCCCTGCCGGCTGCAGACAGCCCTGGGGAGGCAAGCGGGAAGGATGGCAGGTCTCGTGGCCAAAAGCATCCGTGTGGCAGCTACCGCTACCAGGGGCTCCCTCTGCCAGCCATGTCGTTTTGAGTGTTTCAGAATTCAAGCAGAAAGAAGTTAGAATAATGAAGCCTGCTAACAGGCTAGACACTTGCTGTCAGAGGCCACAGGCAAGCCTGAGCCCCACCACCAGGGGCAGCGGGGCTCAGGACCCAGGACAGGGAGTGAAGGAAAGGGGTGGACTTTGCTTTGGAACCGCTGCCCAACCCATTCTCTTCTGGGTATTAAGTGGACAGAGATGTTTAGAGTTAGACATGCAAAATTAAGTTAAGCTTAACTCATCCAGGCTGAGAAAATGGAAGCCTTTAGTTAAACCATCTCTAACCCGGACATGAGGACAGCTCTAACCTCAGCTGCCCAAGATCTGGACCTGCAGGCCACTCCAGGAAAACAGAGAGGCTGGCTGAGCACTCCAGAGCCCTCAGGCGGCACCTCCTCCAAAATACCTGCTTGAACCTACAGCAGCCTCGCTCACAGCACGGCTCAGCAGAAGCCTAACTCACACGCTGATTCCGTGACAAGAAGGCATTGCAGGGGCTGAAGCCCACTGACAGCCCCTACCTAGAGGCGAAGGCCAGGCTTAGCCAGGAAAAGCGGGCCCTGGGTTTAGATATTCCGCAGAGCGCTTGCAAACCTGGATCCCTGCCTCCTCTCTGACCACTAGTATTTGCAACTGAAAGCCAACATTCCCTCTACCAAATTTCTTTTGTCATGTTCATATTAAAATAACTCCAAGTGTAATATTTGAATCTGAAAGGCCGCTTTAGAGATGAGCCAGATGGGCCAGTATCAGATAGCACAGGATGGGCAAAGCATTGCTGCTGCTTCAGGCAAAAGAAGAAAGACCTGCTAGTTTTTCTGAGGATTTTTTGAGGTTCGGGGTTTTTTTAATGCATTTTGTGAAAATCCTGCAACTCACTTGGCAATAACCAGATTTTTAAAGCCCTGGAAGAGGCTTCGAAGCATGAGTGATCCATGTTAAGATCTAAGTGTGCTGTAAAGCAGGCAGATGGGGAGTTAAAAGTCAAAGCCCACGTTCTCCTGACCTAGTCCAGAGCCCAAAGGAAGCTGCCGTGTGCTTCAGCTTCCATGGAAGACTCCCCACACCTGA
Source organism: Colobus angolensis palliatus (assembly GCF_000951035.1). NCBI lineage: Eukaryota > Metazoa > Chordata > Mammalia > Primates > Cercopithecidae > Colobus > Colobus angolensis. The sequence continues at coordinate 5,412,559 of NW_012117377.1, read as the reverse complement.
GGTCTGACAGAGTTCTTGGCTTCAGAGGCCAAAGATTCACGCATGCCAGGAGTCACGGTCCCTCCCTCCTATGTGACAAGAGCCTGGTCACCTGCCAGGAGACCTAGTGGCCCCAGTGGCCCTGATCTTTGGCTGGCCAGGCCTAAAGCAGGTGCCGCTGGGGCCCTCCCTGGGGACCTGGCCACAGGGCTGGGCTCTGAGCTGGGTCTGGTGGAGGATGAGGGGGTCATCCTGAAAGCAGAGGACAGGGGAGTGGCGCTGGTCCTACGGCTGCTGCTCTGCAGGCCTCTGCCTTCCCTGAACCTCTCCCAGGACCCCGTGAAGATAAGGGAGAAAGGAAACACCCTCCATGTCCAGCCCGTGTGCCCCAGGGCCTGTGGGGCATCCCGCCTGCACTCAGCCCACCCAGTAGCCCGTGAAGCCAGGCGTGCACCATGCCCACTGTGCAGAGGAGAAACTGAGGCTGGAAAAAGGCTTAAGTTACTTGTCCGAAGCGGGGGTGGGGGCTTCAGCAGTGACACAGACTGGATTAATTCTCTGTTCTTTCCAGCTCCAAACACTTCGACGGTTTTCCAAATGTAGTGTCCTCCGGAATCACCCCACCAGCTTGGCGAAATTCAGCTTCCAGGACCTGCCGCGGAGCGCGCCGGGGGAGGCCTCGCCCCCTGGCTTAGCAGTGGCAGTGCGACTGTGGCTGGGACTTTGAGCAGCCTGCCCCCCACGGTCCCGGTGAGCAGTCTCAGAAGCATGGGGACAGCAGAGGCGTTTCCACCTCCAGGCCTGAGCTCCCTGGCGCCTGGCTGTGCTCATTTACTGCCTGTGAACACATGTTTTGCAGAGGGATTTTGGGCTGAGTGGGAAAAGTCAGTACTTACAGGTTCCTTGAGCACAGGGTCATTTTGTAAGGAGAATGAGACTCCTCTTCGTTTCCATTTCCAGATGCATTTTTCCTATTCATCACTCCCAGCGCGTACTGCCTGAAGTCCCCAGGGCACTCACAGAGCACCCGGGTGCAATCCTAATGAAAGGCGGAGGCCTTGGTCAGCCCCCGGACCACCTCATTATCCTAACAAACTGCTTGATGGGGAAAATGCACAGCCTCTCTAACAGGCAGAGAAGCGATTTAGAAAACAAGAGGTTTCATGCTGCGTTCCAAACTCACCGGACACTTGCCTTCCTCCTTTTTCCCTGCTGGTGGCCCTGGATCTCACCTGAATGGGGAAAGCCTGGGCTGTGGAGCCAGGCTTAGGTTCCATTTGTGGTGTCCCTACCTCCCAGCTGTAATGCTTGTCTGGGCCTTGGTTTCCCTATCTAAAACATGGAGACAAAGATGTCAGCACCGCCTGCTTGTTCCAGGGTAAAGGGGATTAATGCATGCTGTGTAACACTGCCGGGTGCTCTGCAAGCACTCCAGATAGTAGCCCAGTAATCAGCTCATTTAGGACAAGATGCCTGCATTCCATTCAAGACGACTTTGCTAATTGAGAACACCTCTTTCCTCAACCAATTCAAACCATACACGACCTTCAGAGGCAGTTCAAGGCCACCGTCCTCCAAAAAGCCTGTTTTGCCGCCCACGGTCGTCCTCCCACTTCTCCCTGCTCTCGCACCCTCCGCGGCCTGCACGGCGCAGCTTGGCACTTGGTGTGGTTCGTTCATTCGCGGGCCTGGGTCTGTTCACCTGCAGGGACTTTAACCCCCTCACCAGGGCGGGCGCATGGCTCCGCTTCTCTGGGTCCTGCACCGCCCAGCACAGTCGTCAGGACCTCCCGCCCAGCTTACTGCTAACCGATGTGATCCGTGAGAAAGCCGGCCTGTTGAGCCGCATACAAGACCCACCACCGGTAGCCTCCCGCGTGTTCTTGGGTGGGCTGAGCCCGCCCACGGCCTCCCACCTGCGCCGCGTTCTGCACAGTACCTGGGTCCGCAGCCGGTCCACCTCTTCCGACAGGCTCTGCCTCTCCAGGAGAAGCTGGTTCTGCTTGTTGAGGAGCTGCACCAGCTGCTGGGCTGTGGCCTGGCTGTGCTTATCCAGCTGCCTTAGCCTGAAGAAAAATCCACCGCAGAATTAAAGAGGAATAACGTCAGCCTTTCAACAGGCCCAGGGGCTGTGTGTATCTGAGGGAAGCCCCTGCTAGGGAACCATAAGCAGGACGCCTAAGTGACCCTGAGGTGCCAGGCTCTGGCTAGCAGTGGGCCCTTGGTACGCACTGTGTGAAGGTAACATTCTAGCAAATGTGCGTGGGAACCGGGAGCCATCTCAGTACGCTATCAATTAGAAAACACGCAGATAAGTGGGGTAAGTGGAAGAAAAAAGGAAACTTTGAACTAACAAGTAGAGGTCAAAGATGAGGGGCCTAAATGCCGCCATTGTTCAGCTGGAAAGGTCTCTGGCAGGCTGAGCTGACGGCCGCCCCGGCTGGGGAAGTGGGTGAGGGCCGTGGAAACACTGAAGTAAGGGTTTTCCGTTATTAATCACTCAGTCAATCACGAGCTCCGGCATCGCTGACCAGATGTCTTTAAAGATCCTAAATTTGTCATTCTGCTGATGGGCGCTCCTCTCCAGACTTGCTAATTCACTCAGACCATTATCCTCATCTGTCCGCAGTCGGCTTCCTACAGCCAGCAGCACACTCACTCATGGAACTGTTGGCTTTGGATTAAATTTGGAATTGAACGACTACCCAGAAGTGTTCTGGAAAGAAGCGACATGTGTGGCCTGCCTCACGTCCTCACCCGTCAAAAGCACCAGCAGGCACGTTAACTGGGATTCTCACAAGGAAAAGGCCATTAAAGCTCAAGGTGCATTTCAAACTCCAGGCCACTGAGCCGAAGACCTCGGGGGCCGTTCTGCGGACACCGGCCTCTGGCTGCCCTCAGTTCGGGTTCTCCTGGGGCTCCGAGCACTACTAACCATGGACACGGCCACACGTTCGGGACTTGGGGTTGGGATAGGTTCCTTTACAGAAAAGGCCGCACATGTGGGCACAGGAACCACTGCCCTCTGGGAGACGCCGCGATGGTCGGTACCTTCCT